>NW_012106474.1:1776402-1780045 GCF_000951045.1 Mandrillus leucophaeus
AGAGATGAGGGATGAGTGGGTGGATAGATGAGGTGATGGAAGGATGGAGAGATGAGGGATGGATGAGTGGGTGGGTGGATGGAGGGGATGGAAGGATGGAGAGATGAGGGATGGATGAGTAGGTGCATGGATGGTGGGAGATGGAGGGATGGAGAGATGAGAGACGGATAAGTGGAGGGATGGATGGAGGGGATGGAGAGGATGAGTGGGTGGATGGATGGAGGGGAAGGAGGGATGCAGAGATGAGAGATGGATGAGTAGATGGAGGTGATAGAGGGATGGGGAGATGAGGAATTGATGTGTGGGTGGATGGATGGAGGGGGGATGGAGGGATGAGAGATGGGTGTGTGGGTGCATGGATGGTGGGGGATGGAGGGATGGAGAGATGAGGGATGGATGTATGGGTGGATGGATGGCGGGGGATGGAGGGATGCAGAGATGAGGGATGGATGTATGGGTGGATGGATGGCAGGGGATGGAGGGATGCAGAGATGAGGGACGGATGTGTGGGTGGATGGATGGAGGGATGAGAGATGGATGAGTGGGTGGATGGATGGCAGGGATGGAGGGATGCAGAGATGAGATATGGATGAGTGGCTCAATTGATGGAGGGGGGATGGATGGAGAGAGATGAGAGATGGATGTGTGGGTGAATGGATGGAGGGGATGGAGGGATGAGTGAATGGATGGATGATGATTGGATGGATGAATTCTGCTCCAGTGGCATCTGCAGCTTTGTATGGATTCCCCAGTTCTGCCATATTAAGGCATGTTGTGTCAGGCTTTGTGTGGGAGCCCCAGGGAATGAGGGGTTAACGGACATTGGTGGCCCTGAGTGCCAGTCTGAGGCTTTGGACTTAAAGGAAAAGCCCAGCATCAGGATCCCATTACAGGATTTTGAAGGAGTCACAGGACGATGTGTAGCAGGACGACGTCTCTGAGGCAGCGTGAGAGACACAGGAGGGGACAAGGTGACTTGAGGGCTGGAGGACAGGTGGGAGGGGCCCAAAAGCATTTATGCAGACGTCTGTATCTACGTATATAATTTTTTTCACTGTAAAATATGAATCTCTTAAGAACCTTAGAGCTCTTAATATTTGAGAGAGATATAAGAGTTTTCTTTCCACAGTGTGACTATGTTTTCACCAAAGACCAACATCAAAAGTGAGGGGAAAGGATCTTCCAGACGCAGGAACCGCTGTGCACGGTGTGTGGTGTCGCGCACATTCCAAGTACATATGAAATAGCCTAGACCTTTCCAATGCTTTAACGGGTTCTTTTCCAAAAAGGTATAAGACCTTATATGTGTACATGTGTTTACGTATATATGTACACAGATATGTATATGAATATTATTTATATATCTTTTTAGCCAAATTTAATTCTTTCCTGTTAATTTTTCAGACATGGTCTGTTCTTACCACCCTAACAATTTTGAAATATTAAATTTTTGTTAAAATTTGGTTTAGAAAATGCCATAGCCAGTGCTCCTCCCTGTCATGCACGTGGATTGGGTGAAAACACTGGGGCCGTTGTAGTGCCAGGTGCTCATTCTGAGTGGCCGTGGCCCGCGCCACTGGGGAGAACGCCTGTCCACGGGACTGGCTCCACACTGGCTGCGGCTCTGACTGTGGGCATGTCCTATAGACACCTGGGCCCCTTGTGACTGGACAGGGAAGAGCTTGGGGGACGTCTAGGGTCCCTCCCAGTCCTGGATTTAAGATTACATTGAGGAGAGATACGGGCGCGTTCACTGCGTTTTTCTGCAGCCTTGCTGCTGTTCCTGCCACGCCCTGCTTGATTACACATATGCTTGCAGCAAAATGCATCCAGGCCTTATGCAGATGAAGTGTGGCATCAGAGTTCCATTCAGCTCCAATTCTGTTGGTAATTTTTTCTGTGAGGGCCCCGCTTTCCAGACAGAGCGCACTGCCTCTTCTGCATTTGGCTCTCGTGGGCCATCTGCTGAGAGCTGCTGGGCAGCAGTGGTGGCGAGGCCTCCAAATGCCACGCAGGGCCCAGGTGTGTTTATGGAAGGCGTTGACATGTACCCAGAAGGCATCTGTAGATGTCGCCACCCACAGCGGCATGAGACTGGAAAGCGAAATTCGTTTTCTGTTAGTGAGAACCCTCACCCCCAAATCGTCACAGTACTCACATCAGTTTATGTGAAACGCAAGAAGTCCTTGCTGTTTTATATGTAAAATACATGCCTTTTTTGGCAATATGGAATGTAAGTATTTAAAAGAGTTATTTCATGATTTTGAATGTAAGAGTCTAAATATAGACATATATAGATAAATTTTCAAGTTTACTGGAATACAATTATACATGTCGATGGGGGGAAGCCCACTTCATTTCCTGCTATGTTTTACTTCTGATCTCACTTTGAATGTCTCCCAATCGCTGTTACCTCTGGCCTTCCCTCAGGGAGCCGTACCCCGTGGAGTGCGCTGTGCCCACCAAGCCCGGCCCCCAGGTTGCCGCCGCCCCCACCTGCACACGCGTGTGCTGCCTCCAGTACTCAGGTGCGCCACGTCCCGCGGGAGCTGGGTAGCATTTCATTTGTAAGTCTTTTATTCTGTCCACTGTAAACGTTTTTCTATTGTATCATAATTGTAAATATATTTTTTAAAACGTTGGTTACTTGAAGTTGCATGGCATGGTTTGTGTCTGGTTAAAAACTGAGACTCCGTTTCACTCGACTATAGTGAGGGTGGTCACTGGGCATCTTGCCCCTGCGTTGGCACAGAAACTGGCACTCACTCACTAGCAGCGAATTTGCTGTTCTGTGTCCAGCCCCTCCGGACTTTGCTCTCTGTGTGTCTGATCCCTCCTACAGAAGTGTTAAGGTGGGCCTGGTGGGAGGGCTGTGGCAGGCCGAGATGCTAACAGAACAGTCGCTGCTTCCCTCTGGAGATGCGGTCTCTGCTCATGGGTAGGCTGGAGACGCCAGGCTGGCGATGACACTGCGCAGGCTGTGCACAGGATTCCTTCCTTACCAGACCCTCAGCTGGGCCCTTTTCCTGCAGGGCTGAGTGTGTCTCGGCTTCCGTGACAGTCGCCCTGTATCTCATGCATGTCCTGATAATGCCTTCATCAGGCTTCTCTTGGATCTCAGCAATTTTTTCTAAATAATGTTTGACAGAAGAGAGGAGCAGCTTGTGAGAGTGCCCTTGGCCTCTGCTAGGTAGTTCCAGCACTTGAACGCTTCTCAGAAGTGAGGTTTCCTTGCAGGTGAGCTGTGCCCTTGCCTGGGGCTGGACAGAAAGTCCTGTCTGGGCTGGTATCTTGTCCCACCCTCATGCCATCTGTCCAGAGGGTTGAGTCGCATAAGGGTTACCATTTACTACTCTGCTGAATTCCCTTTATTTTATTATATAATTGTAGCCAAAGAAGTTTTAAAATCATTTTCGGAAATTAGATAGGTAGTATTATCAGTAAATGTCCTTTTGATCTTTGATAGACTAGAACATTCCTTCAGTGTTATCGGCCTTCAAGTTTGAATATTGTGGGTGACATCTATAATTCCTTCCTTCCTTCCTTCCTTCCTTCCTTCTTTCCTTTCTTCCTTCCTTTCTTTCTTCCTTTCTTTCCTTCCTTTCCTTCCTTCTTTCCTTTCTTTCTTCCTTTCCTTCCTTCC
>NW_012106474.1:1780320-1783787 GCF_000951045.1 Mandrillus leucophaeus
CTTCCTTCCTTCCTTCCTTCCTTCCTTCCTTCCTTCCTTCCTTCCTTCCTTCTTTCCTCCCTCCCTCCCTCCCTCCCTCCCTCCCTCGGAGTCCCACTCTGTTGCCCAGGCTGGAGTGCAGTGGCACAATCTCGGCTCACTGCAATCTCCGCCTCCTGGGTTCAAGCGATTCTCCTGCCTCAGCCTCCCGAGTAGCTGGGATTACAGGCATGCAGCACCATGCCCGGCTAATTTTTGTATTTTTCGTAGAGACGGGGTTTCGCCATGTTGGCCAGGCTGGTCTCAAACTCCTGACCTCAGGTGATCTTCCTGCCTCAGCCTCCCAAAGTGCTGGGATTACAGGCGTGAGCCACTGCACCCAGCTCTATCATTTATTTCTACCCTGTTTTCGGAAAATGTTTCAATGTAACTGCTTAGCTGAGTATGCCTCTGGGCACTGTGCTGATTTGAGGCAGGCCCCGGGCCATGTTTCAGGGGGTGTCCTGTCCTGAGTGAAGGGACCTTTTGGGTACAGCTTTTCCTGTTCACAACCTCGTACAGCAGCCACACTCTCTCATCCTGCTGCTCATCCTGCTGTTCCTCTTCTGTTAAGAAAGGACGGCAAGGATAACAAAGGCAGCACCTTACAAAGTTGTTGGGTAGAGGATATGAGAAAGGATTAACACAGGGGCTGGCGCCGCAGACCCCCATGTCGATGTTAGTGTTTGTGTTTTAGAACCAGGTCAACTAGAAGTTCTACTCTTGCCTGTGGTCAGTGTGACTCCTATGAATTAGGCTTTTCTACAGTGTGACTCCTGTGAACTAGGCTTTTCTACAGTGTGACTCCTGTGAACTAGGCTTTTGTGCAGTGTGACCCTGTGAACTAGGCTTTTCTACAGTGTGACCCTGACTCGGCTTTTCTACAGTGTGACCCTGTGAACTAGGCTTTTCTACCTGTGACTCCTGTGAACTCGGCTTTTCTACAGTGTGACCCTGTGAACTAGGCTTTTCTACAGTGTGACCCTGTGAACTAGGCTTTTCTACCTGTGACTCCTGTGAACTCGGCTTTTCTACAGTGTGACCCTGTGAACTCGGCTTTTGTGCAGTGTGACCCTGTGAACTCGGCTTTTCTACAGTGTGACCCTGTGAACCAGGCTTTTCTACAGTGTGACCCTGTGAACTAGGCTTTTGTGCAGTGTGACCCTGTGAACCAGGCTTTTCTACAGTGTGACTCCTACGTATTAGGCTTTTCT
Organism: Mandrillus leucophaeus; assembly: GCF_000951045.1. NCBI lineage: Eukaryota > Metazoa > Chordata > Mammalia > Primates > Cercopithecidae > Mandrillus > Mandrillus leucophaeus. The sequence goes on from NW_012106474.1 coordinate 1,781,553, forward strand.
AAGAGGTCTTTTTTTTTTATTCTTTTAACAGGAGATGGGCAGTGGCTGGCCTGTGGGTTGTCCAACCATCTATCACTCGTTTTTGGTGCCAGCCTGACTGGGACACCTGCTGTGTTTTCAGGTAAAACGTGTCTTAATTTCCGTCGGTATGAACCTAAGGATGGGTCTCACTTGGGTCCTGGTTGTCAGTTGCTAAAGGACACTTGTTTCCTTCAGGACATCAGCAGAACAAAACCACAGCTTGAATTGGGGTCTAAACTGGATTCACTGAGATCTTAAACCAAACAGGGTAAACATTACTCATGAGAACAGCGTGGCAGCACTTCCGTGGCTGGTGCCCTGGAGGCCAAGAGCCAATCATCTGTAGAGTTTTAGGGGAGTGAGTGAAGTTGAATCCTAAATAATTTAAATATATTTAATTAATGTAATCAAAAGGCATACAGTTGAAATACATTTTGAAATTTAGTGGGGTTTGTACATAGAGATTTTTATAAACGTAACAAAGCAAACTATTTTCTTTTAAAAGTAGATCTGAGAGAAACAGTGTTAAAATTATGACCATTTCAACTCATAACTGGGACATGTATTTGATTCCTAATTCTAATTCCATAAAACCTGATAGCTCTTCGTTAGGGTCCTGATACTGCTTGCCTCAGAACTTACACTTGGTAGATATTTTAACCAAAGCACAGAAACAACAAAAAATATCTCACTAGTCCTTCTGTTTTATACAGGTTTAGCATCCCTAATCCAAAATTCTGAAATCCAAATACCCCGAAATCCAGAACGCTCTGAGTGCCGACATAACACCGAGGAGATGCCCGTTGAAGCATCTCAGATTTCGGATTTTCGGGTTAGGGTTGCTTACCTGCCCTAATGCAAATATTCCACAATCGGAAAGAATGGGAAATCCAAAACACCTCTAGTCCCACGCATTGTGACTATGGGACACTCAGCCTGTCGCGTGACCACCCCAAGGGCAGTCGTTAGGAAACATGGAGGTGGGGCCGAGTGGGGCTGAGATGGGGACGGAGGCAGCGGGAGCCAGGCCCAGGTAAGGCCACATCTGGGAACAGATGAGCGCCCCCAGTGACTCCGGCCTCACGCCCTCTGCTTGCTAATGCCCGGGGCCAGGTCTCGGAGGCCCCCAAGGGCAGGCAGAGCTGGACTCGGCTCCTGCATGAGCAAAGCTGCCGCCCCTGCATGGTCTGGGCAGAGCACGGTTCTCCGGTCTTGGCCTGGATGCCACCCTTGCCCTTCAAGCCCCTTGCTTCTGGTCCCACCCCACATCTATCCGGCAGCCTCAGAATCTTCGCCATGCGCCCGGGAGCCCTGAGCCGGCCTGTTTCGTTGATTGATAGGAGTGGTTGTTCTGTTGACGTGGATGTTTCCCTGTGTATTTTATTGTTGGAAAAAGGGCTTCTCACTGAACTAAGAAAATGCAGTGGTTTTTCAAATTCATCTTTACAAAAACTTGCTCTGTTTCTGTGTGGGGGAAAAGTGCCACATTTACCCATCTCAACTGCACAAGCCACATCGTTTCACTTTGGGTGTGTAAGGTTTAATAGTGACATCACTCAATGTTGAAAATGTGACTGGTCTCTCAGCACCTGCCCAGAACACAGAAAAATGAGTGTCTTTATTTCCATTATGATCTGGGACAAATAAGTATAAATTCAAATTTCCTCCTGGAGAGTTCAGGGGCCTCTGAGCACATAGTCAGGTAGCACATCCCATCCTGAAAACCACTGAGAGCAACCGTATTTAATTTAATAAAGGAGTTATGTGTTTCTGCTTTAGATTATAGAATTTTTCCTATCAAAAATTGTGTCTAGTCCAAAGACAGGTACTTGAGTCCCAGGCCTTCCGCCAAGCATGTGCCTGGCACAGAGTAGATTCTCAGCGATACGGGATGGCGGGTTCTGAGCGCGCTGCGCAGGAGAGCTGCGTCGTCTGTACGCGCCCTGGAGCCAGTGGTGATCGTTGTGAAGTTCTGGGGTCAGGCATTTCGGAAGATTAAATCTAAAATTGCATTACAGATAGTGGAATTGTATAAAAAAGAAATCTTTGTCAAGGTATGAAGTGAAGATCTGTGTCTCTCCTGTTCCTGAGGTTTTGGTTGTGGCTCGAGCTGCGCTGAGTGGCTTCCTGCACACGCTGGCCCCGATGCTGCTTATGTCCCTGAGCGGAGGCTGCACACGCTGGCCCCCATGCTGCTTATGTCCCTGAGCGGAG
>NW_012106474.1:1783907-1802490 GCF_000951045.1 Mandrillus leucophaeus
CTGCACACGCTGGCCCCCATGCTGCTTATGTCCCTGAGCGGAGACTGCACACGCTGGCCTCCATGCTGCTTATGTCCCTGAGCGGAGACTGCACATGCTGGCCTCCATGCTGCTTATGTCCCCACACCCTTGACTGCTTCCCCAACACGGGGCTGCATCCAAAGGAAGTCTAGGTCCAGAGGTCTCAAGCTCTGACATAGGCCATGCATGGTGGCTCACGCCTGTAATCCCAGCACTTTGGGAGGCTGAGGTGGATGAATCACTTGAGGTCAGGAGTTCGAGACCAGCCTGGCCAACATGGCAAAACTCTTTCTCTGCTAAAAAATACAAAAATTAGCTGGGCATGGTGGAGGGCGCCTGTAATCCCAGCTATTCAGGGGGCTGACGCACGAGAATCGCTTGAACCCAGGAAAATCGCTTGAACCGCAGAGGTTGCAGTGAGCCGAGATGGCACCACTGCACTATAGCCTGGGTGACAGAGCAAGACTGTGTCTCAAACAAACAAACAAACAAACAAACAAACAAACAAAACCCTGACCTAGAGAGGGTTTTAGAATCCTTTTCACTCTGTTTCTGAAGCTCCTCATCTCATCACACACACCACAGGGGAAACTGATCAATTGAAAAGAGGCGGGAGGCCTTCCGTACAGTGAGGAGATGGTGGGGAGAGAAAGGAAGAGGCACCCGTGTGGTCCCCCAGGGGCACGTTGCTTCGTGGGGATTGGCCTTGCCTGCGGTGATTCGTCTTCGATGCGCCCTGTGGCCACAGCGCTTCACGCATGTGTCTGGGGCTGGAGCTTGGGAGAGAAGGGGGATCCCACCTTTGGCAAGGAATTGCCATTGTTTTCATCCTGGGAGTGGAAGTCCGTCCCTGACACTTGAGATGAAGGACCAGGCCGACTTGTCAGGACTGAGCAGAAGGCGGCACTTTGCAATCCCTGCATTGCCGGTGCCTCTGCTGGCCTTGGTGGCTTAGTGGACCACTGGGCCCCTAACAGACGCTGTGCTCATAGGAGGAGGTGGGAAGGACTAGAAAAACACATTCTCTGTCTCATGAAGAAGGAAGAGCGTGGGTCGCGGTAACTTCACCCTCCCTCCTGTGTGACCTCATGTGGCCTCTTGCAGCCTGTGGGTCAGGCAGCGGAGGCTGTTCTGAGCTTGATATTGGAAGAGAGTGGGCCACACGGCTGGTAATGGACTTCTGAGGTCAGTCACTGGGCAGATGCGTCAGGCCCTTGTCACTGGGAGGACGCCCTTATGGCCCAGGCTGCCTGGACCAGGCCCTGCAGCAGGTGTCTGAACCTGTGACATTCTCGGATGGTGCGGAGCTGCAGACACCACTGGTGTTCAGTACGAGCAGCATGGGTGGCATCTGTTAATGGCAGTCATGAACATGACTTTCCTTTGAGTCTTGCGGCTGCTGTTAGCTGAGCAGCAGTGAGGAGTGTTTGGAGCTTTCCTTAACCGGCCTCTGTACTTTTGCTAAAACTGCCGGAACTCTACACGTGAGGGCAGCAAAGCTATTTCACGTTTTTCTGCGCTGTGAATTTCTGCCCTGCGTTTCCTGGCGTCCTGTTGCAGAACTGAGTTATGTTCTTAAAATTACGTCTTTCCTGGTGTTCCCTTCTTTTTACGTTGGTTCCCTGACAGATGTGACGTAGTGAGATAGCAGTTCCTTGTCTGGTCTACAAATTGTGATGCGTGATTCACATGCTGAGGCCCGCAGGAAGGGGCCTTCTGCTCCGTGGGAAGGTCCCGGCTACAGCAGGAATTTTCTCGGGAGTTGTGGTTACCCATCCCCTGTGATTTTAATCACAAAGTGCTTAGCTATGGAGGTGAAATGGGGTCGCTGAGCAGGTCTGGGGTCATTTGTTGTCAGGAAGCAGGAGTGAGGCTGCCCGTCAGTTTTCTCCTTGCCGTCCCAGCCCGGGTGCTTGGGGGTCAGAGGCTGCAGGGCTGGGCGTGGCCTCTCCTTGTCCTCACCTCCCCACCTCCTCCCCTTTCGCCCTCCTCACCGTGACGCCTGGCTTTCGCTCCAGGGCCGACCTCTGAGGAGAAGCACATCCCTGGTCGTCTTCGCTTTCTCCTTTCCTCTGCGTCCGCCGCTTGTTAGAACCGTCAGGTGGTGGCAGCTGAGAGACTGTTTGAAAACACCTCCCGGCCTGACAGCCGTTCTAGGGGTTATGAGGCAAGACAGGTCCAGAAACCAGCACGGGCTCAGGGCCTGGGCCCCAGGGTTAGGCTGGGGGTAGGATGAGGTGGGGGGTAGGATGAGGTGGGGGGTAGGATGAGGTGGGGGGTAGGATGAGCTGGGGGGTAGGATGAGGTGGGGAGTAGGATGAGGTGGGGGTTAGGATGAGGTGGGGAATAGGATGAGGTGGGGGGACAGAAAAGCTCTTACAGGTGTATGAAATAAAGGCTGTTTGCCTCGTCGCCTACCTTAGTTTCGTATCAGAGCAGCACACGCTGCCGACATTGAGACGCCTGAAGACCAGCATCGGCGGTCTCAGAAATCAGCATCCAAGCAGCCATTGTGAGTTTAGACAAAACTTTTCAAATCTGTCAGAACAAATGATCGACTTATATGTGTGTGCTCAGGGATTTTTTTTTCACTTTTTTCTTCAACGTTGATGGCAGTTCTTTAAAATCCGGATGCATTAGCATGGAGTCCACAGATTTCTGTACTGTAGTTTATAATACTAACTGTTACCATGTTCTTCTCTGATAACATACACTCACAGATGCACACATGATGTTGAACTTCTTAGTTTACGAAATGCAAGGTTTTACGCTGCCTGGCCGAGGCATTCAGTCACACTCCAAACCTCAGCACCACACAATACACGCTCCTAGCAAACCCACACCTGCACCTCCTGAATCTAAAATAAAAGTTGAACAAAATGGAACGCGAGGCTTTAGAGCAGCTGCCTTCAGAAGCCACATTGAGTCTACTGAAGGGAGATGGTGTAGCCGACCTCAGGCTCTGCGGCCTCACTGTGGCCAGGAGAAGCCTCCTGGCGCGCCCCTTATTACTTGACAAATGCTGTTCCGGTTGTGTTGTATGAAAGTACCAGATAAGTGGCACTCAGTCAAAACTGATACTAACAGTAGAAATAGTCACCCTCTCTGGTCATTCCTGTTAGGTCACGATGGGGCAGTGAACACCGTGTGCTGGAGCCAGGACCGGAGGTGGCTGCTCTCTGCAGCCCAGGATGGGACCCTGCGGGTGTGGTCAGCTCGTGGGGCAGAGCTCGCACTGCTTCTGGTAATGGACGGTCACCTCTGCCATGGGCAGTCATTTCCGAAGGAGCTGAGAGCTTCTCAAAAGTCTCATTCTTTTACCTTAACAGGAGATGAGGAAAGGGACATAAGCCAAGAGTTTGCTTTAAAAAAGTTATTGATTAAAAGTTATTGCTTCAATGCAATAAACATTATTGATTAGTTTCTTAAATGTGTGTCTACATGTATATATTCACACGCACGCAATAGGCACACGCATATATATGCATACACATGTGCACACTTACTTGCCACATATTCACATGCACGCAGTAGGCACACGCATATAGATGCATATGCATGTGCACACTTACATGTTTGCCACATATTCACACATGTGCAATAGGCACACATGATATAGATACATACACATGCGCACACTTACATACTTGCCACATTCACACACACACAGGCACACACGCATATAGATGCATGCACACGCGCACACTTACATACTTGCCACGTGCGCACATACATTCATATGCTTAAATCTATCCTTATGTTTGTGATGGTCTGCGAATGCCACATGATTAATACTGAAACATTTGAAGAATTTAAAATATTGATTCAATGTGATTTCGTAGACCAGAAGCAAAATGGCCAAGGGGCTATTATGTGGGGGAAGTATATTTTAGGAAGAAGAGTGACTTGTTTTGATGAACTTACAGGAGATCATTTGGGAGCGGAACAGGAAAGGAGAGACAGGAAGATGATAACCTTATGACTAGGACAGGGAAAGAAAAGGAAATGGTAGGAAACTCACCTTCAAATCATGAAATTATGAGCAGGTGACTTGCAAAGAACGTAACATAAAAAGCAGTCGCATTTTCAAAGATGTTGGCATTTATTTTCTATGGGTCTTTTATAGAAAGGGGATTGAAGATGAGAAAGACAAGAAAGGCAGTGTCAGTTAAGGAAGACCCAGGGCCTCTCTAAAGGTGAAGCATTTGGCAGCAGCTTCAGGAAGTAGTTTGCTGAGAGCTGTGAATGCTCTGTGTCATAACACGTTTGGTTGTGAGGTCTAAATTTGAGAGCAGACACCTCAGAACTACATTTTAAAACAGTTTAAATTTCAGCTTTAATAAAATCCTTGCTACTTAGTATGTTTACTGCTAAGTTTCAATTCTTTTAAAGTTGTTAAATGACTGGAATTCAAAGCATTTATTACAGTAAAATTTTAATCAGATAATACCTTTCAGAAGTAGTAGGCAGAAACAAAAATTGTAGATTGGGTCTAACAAAGTATATGTACGCATTTAGAATAAACAGATGTTGGGTTTTAAGAAGAAATAATTTTATGTTTAGAGCAATAGTGTTTTTGTTAACATTTATCGTATTGACAGTAATTACTGATTTGCATTACAGGGCAGGGACATGTTTTCTAAACCGATACAGTCTGCACAGTTTTATTATATAGATGCCTTCATATTGTTATCTTCTGGCCCTGAATTTCAGCTACTGAAGTATCACATTGACACTTGCAAAGATGAGATGAAGAGGTAGGCACCCCTCCACCCTGTGCATTAGTTTTAGATCAGAGGAAGCCGTTTCAATAATGTGACGTTGAAAAGGTATTTACATTTTAAAAAGTTGCCCCAAATTTAATAATGACCTCATATCACTAAACTCCTGATGAGAGGGAATTATCCAGATCCTACGCATTTTAAACCTTCCTTTGTATTACTACGTGCGGGGCCTTTGGCATGACAGAATGCAAGAATCTAGGGGATTTGAGAAACCTCAGTTATCATCTCGGCTCTGCAGCTATTGAAGTGATGTTATGTGGAACAAATACTATTGATAATACAAAGTTAAATTATGAACTATTTCAAATATATACATATATATGGGGAATAATAAATATGTCCTTAGCTACACTTAGCTTGGACAAGTATTAACATTTCACTGTCTTTGTTGTCCAGAATTTTTAAAGAAATAAAATATTACAGAGGGAATTAGGAACCTGTCTCCCAGTCCTGTCCGCTTCCCTTTTCCCTCCTTTTGAGATTGGCGTATTTGCTTCTTGGTCGTAGTTTTATATTTTTGCTGTATCTCTATGTATTCATGTCATTTTTTTTTTTTTTGAGTGTAACATAAGCACACCTTTCTTAATCAAAGTTATGTTTCTGAGATGTGTGACTTCAGTTTGTTAATAGGGGCGTGTGCCCTGCGGTCCGAATGGGCACCGCGTCTGCCTGCTTCTCTCATGGAGGGACGTCGGGTTGGGACCTGCAAACGGTTGGGTCTCCTAGCCAATAGACGGGCTTGCAGGGAATCCCTGGTCTCAATGAGAGCGTCCCCACTCTCATCTGTCCCAGGTCACAGCTTCCCAGGAGTGACTTCTGGCCCGTGCTGGGGCAGGTTGTACGCAGCGGAAGGGCTCCAGGACCCAGCAGCTCCCTCCTGTGGCCCCTCCCTCAGCCTTGTCTTCAGAGATGCCTGGGACTTTCAGTCCTAAAGTTTGTTCGTTTGTTTGTTTTTGAGACGGAGTCTCGCTCTGTTGCCAGGCTGGAGTGCAGTGGTGATTTCTTGGCTCACCACAACCTCCGCCTCCTGGGTTCAAGTGATTCTCCTGCCTCAGCCTCCCGAGTAACTGGGATTACAGGTGCCCCCCACCACACCTGGCTAATTTTTGTACTTTTAGTAGAGACAGGGTTTCACTATGTTGGTCAGGCTGGTCTCGAACTCCTGACCTCATGATCTGTGTGCCTCAGCCTCCCAAAGTGCTGGGATTACAGGCGTGAGCCACCGCACCTGGCCTAAAGTTTATTTTTACTTACCAGGAGTGAGCTTCATAGGTCAGCTCACGTAGCAGGCCTCCCATCTCAGCTGGCACAGCTGAGTTTCCCCTGAGAGTTGGCGGCTTCTCTTCTTGTTCTTGCCTCCTCTTTCTGACCTTGTGGGACTTCCTCTTAGAGATCACTTTGCAGCCACTTCAGCTGGGTTTCGGGAGGTAGCGAAGCTGAAGCATGTGTTCAGTTATATGTAGCGGGAGATGGGCAGGTTTTTCTAAGCATACACGGAAATACCCTATAGTAAAAGGCTGGTGCATTTGACCACAGACTGAAGAAGGAGGAGGAGGTGGGGGATCTTTCGTATGTCAGAAATCACCACAAATAATTAGATGTTAATAGAAAAACAGGTTTTTTCCCCTAAAGAAAAATCAAGGTAGCTAATTCACTTTTTCCCTCAGTATCATAAAATGTGACTTTTAAAGTGATATGAAAACTTTCTTTTCATGTTTAATGTTTTTAAACATAAGATATTTAGTGTAGTGGGCCGGGCGCGGTGGCTCAAGCCTGTAATCCTAGCACTTTGGGAGGCCGAGATGGGCAGATCACGAGGTCAGGAGATCGAGACCATCCTGGCTAACACATTGAAACCCCGTCTCTACTCAAAAAAATACAAAAAACTAGCTGGGCGACGTGACGGGCGCCTGTAGTCCCAGCTACTCCGGAGGCTGAGGCCGGAGAATGGCGTAAACCCGGGAGGCGGAGCTTGCAGTGAGCTGAGATCTGGCCACTGCACTCCAGCCTGGGCAACAGAGCCAGACTCCGTCTCAAAAAAAAAAAAAAAAAAAATTTAGTGTAGTGGAAGGAAAGCAAGAAGATTGATCATCTTGATTTTCTCTTCCAGATATAAACAGAAGAGCAAGTCCAAGCTGATTTGCAGGCTCTCCACGACGGGTGCAGTAGACATGACCAGTCTATCAGCAGTCAACGACTTTTATTCCCGTATCCTTTCTCCCAGATCCTGGTAGGGTTTTACGCCCTGAGTGTCATTCCTCTGGCGGAGGTGTGTGCTGAGCATCTCATGAGTGTCAGGCATTGTGTGAGGCTCCGGGAATGCAGGGACCCTTCTCATGGAGCTCGCTGTCCTTGTGTTAATTGTACGTGTTAATAATTCATCTCAATATTCAGAAAGGACCTCAAAGGAAAAAGAAACCTGAGTGCCACATAGCTCATGCCATCCAGCAGGTGGGCTGACCTGGCACTTCTGCTCTGAACTTTGTTGACTAATGTCTAGTAATTTAGTTATTCTATCTCATCTGCAGAGCTGGCAAAAATCATAGCAGTTGCTGTTCAAAATAATATGAAATGGAATCCAGAACTTTAATTTTTGAGATTTTTATGGCTAACACCATTGCTTTTAATTTTCAAAGTTGATTTTAATTTATTTAGGGGAAAAGCTCCAGATCTTTAGGAATTCATTGTATAAAGTTTTAATTTACTCAAAGTTCAATCTAAGTTGAACTCTATTGGAGGGTTTTGTAGTTGAACTAAAATAAAGTGTTAAGAGGTTGTGGTATGTTTTAGTTAGAAATGTGGTAATTTCATGCTAGAATTGGTGCTAAAATACCTAGCAGAAATAAGAAATATGTCATTAGGATTACTTTAGCTTAAATGATGGTTTCTGGAATACAAGGATACTAGAGTCAGGAGTAGTCCAGCGCTAACACCAGCATTACGGGTCTCTTGACTCCAGTGCACCTGTGTTCCCACCACATATACTCATTACTGCAACATTCAGGGCTGAGCATTGAGGCTTGGGGGGTGCTGGTGGTCACACGAGCCCTAAATGTATACATTGCTCCTCATAGGTCAAGTTTATGAAGCATGTCACGGTCAGCTGCCAACATGGCACTGTCTGGGTTGTGTCTCCCCTCGTGAGACCTGCCCCAGGTGCTGCCACCCACTCTGTGGGTCTGTCTAATCTTAGTTCAGTCCTTTCTTCTGAGTGCAGTGTCTACATATTCAATTATTTGACATCTGATTTGGGTGTTTCATGGACATCTCAAATGCCACGTATCTAAAGCTGGAACTCCCACCTCAAAACAGGCACTGTGGTGGTCTCCCTTTCCCTAAGCAGCCCCCCCGCCCCCGCCCACCTGCTCTTGCCAATGCCTGGGGCCAGATGGGGTGGGGCTGGAGTGGGCTCAGGACGTTTCAGGCGGAACTTCAGAAATTCTTAACTAGTCGTCCATTCTTGAGTCTTCTAATATTCCAAAGTTTTTGTTAGTAAAAGAGAGGGACTGTCCCTTCCCCATGGGTACCAGCGTTGAGAGGAGCTCCCTAACTGGATTATCGCAGACATCGTTCTTGCAGCTGGCCGGAACAGGACCGTGGAAGTGTTCGACCTCAACGCCGGCTGCAGTGCAGCGGTGATAGCAGAAGCCCACTCGCGGCCTGTCCATCAGATCTGCCAAAATAAAGTGAGTCAGTTTTTGGATAATATACATCATCTGTACAACTATGTGCTTAAAGCATTTCACAGATACAAATGTATGATGCCATTTAGCAGTGTTTGCTACCAAATTCAATGTTAATTTTTATTGATTATTAATTATTCGAAGCCTCGATGTTTGGCCCTAGGACATACTTTAGTATCATGTTGAATGTTAAGTTTTCTACTTTTGTGTTTGACTATTTTATGGGCTCATACTAAGATTTTACTAGGAAAACATTCTCACATAAAACTTGATAGGGTTGCATATTTTCGGCAATAGTGGATTGCATGGTAGACACATTGGTTCTATGGTCTGTGGGGCAGCCTTGCTAAATCAATAGCTTTTTTTGAAGGTGGAGGCTGTTGGATACAGCCAGTCCATTTTGACAGAGACAAAGTTTACAAATATCCACAGCGATGGGTTCAAGGGTTGGCATTACAGGAGAGACATTTGATGAGTTCATTGTCTGATAGCTGCACGGTTCAAAAGACACACTTGGTTACCCAAGAGGGGGTCTAAGTCTTAGGAACAAAACTGCATTTCTTAGGACTAAAACTGTAATTTTGGTTGTTGATATGCCCGGAAAGGTTTTCCAAGTCAAGGATTTAACTTACAATGCATCTGGCATTTATATTATGATTCAGGGTATCATTTTGCTAAGTGAAGTATTGCAATGTTGGTTAAACAGACTTTGTTATCCACGGGTTAACACATTTTGTACCTTTTTTTTTTTTTTTTTTGAGAGAAAGTCTCACTCTGTCACCTAGGCAGGAGTGCAGTGGCACTATCTCTGCTCACTGCAACCTCTGCTTCCTGGGTTCAAGCGATTCTCCTGCCTCAGCCTCCTGAGTAGCTGGGATTACAGGAATGAACCACCATGCCCGGCTAATTTTTTTTGGTATTTTTAGTAGAGATAGGGTTTCATCATGTTGGCCAGGCTGGTCTCGAACTCCTGACCTCGTGATCAGCCTGCCTCAGCCTCCCAAAGTGCAGGGATTACAGGCGTGAACCACCGTGCCCGGCCCACATTTTGAGTCTTTAAATTTCTGTTTAACAGGACAGGTATGGTCTGATTATAAAGTTTTTAAATCAGTTCAAATTGGAAAGAGCAAATATTCTAGGCTGTTAAGTTAAATTACATTGAAGCAGATGCGTTCCTGCATCTCTTCTGGATAAAGGGGAGATGGAGGTGTCAGGGCCACAGGAAGACTTTGTTAATGGGTGCAGCATGAGAGACCCCGGGATTCAGAGGCGCTGTGTCCAGGAAGATGGTCTCCCTACATGTCGGTCTGGATGACTCTTCAGAGAGGCAGATCCAGGGACTTGGCAGTGTGGGGTAGTCAGAGCTTTGGAGGTCAGGAAGACGCCTGGGGAGGCTGCCTGCGGAGGCAAAGCCGACCTCCGTGCCCTCCCTGTGGGGCAGCCTTGGTTGGAGAAGTGGGGGTTTAAAGGCTCTGATAGGCCTCTTTATCTTGCCTTCCTTTTAATCTTCCACCCGTCCACCACCCAGTTCATCAATAGGACATTTCAAGTTTCAATAGGAGAAGGCTTTTCTGGTTTGAATAACACCATGGAAATACCAGCTTGCGGAGAGTCGTTGGAGAAAAGATTATTCTTCTGCATTTTCTCTTTTTGTTTAGATGCTTCCTGCATATAAACCAGAGCAAACATGTTTTTAAACACTGCAATGGGTCTGTCAGATGAATGAAGGAATCGCTTTGAAGAATTCTGTAACTTCTTTATGAGGCTATTAAAATGGCACACCCCACAAACCAAGTGCGAATTAGTGGAATCAGTGCTGTGTGTAATACTCCAGGTTTCTATGTTTTCTGGGAAAGCTGTGAAGGAAAAAGAAGTCAGTTTGGTAATTGACAATGAGAATAGGCAGCACTGTTTGGTATTTGAGAGCCGTGATCTGATGCTACTAATTTCGCAGTAAGATCTGTCAAGATTAGGCAAAGATTTGATTATTAGATTTTATATATTTCTGGGCTTTTAAATTTAATAATTGAGTTATTAACTTTTAAAATGATTGTTAGCCTAATACCCGTCTTATTTATTTTTTCTTCTTTCTTCTTCTTCTTTTTTTTTTTTGAGATGGAGTCTTGCTCTGTCGCCCTGGCTGGAGTGCAGTGCCATGATCTCAGCTCACTGCAACCTCCACCTCCCGGGTTCCAGCGATTCTCCTGCCTCAGGCTCCCAAGTAGCTGGGTTTACAGGCACGTGCCACCACGCTTGGCTAATTTTTGTACTTTTAGTAGAGACGGAGTTTCACCATGTTGGCCAGGCTAGTCTTGAACTCCTGACCTCGTGATCCGCCCGCCTCGGCCTCCCAGAGTGCTGGGATTACAGGCGTGAGCCACTGCGCCCAGCCAACCCATCTTATTTTTTAGGTATTATGATTCCTTTTAAATTCAAGTGCAGCTTAATGAGATATCAATAGCTAATATTTGGATGTAGCACGTTAAAGTATAAGTCTGACCTACTAAATTTATTTAGTGAAACGTGCACGCAAAGACATTTGACTTTAAGATACCCGAGTGCAGAGTAGGGTTTGCACCGTCTTTGTGTCTGATCTTGGTAGTACCTAGAACCTGGAATCTGCTCACTTGACATGCGCCGAATTGAACTGTGACTTGCTGTTACCAACAGAAAGCAAAGGATTCGATTCTTTGTACAAGAAAGTAGATGTAAATCTAGAGAAGAAACGGTTTCTTAAAAAGACCCGTCAGCATGTAGATTGCAGAGGTTAAAGTTTGACAAATAGTATTTAAAATTTGTTGATGTATTATTCTCAAAACGCAGTGTATAAAAATTTATCTAAAGATAAAGATTGCTAACAAGAAACGTCTCTCCGGAGATGTTATGTAGTTGTCTGTCTGGTCAGTTTTTCTAAAGTCTGTGAGTCTTTAGATAATACAGTTAAGTGAGAATTGGCTAAATTTCCCAAATATCGTCATTCTTGAGTTTAAAAATTTCAGTTGTGAAGATAAATGAATCTTATACGTGAAATTTCTTTCATGTTGTAAATTTTACATTTTTTTTTTTTTTTTTGAGGTGAGGTCGCGCTCTCGTCGCCCAGGCTGGAGTGCACTTGAGTGATCTTGGCTCACTGCAACCTTCGCCTCCTGGGTTCAAGCGATTCTCCTTCCTCAGCCTCCCAAGTAGCTGGGATTACAGGCATGTGCCCCCATGCCTGGCTAAATTTTGTAGTTTTAGTAGAGAGGGGATTTCACCATGTTGGCCAGGCTGGTCTCAAACTCCTCACCTCAGGTGATCTGCCTGCCTTGGCCTCCCAAAGTGCTGGGATTACAAGCATGAGCCACTGCTCCCAGCCAATTTTACATTTAAAATATGTTTCTTACCATGCTTTTTGACACTTGCTGCTTCTTGTCTCAAACATTGTCAATTATTAGAAAAAATATTTCCTAGTTCATTTAATTTTTGTATTGGTTGTGCATGACTCTTATTAAAGGTGGTCATTGCAAAGCCAATTATAATTTATTTTTGGTGTTTGGAAAATGGTCTGTCAGCATTTCCATTATAAATCCCTGTTTTCTTTCTCTTTTTGTTCTTTTCTTTATGGGGTTTATGACAGAGCCATGAAACTTGGTCTAGATTAAAACTTGGCCTATTAGAGCTCAGTCTGAGATTTTTTTCAATATAGTTCCCAAATTTGTTTTAAATTGTTTCAGATGTTTAGGTTGCAAATGCAAAATATAATTTCAAAGTTTTCAATGCTTTCTAATTTATAACAAAAAATAACATGTGAGGTTTAAGATAATGGTAAAGATAATTCTTTTAACTTTAGCTAATCAATTTTCTAATATTTTCAAGAGAATTATTTTGGAAAATGATATGATGCTATTTGGTATGATCTTGCAATTTTGTTTCCTTTCCTGTCTGTTCCCATTTCATAATAGAAGAGTTTCTAACCTTTTGCATATATGAAGCTTTTCTCTGTTAAAGGGTTAAATGTATGTAAATCTCTTAGCATGTGCCAAGTGCACCTGCCTGGTCACTGTGGAGGCTCCCCGTGCACACCGCCAAGGGAGGAGGATGGAGGCGCTGGGCCTGGCTCGCCTCGGGAGCCTCTGGACAGCAGGCATAGTGAATTCCACAGTCTGATACCTGTTTTTCCTCTCTTCCTCTGGTGCTAATTTCATTTTGGCTTCTTTTGGGTATTATCTTTTATTTCAATAACTGAGGAGACTTGAGGAGCCAGATGAGACTGTGTTTACATTTAACTTTTTTCTGGATTTTAAAATATGTTGTATTGGAAGCAGCATATTAGATTTTTTAGAATGCTTCAAGCCCTAAAATAGTATTGACTTGGAGAATGAAGATACAGGAAGTGAATTGGTAGCATAATTAAGATTTGTTTTTAGAAAGGTGTTTATATTTTGTTGGCTTGATTGTAATACATTTATTTTCAAGACTTAAAGCGTCAAATTTCATTCTTGTCCCATTTAATTTACTGTAATGAACATTGCTGGTTCTAAATATATGTTAGAAATCAGCAATGATGATGGTGAGGAGTTAACGAGGAAATCGTGAAGGACTGTTACGAATTACAGTGATGTTGGAGGACCGGTCATGAATGATGGCAACTGTGGCCTTTCAAATCAGAACTCTGCTCTTCTTATGAGGAAATGAGAAATGTGCCGTCAGGAGAAGGGCAGCTGCTGATGTGTTACAGTGAGGACTCTTTAGAGTCCAGGTTTGCAGCTCCTCGGAGGCACAGGCACTGCCCAGGGTGCCGTTGGCGTCCACAGCAGAGCATCCTTGTGCCCAGTCTGCCGGGAGACTCTTCTGCCTTTATCTGTTTGACACACTGGATGACTGCACGGCTTCTTGAAGGGCTGGTTCTGTGTGTCTAAAAAACACTGCAGTGAAAGGGGACCGTTTCGGCACGCAAGTGCCCTATTGTGGGGCAGCCGCCTCATCTGCTTACTCACGGATGTGGAGTGAGTGCGTTCTGAGCTGCACGGTGCGGACTCGTGCGGAAAGCGTCGCGATGTCATCCTCAGGATCACCTTCTGGGTCAGAGGCAGGAGGTGTATTCAGTTTACCGAGTGGTCTGTGGGGCCTGTGAACAAGGCGGGGGCAGGGAAAGTGTTCCCCAGGAGGTGGTCCTGGGCTGAGCCTTGAAGGAGGAGGGGACAGCTGTACCAGCTGGAGGGGCCTGGGCCTGACCCCCCACTGTCCACTGTGTGGCCCAGAGAAGGCAGCAGGAGCCCGGCACAGCCTGCTGTGTTTTGCACCCGGCCCCACAGGCAATACAGCATCCCTCGGCTGGTGCCTCTTCACCCACCCTGCTTACCACAGCACAGCCCCTCTGTCACCCTCTGTGGGTGTGCAGACCTCAGGAAGGTGACGCTGCACCCGCATAGGTGCAGGTGTGGGAGGCCTAGTGCTGCCATCTTCTGTCCCACCTGCGGCCTGCAGTTGCTCCCCAGCAACTGTCCCCACAGCTTGTCTCCGCCCATCACCACCCACTGTTGACCTGTGCCTTCAAAACCCCATCCGGGTCATTTTTATCTTCCCTGTCAGTTCTTCAGAGGCCCCAGCAGCTTTTAGGATAAAAGCCCGAGGCTGCACGCAGACCCTGTGCCGCCTTCTCGTGCCTTGACCCCGTCAGTGTCCTTGGTGATGCCTCAGACCCAGTCTCAAGCTGTGGGCCCACATGAAGCCCGGGTTGCTGGGCTGGGCGATTCTCTCAGGCCCCAGTCGGCTTCTGTGGTGGCCTGGACAGTCACAGGAGGGCATCGGGGCCTGCTCCTGTGTGACACACGTGCTCTACCTGCCAAGAAGAGGCCTGCTCTGTCTTCAGAGTCGCAGCATCATGAACGTGGCGCGTGGGGCATCCTCATCGCCCCAGAGCCCCAGACGGAGTGGGGGTGCTGGCGTGAGATCTGAGCAGGCACCACCGGCACCTAAGCTTTGACCCCACAGAGCAGCTGAGGCTGCACACTGGCTTCCCGACTGCACCTGCCTGACAATGAGCCCAGTGAACGGGGCTGACTCTGAGACACAGGATTGACCCCTTCCGGCCTGGTCCCCGGCACTTCAGCCCAGGGCTCTCAGAAGGTGGAGCTGAGCGTCCGCCAGCTGCACGCTGTGCTTCTGCTCTGTGGCCTGGGTCACAGGCAAACCCAACTGTCCAGGCTCAGCCTCCACCACCTCCCCAGGAGGCCTCCCTGGCCTCTCAGTAGTTGGACTCGGCCCCTTACTTGGTCTTGTGCCTACACTGCTGTTCCAGGGCTCATCAGTGCATTTAGAATGACGTATGGTTAATCCTCTCTCCTGTGAGATTCTCTCCTTGAGGTCAGAGCCATCCCTTACTAGCATACAGTCGGTGCTCAAAAATTGCTTGCTTAGTCCAAGCCCAATCCTGGCAGTTTTAAGGGGCCTATTTGAGTTACAACCGTTGGATCTGCCTTCCTTTTTCAGTTGGGCCATCGTTTACCCACAAGAGCTCCATGACCTGCTGCTGGCGTGGGCACTCCAGGGCTCAACCTTTGGCTTTCCCTGGTGGTGACGTGAGAGCAGCAGCTACATATGTGTTTATTCCAGATGCCAAGTGAAGCCTCGAACAAGAGTTTCATCTTGCACCAGAAATCAGCAGATGTGGGCGAGGGTGTGGAGAAAAGGGAACAACACTTAGACACTGTGGGTGGGAGTCTAACTTAGTACAAAATAGAGCTAATTTTTTCTATGGAAAACAGTGTGGAGATTTCTCAAAGAACTAAAAATAGAACTCCCATTGGATCCAGAAATCCCACGACAGGGCACCGACCCATAGGAAAAGAAATCATTGCATGAAAAAGAGGCCTGCAGGCCAGGCGCGGTGGCTCAAGCCTGTAATCCCAGCACTTTGGGAGGCCTAGACGAGCGGATCACGAGGTCAGAAGATCGAGACCATCCTGGCTAACACGTCTCTACTAAAAAATACAAAAAAACTAGCCGGGCGAGGTGGCGGGCGCCTGTAGTCCCAGCTACTCGAGAGGCTGAGGCAGGAGAATGGCGTGAACCCGGGAGGCAGAGCTTGCAGAGAGCTGAGATCCTGCCACTGCACTCCAGACTGGGCGACAGAGCGAGACTCCGTCTCAAAAAAAAAAAAAAAAAAAAAGATGCCTGCAGTGTTATATGTTTATTGCAGCACGATTCACAATCCCAAAGCTGTGGAATCAAACTAAGTGTCTGTCAACAGAGGAATGGATAAAGAGCGTGTGATACAGACACACGGCGGAACACTGCTCAGCCATAACAAGAATGAAATCCGGTCTTATGCAGCTCCAGTGGTTGGAACCGGAGGCCACTGTCTTACACCACTCAGAAACAGAAAGTTAAATCCCACGTTCTCACTTACAGGTGGGGTAAATATTGTGCACACGTGGACTCGGTGGCATAAAAGACACTGGAGACTCGGAGGGTGAGAGGGTGGGAGGGAGGTGAGGGATGAGAAATTAAGGGGTACCGTGTACACTATTCGGGTGATGGCTACACTGAAGCCCAGGCTTCCCCACTACACAATGTGTCTGTTGACAAAAAGAGCCAAACTCTGTAAAATATTCGAAGACATTTATTCTGAGCCAAATATGAGTGAGCATGGCCCGTGACACAGTCCCCAGGAGGTCCTTAGAACGTGTGCCAAGGTGGTCGGGGCGCAGCTTGGTTTTATACATTTTAGGGAGGCAGGAGACATCAATCAAATACATTTCAGAAATACACGAGTTTAGTCCAGAAAGGGGGAACAACTCAAAGCTGGTGGGTGTAGGGGATGCTTCCAGGCTCTAGGTAAATGCAAACATTTTCTGGTTGACAATTGGTTGAGTTTCTCTGAAGACCTGGGTTCAGTAGAAAAGAAATGTTCAGGTTAAGATACAAGATTGTGGAGACCAATATTCTTTTGAAGTCTCATAGTGGCTGCCCTTAGAGACAATAGGTGACAAATGTTTCCTATTCAGACCTTTAAAAGGTGCTAGACTCTTAATCTCTTTAGGATTGGGAGGGCCTGGAAGAAAGCAATCTAGCGATGTGAACAGAGATTCTTCCCAGATGCACATTTTCCCCCACAAAGGACAGCTTTGCAGGGCCGTTTCAAGATATGGCAAAGAAACATGTTTTAGGGTAAAATATTTGGATCTTCTTCCTTGTCTCATAGTATTATGCCAGAGTCAGGTTGGAAAGTCAGTCATCACGATATATAGGGTTAAGTAAAACCCATCTGGTGAGAATTGATGGTTTGTAGAGCATGACTCCCCAGATTTGGGCAAGATAAAAAAATCAGAGTGGGCTGGGCAGGGTGGCTCACACCTACAATCCCAGCACTTTGGGAGGCCGAGGCGGATGGATCATGAGGTCAGGAGTTCGAGATCGGCCTGACCAACATAGTGAACCCTGTCTCTACTAAAAATACAGAAATCAACCAGGCGTGGTGGTGTGCACCTGTAATCCCAGCTACTTGGGAAGCTGAGGCAGGAGAATCACTTGAACCTGGGAGGCGGAGGTTGCAGTGAGCTGAGATCACGCCATTGCATCCAGCCTGGGTGACAGAGCCAGACTCTGTCTCTAAAATAATAATAAAAAAAAAAAAACGGAGAGGAAAACTTTAACAAGCATTTGAAGGAGGAGGATGTGCTTTCTGTAAATAGTAGGAGATAATTCATAGAAAGCATCTGTAGGTATTGTCATACACTTACTCATTGGAGCATCAGATGGCTTTTTATTTTCCTACATTCTTGACTCAAAAAAACCTTTAAAACTATTATTACTAAATAAACTTTAGACTGGTAAGTGCTGTTTCGGTATTTCTGGTAAACCACTAGACACGGCAGCAGGAAAGTCATCCCGGCCTGACGGCATCGTTGTTCTGGAGCCACTGAGAGGGCGTGAACCCCACACTTCATCCTGCTCTTGGGCAAGTGTTTCCAAACCCGCTGCTCCACTGTGTCAGGGACAAGAAAACTTCAGTGAGCTAACCGAGACCATCCTTATTTATGTATTAATATTCCATTGGTCTCATTAGATGTTAAAAGTCAAAATGAGTTTCATTTTTGTGGAAATTCTATGAATTGGCTCTACAGCCTGTGTGTTCAGCCTTCAGTTGTCGACAGGCTCTGGGCCCCCTGCTTGTAGGGTCTCCTGCTAACTCTAGGCTGAACCATCAGGGCCTCTAAAGTCAGTCCCCCTGGAAAGGAAGGACAAGGAAGCAGGCGTGAACTTGCGGTGGTCTCTGCTCAGGCAGATCTCCTCCCTGAGGCCCGCGGCAGTCAGGAGTTGCGTCTGAATGAGAACCCCATGCTCACCCTCCGTAAGGATGGTCCCTGCCCCGTTACCTGGTGACAGGTCCCGTCGGTGGATGGGCCGGGCCCTGAGGGTGAAGGCTGCTACCGTTGGCCGCCCAGCCAGGATGTGGGACGGCTGCTCTTGTACTCCCCGTGCTCTGACTCAGTGGAACTCGTGTTCCTGGCCTCATGCTATCTACCTGGGGCTGCATGGACACACGTCTCGAATTTTTCATCCCATGGGGTTGCATGGCCGTGGCTCACGTGTGTCGTGGGTCTGGCATCCGTCACAGGCCACAGCCAGGGCTCTGTGGTTGACGGTCGGCTGAGCTCTCTTCTTGGTGATTGTCAGACTCTCATGGGAAAGTTAGTTAATTAAATTGGTTACTTTATCCTTTTTATTTCTAATCAAATTAGTGAAGTTTTCTTTAGTTATTAGAGAACTTGGCAGGTCACCTGGCTCCCTGGAAATGGTTGGTGGCCGTTTTCGATTTAGGTCCTGTATGTCCCTGGCTGGGCTGAGGGGGATGGGGGATGGCGCCAGGGCACAGCCCAGCCTCCCTCCGCCTCCCTAAGGAGTTCCGAGTGGACCCGAGCTTGAGAGAGGCGCGTGAGGGGCTGCACTGTGGTGAGCTTCGAATCTCCTTTTGCACATCTGGAAGGTTCTTGTGGGTGTTCTTTGTCCTCAGATCCAGAGCGCACCTGACGCCACACACCACACACCTGATGCCGCACACCTGACGCCACACACCTGACACTGCACACGGGACGCCGCACACCTGACGCC
>NW_012106474.1:1802950-1803982 GCF_000951045.1 Mandrillus leucophaeus
CCTGATGCCACACACCTGATGCCGCACACCTGATGCCACACGCCTGACACTGCACACCTGACGCCGCACACCTGACGCCACACACCTGACACCGCACACCTGACGCCACACACCTGACGCCGCCACCTGATGCCACACACCTGATGCCGCACACCTGATGCCGCACACCTGATGCCTCACACCTGATGCCGCACACCTGATGCCTCACACCTGAGGCCACATGCTGCACGTGGTGTCTCCAGGGCCCCTTGTCCGTGATCCTCTGTGTCTGGTGCTCACCACACCTTGTGGGTGGCTGCCTGTTTGCTGTTTTTGCTGTTTGTGTTTACTTTCTTTTTGCTCAGGCTGTGGCACTCATAGGCTCATTTACGATGACCTAGAGAAGCATGCCCTCAGCCAGTGTGAGGAAACCCAGGCCGAGGTTGGCACTGAGTAGCCATTGGGAGGAGTTTTCAATGTGCTGAATCCCACGATTGGGGCCTCACACGTGTGTGTATCAAAACACCATGCTGTACCCCCAAAATATGTGCAGTTATTATGGGTCAATTAAAAACAAAGTAAGTAAATGACCAGTTTTTCTTCTAAGTGGTTCAGAATAATTCATCCCAGATGTGGGTTGTTGATCCTCCCCCAGCATGGTTCTCTCTGGCACCCCGGCTGGACCCTCCCTGTCTCTGCATGTGAGTGGGTGTACAGGCTGTGACTTCCACGTGGAGCCTGCGGGCCCTGTGAGTGGTGCCGTCGCCGGCTGAGGGCCACAGCCGAGCCACTGGGGTAACTGCCCAACGGTTCACCTTGTCTGGTGCCGAGATAGAGCCAGTTGATCAAGACAGGGGAATTGCAATAGAGAAAGGGTACTTCACACAGAGCCGGCTGTGTGGGACGTGGAATTTTATTAGTACTGCAATCAGTCTCCCCAAGAATCTGGGGGTGGGAGTTTTTAGGATAATTTGGTGGGCGGGTGGGGTCAGTGAATCACGCGTTCTGATTGGTAAGGTCAGAGGTGAGATCATCAGGAGTCGAAGCTGTCCT
>NW_012106474.1:1808097-1810232 GCF_000951045.1 Mandrillus leucophaeus
TCCTGCACAGCCCAAAATCCATTAAACCTTGAGTCACCGCAACACATGTCTCTTGCAAAGGACAAGGTTGGGGGTAGGGTCACAGATTAACAGCATCTCAAATACAGAACAAAATGGAGTCTCTTATGTCTACTTCTTTCTTTATAGACACAGTAACAGGCTGATCTCTCTTCCTTTTCCCCGCATATGTATGTATATGCGTGAATGCATGTGTGTGCATATGTATATGCATGAATGTGTGTGGGTATATGCGTGCATGCATGTGTATGTATATGTGTGTGCATGTGTATGTGTATGCATGAATGTGGGTATGTATATGCGTGCGTGCATGTGTGCATGTGTATATGCGTGAATGCACGTGTGTGCATATGTATATGCATGCGTGCATGTGTGCATGTGTATATGGGTGAATGCATGTGTGCAGATGTATATGCATGAATGCATGTGTGAGTATATGCAGGCGTCCATGTGTGCATATGTATATGCATTAATGCGTGTGTGGTATGTATATGCATGCATGCATGTGTGCGTATGTATATGTGTGAATGCGTCTGTGGGTATTTATATGTGTGCGTCCGTGTGTGTGTATGCGTGATGCACATGTGTGCATATGTATATGCGTACGTGCATTTGTGTGCCTATGTATATGCGTGAATGCACGTGTGTGCAAATGTATATGCGTGCGTGCATGTGTGTGCATGTATATGCATGAATGCATATATGGGTATGTATGTGCGTGCATGTGTGTATATGTATATGCGAGCATGCATGGGTGTACGTATGTATATCTGTGCATGAATGTGTATGCATATGTATATGTGCTTTTAATTATAGTATTCATTAAAGTGCTATTAATTAGTACATTTAAAATATCTATTAGCTGCTACTGTGCGCTCGGCAGTGTCCCATGAATGAAGAGTTAGATGAATGAAGAGAGGGCAGGTCCTTGTGCTGGAGGAATGTATTTTCTTTCAAAGGAACATGTGTATTACACAAGGTCGGGTACTCTGTGCTGACCAGGTAACTGGAGCAGCAGGTTCATGACACAGGGAAGGGCGCCAGGTCTATGTCTGGAGGAGCAGAGTGCAGGAGGTGGGCTGTGTAGTGAAACCGGTGGAGCGGTGGACCTCGAGGCTCTTGTTAACTCAAAATATCTAAGGTTTCAGTCAGTTCAGAAAGTTTATTTCACCAAGGATAAGGATGCACCCAGGACATAGCATCAGGAGGTCCTGACGATGGTGGTCGGGGTACTGCTTGGTTTTATACATTTTAGGGAGACATGAGACATCAATCAATATGTGTAACATGTACCTTGGTTCAGTCAGGTAAAGTGGGATTTGAGGCCAGGGCTTCCAGGTCATGAGTAGATAAGAGGCAAAAGGTTACATTATTTTGAGTCCCTGATCAGCCTTCCACTGAATACACAATTTAGTCTGGCTCAGTGAATCATCATTTTTACATAAACAATAGGGGAGGGGAAGCAATCAGATCTGCATTTGTCTCAGGGAAGCCTCAGAGGGATGTCTGAGTTCTGTCTGTCCTTTACCCACAAGGAATTTCCTGGTGGGCAAATTGTGAGGGAGGTCTGTAGCTTCTTATCTTTGTAGCTCTCTTATTTAGGAATAGAATGGGAGGCAGGTTTCCCTGAGGCAGTTCCCAGCTTGACTTTTCCCTTGGCTTAGTGATTTCAGGGTCCCAAGATTCATTTTCTTGTCCCATTCCTGATGGACATCTGGACAAACTGGCTGCCTGAGACAGCATCCCTGCAGGTAAGCTGTGTCCTAAAAGGGTGAGGATTAAGCTGTGATTAAGGGGTCTGGGGAGTCATGTCCTACAAACCATCAATTCTCATCAGATGGGTTTTATTTAACCCTATATATCATGACTGACTTTCCAACCTGACTCTGGCATAACAACACAAGGAAGAAAATCAAAATATTTTACTCCAAAACGTGTCTTTGCCATATCTTGAAATGGCCCTGCAAATCTGTGCTTTGTGGGGGAAAATGTGCATCTGGGAAGAATCTCTGTTCACATAGCTAGACCGCTTTCTTCCAGGCCCTCCCAATCCTAAAGAGATTAAGAGTCTAGCACCTTTTAAAGGTCTGAATAGGAAACATTTGCCACTTATTGTC
>NW_012106474.1:1810282-1816533 GCF_000951045.1 Mandrillus leucophaeus
TGCATGTGTGTGCATGTATATGCATGAATGCATATATGGGTATGTATGTGCGTGCATGTGTGTATATGTATATGCGAGCATGCATGGGTGTACGTATGTATATCTGTGCATGAATGTGTATGCATATGTATATGTGCTTTTAATTATAGTATTCATTAAAGTGCTATTAATTAGTACATTTAAAATATCTATTAGCTGCTACTGTGCGCTCGGCAGTGTCCCATGAATGAAGAGTTAGATGAATGAAGAGAGGGCAGGTCCTTGTGCTGGAGGAATGTATTTTCTTTCAAAGGAACATGTGTATTACACAAGGTCGGGTACTCTGTGCTGACCAGGTAACTGGAGCAGCAGGTTCATGACACAGGGAAGGGCGCCAGGTCTATGTCTGGAGGAGCAGAGTGCAGGAGGTGGGCTGTGTAGTGAAACCGGTGGAGCGGTGGACCTCGAGGCTCTTGTTAACTCAAAATATCTAAGGTTTCAGTCAGTTCAGAAAGTTTATTTCACCAAGGATAAGGATGCACCCAGGACATAGCATCAGGAGGTCCTGACGATGGTGGTCGGGGTACTGCTTGGTTTTATACATTTTAGGGAGACATGAGACATCAATCAATATGTGTAACATGTACCTTGGTTCAGTCAGGTAAAGTGGGATTTGAGGCCAGGGCTTCCAGGTCATGAGTAGATAAGAGGCAAAAGGTTACATTATTTTGAGTCCCTGATCAGCCTTCCACTGAATACACAATTTAGTCTGGCTCAGTGAATCATCATTTTTACATAAACAATAGGGGAGGGGAAGCAATCAGATCTGCATTTGTCTCAGGGAAGCCTCAGAGGGATGTCTGAGTTCTGTCTGTCCTTTACCCACAAGGAATTTCCTGGTGGGCAAATTGTGAGAGAGGTCTGTAGCTTCTTATCTTTGTAGCTCTCTTATTTAGGAATAGAATGGGAGGCAGGTTTCCCTGAGGCAGTTCCCAGCTTGACTTTTCCCTTGGCTTAGTGATTTCAGGGTCCCAAGATTCATTTTCTTGTCCCATTCCTGATGGACATCTGGACAAACTGGCTGCCTGAGACAGCATCCCTGCAGGTAAACTGTGTCCTAAAAGGGTGAGGATTAAGCTGTGATTAAGGGGTCTGGGGAGTCATGCCCTACAAACCATCAATTCTCATCAGATGGGTTTTATTTAACCCTATATATCATGACTGACTTTCCAACCTGACTCTGGCATAACAACACAAGGAAGAAAATCAAAATATTTTACTCCAAAACGTGTCTTTGCCATATCTTGAAATGGCCCTGCAAATCTGTGCTTTGTGGGGGAAAATGTGCATCTGGGAAGAATCTCTGTTCACATAGCTAGACCGCTTTCTTCCAGGCCCTCCCAATCCTAAAGAGATTAAGAGTCTAGCACCTTTTAAAGGTCTGAATAGGAAACATTTGCCACTTATTGTCTCTAAGGGCAGCCACTATGAGATTCAAAAGAACCTTGGTCTCCACAATCTTGTATCTTAACCCAAATATTTCCTTTCTACTGAACCCAGGTCTTAAGACAAACTCAACCAATTGTCAACCAGAAAATGTTTACTTTTACCTAGAGCCTGGAAGCCCCCACTTTGAGTTTTCCTGCCTTTCCCAGTTGGGAAACCAACGTATTTCTGAAATGTGTTTGATTAATGTCTCATGGCTCCCTAAAATGTATGAAACCAAGCTGCGCCCGACCACCTTGGCCACATGTTCTGAGGATCTCCTGGGGGCTGTGTCATGGGCCATGGTCACTCGTACTTGGCCCAGAATAAATTTCTTTCAATATTTTACACAGTTTTACTCTTTCTGTCGAGGCACATGGGATATTTCATTCCAAGTGCTGTGCTGAAGACTGTTTTTACAAATTGGCCTTGTGAAGAACCATTGTTGTGTAGATTCGCCTCGCTTTGTCCCTGGAATGACATAGTGTCCGTCTAATTTCCCAATTCAAGGAGCGTCCCTCTCTTTTAAAATCTTAGCTTTTTAAGAGGTTTAGTGTCTTTGCTTTAGGAAACTGCTTAAAATGTCTACATTTTGTCACAGCTTGGGCAGTGACTATACAGTAGCCTGAATCTTCTCAAATCTATGTGGTCTTTCAGTAAGGATTGTAATATTTTGTGAATCATTGTGGTGTACTCTTGGATGAGAGGTGTTATATTAAGAAAAATAGTTCTGAGGTTTTTTATGGGAAAATTAGAGGTTTTACTTCCTGAAAATAACTATCTGAATGGTATCTGATGGAATGAAAGGGAAAGAGTATAAGGTTACAGAGGTTTACACTATGTTTTAATAGCTTTTTTAAAAAAACTTGTCTTACATTTTTGTTCAGTTGCACAATGTACATCAAACTAACCACAGCCATGTGGGGGCTGCCACTCACGAACTGTCATCCTGCAAGTCCAAATACAGGAGAAGCAGAAATTATCATTGGCCCAAATGCTGTATTTCCACTAAAATATAAAATGGGGCATTTCTAATTTCTTCTAAGCTTAGTAACCAGCTCAGCCATATTAGTCATACATCAATAATGGGTTTTTTATTTTTTTTGCAGTCATCCTAGTGCACTACCATTAAAATGGTCTGAGAAATTACTCCTATAGTTCTCTTAATCCTGCTGGAGAAATGGAATTTTAAATTCATTTTAGGATTGTATGAAGAGTGCCAAATACATCAAAAAGTGATGGTCATATTTTCCTGTTTTATGTGTTATATTATTAAATGGCTCATTTAAAAAATGAAAATACATAAGTGTTTTATGATTTATTGATATCCTTAAAGTCATAGCAGGTGTAGATACTTTATATATTTTTAAAACTTGACAGGATACTTACTGTTTGCCTGCCTCTGAATAAAACATGTACTATTTTGTGATGTAAATACATAATACTAGACAGCTAATTTGAATTTAAAAACAATGTGTTCAAGTTTGAACAGCTTTTTTAATGAAATAATTTTATTACACATTATTCTAGATTTCAGGAATAGTCACGTACATTATTTTGCTTTATTAGTTTTAGATCTTGCTGTATTTTTTCAAAAGACATGAAATGATTATTGATACAGAGAAAACCCTACCACATCCCTCCCTTTTCTTCTTCTCTGATAACCACTACTGAATTTCGTATGGGTCTTTCCCTAGTACCCATTCGAAAGCAATGACACAGGAGTTAAGAAGAAATTACTTAGGCAGATAATGAGGTTACGGGAATCCTCCCTAAGGGTTTCCTGTTAATGAAAGCAGCCCCAAATCATTTTCTTTTCTAACAGAGAACAGGCTGTAAAACCGAGCTGCAGACATAGACAAACAAGCTAGAAGCTTGTACAGGCGAATGCCGGCAGTTGTGCCAATAGGAAAAGGCTACGTGGGAATAGACATGTTCAAAATGGTGGCTCCATCTTCTCTTTTCTGCCAGCCACGTGTACAGTAAGGAGCAGGCAAGATGGCGCTGGCCAAGCAGAAAGTCCATTTGCCTAATAAGATTAGGGTGGGGCGGCTGGGCTCAGTGGCTCATGCCTGTAATCCCAGCACTTTGGGACGCCGAGGTGGGCGGATCGCCTGAGGTCAGGAGTTCGAGACCAGCCTGGCCAACATGGTGAAACCCGGTTTTTACCAAAAATACAAAAATTAGCCTGGCGTGGTGGCATGCCCCTGTAATCCCAGCTATTTGGGAGGCTGAGGCAGGAGAGTTGCTTGAACTGGGGAGGAGAAGGTTGCAGTGAGCTTAGATCATGCCATTGCGCTCCAGCCATGAACAACAAGAGTGAAACTCCGTCTCAAAAAAAGGATTAGGGTGGGACAACCAGCCTTCCCTGCCTACCATGTAAAAGTCACACCTGATGGAACCAATCTGTGGGCCCTCCATATATCAGCCACCGCCTCCTCAAGCCTGCCTGTAAAATCTGGCACAGTCCACCACAGGCTGGCTTTTCCCTTTGGGACACCTCTCTCTCTTTTTTTTATTTGGCCTATGAAACTTTTACTCCTAAACTTGCTGCTGGTTTGTGTCTGTGTCTTTAATCTTGGTGCTAGGCAACAAACCCTGGGTATTGATCCCAGACAAGGACGCTGCTTCAGCAATGTTGTGCATTGTTAAGCCTAGTGCTAGCCTCTACTAGCTTCTTACACGTGGTCTCCCTGTTGCTTGATTTTTCATGCTGACATTGCACTTTACCAGCTTGGGCATGCACTATTTTTATTATCTTGGCACTAAATACTTTCTTCATGTTTATTATGATGTTTTCCAACCCAAGCTTTTGATGGATGCTTTTAGATTTCCACGAGTTAATTTTTGGTCATCCTTTTTGTTATTGGTTTCTAATTTTACAGCATTGTGTTCAGAGCATGAACTCTCCATATATAGTATGGATTTTCTTGGTATCTTTGAGATTTTTTATCTATCGAGAAGCTGGACTCTATGGTTTGTTTTTAATATTACATAGGTGTGTGAGAAAAATGTGGTTTTGCTGACGATTTGGTACGTTTGCCCAGATATTCATTGACTCACCCTTGTTAATTGTGTTTAAATTGTTCGGGTCTTCCTATTTTCTTGTTGCTTGATTTTTTTAATTACTGAGAGATGTGTTAAAATCTATAATTATGGTTGTAATCTTGTCAGTTTCTTCTTTTTTTTTTGAGACAGAGTCTTGCTCGGTCACCAGGCTGGAGTACAGTGGCATGGTCTTGGCTCACTGCAACGTCCGCCTCCTGGGTTCAAGCGATTCTCCTGCCTCAGCCTCCTGAGTAGCTGGGATTACAGGCGCACACCACCACACCTGGCTAATTTTTGTACTTTTAGTAGAGACAGACAGAGTTTCACCACATTGGCCAGGATGGTCTCCATCTCTTGACCTCGTGATCTGCCCACCTCGGCCTCCCAAAGTGTTGAGATTACACCATGCCACCATGCCCAGCTAGTTTCTTCTTGTGATTCTGTTGACTTTTGCTTTGTGTATTTGAAGGGCATGTTATTAGGGATATTTAAGTTCATCCTTCTTATATTTTCATGTGCAGTTACTTCTTTTATCATTTTCTTGGAGAAACTGTTTCTAATGAGGCTTTCTTTACCTTTTATCTGTTTTTTTTGTTTGTTTTTATTTTATTTTTTTTTGTTTTTTGTTTTTCCTAGTGCTTATATCATCTTGCTTCCTTAGAGTTCTCATGTGCTGGTTGAGCCCCACCTTTCACTTTCAACTTTTTTTTTTTTAATTAAGTTTTCGGAATTTTTCTTAAAATGCAGCCTAAGTTCCTTATAGATGCTGGATATTAGATCTTTATTAGATGCATAGTTTGCACATATTTTCTCCCATTCTGTAGGTTGTCTGTTTACTCTGTTGATGCTTTATTTTGCTGTGCAGAAGCTCTAAAGTTTAAATAGATCCCACTTGTCAATTTTTGCTTTTGTTGCAATTGCTTTTCGTGTCTTTGTCATGAAATCTTTGCCAGTTGCTGTGTCTAGGATGGTATTGCCTAGGTTGTCTTCCAGGGTTTTTATAGTTTTGGGTTTTACATTTAAGTCTGTAATCCATCTTGAGTTGATTTTTGTATATGGTGTGAGGAAGGGGTCCAGTTTCAACCTTCTGCACGTGTAGCCAGTTATCCCAGCACCATTTATTGAACAGGGAGCCCTTTCCCCATTGCTTGTTTTTGTCGGCATTGTTGAATATCAGATGGTCATAAGTATGTGGCTTTATCATCAATACTGTGCTATTTTGAGCTAAATGATGAGAACTCATGAACACAAAGAAGGGAACAACAGACAATGGGGTCTACTTGAGGGTAGAGGATGGGAGGAGGGAGAGGAGCAGAAAACGTAGCTGTTGGTACCAGGCTAAGTATCTGGGTGATGACATAATCTGTACAACAGACCCCTGTGCCACAACTTTACCTAATAACAAACTTGCACATGTACCCCTGAACCTGAAATAAAAGTGAAATAATAACAATAATGATAATAATGAAATCCAGCCTAATATTATCTCTCTTTTCCTTGTTGAGTTTAGTTTGTTTGCGATTATGATTATTCATATATTTGGTATCATTTTATGCTTCCTCTTCCACATTTTTTATTTCTTTGCTTTCTACTAATCCTGAATTTTCTTTGGTTCTTTATTTCTTCTTCCTCACCCTCTATTGGATTGAACACATTTTTTAAAAGTTTACCTTTTCTCTTGAAAGGTTTGGTCATTACGTATTGTTTCTATTCTGTTCAGTTTTTTACTTTTTTTTTTT
>NW_012106474.1:1819808-1822117 GCF_000951045.1 Mandrillus leucophaeus
CTCCATGCCTGTCACTGCCCCTGAAGACCTTCCAGTGGGACAAGATGTGGAGGGGAAGACAGTGATGTTGATGATCCTGACTCCATGCAGGCCTAGGCTAATGTGTGTGTTTATGTCTTAGTTTTTAACAAAAACGTTTAAAAAGTAAAAAAAGTTC
Source organism: Mandrillus leucophaeus (assembly GCF_000951045.1). Lineage (NCBI taxonomy): Eukaryota > Metazoa > Chordata > Mammalia > Primates > Cercopithecidae > Mandrillus > Mandrillus leucophaeus. Next base: position 1,819,966 of record NW_012106474.1, read on the forward strand.
AAAATAGAAAAAAGCATGTTGAAGAAGAATATAAAGAAATAAAATATTTTTGTACAGCTGTACAATGCATTTGTGTTTTAGGCTAAGTGATACTAGCTTTGGGAGGCAGAGGTAGGCGGATCACCTGAGGTCAGGAGTTTGAGACCAGCCTGGGCAACATGATGAAACCCCTCTCTACTAAAAATATAATAATTATCCAGGTGTGGTGGTGTGCACCTGTAATCCCATCTACCCGGGAGGATGAGTCAGTAGAATCACTTGAACCTGGGAGGCAGAGGTTGCAGTGAGCCAAAATTGCATCACTGCACTCCAGCCTGGCTGACAGAGTAAGACTCTGTCTCCAAAAAAAAAAAAAAACAGTTTATAAAGTAAAAAAGTTACAGTAAACTAATGTTAATTTATTACTGAGGAAATAAAAATATTTGAAAATAAATTTGGTGTAGCCTAAGTGTCCAGTGTTTATAACATCTATAGCAGTTATGGTCATGCCCTTGACCTTCATATTCACTCATCTCTTGCTCAGTGACTTGCTCGGAGCAACTTCCAGTCCTGCAAGCTCCATTCATGGCAAGGACCCTATACAGGTGCACCCTTTTTAATCTTTTATGTTATTTAATTTTTTTTATCTCAATAGCTTTTGAGGTACAAGTGGCTTTTGGTCACATGAATGAATTGTATAGTAGTGAAGTCTAAGGTTTTAGTGCACCTGCCACCTGAGTCTATACATTGTACCTAATATGTCGTTTTTTTATTCCTCACCCACCTCCCACCCTCCCCCTTATGAGTCTCCAAAGTCAATCATGCCACTCTGTATGCCTTTGTGTACTCATGCTTAGCTCTCACGTATAAGTAAGAACATAGGGTATTAGGTTTTTCATTTCTGAGTTACTTCACTTAAAATAATGACCTCCAGCTCCACCCAAGCTGCTGTAAAAGACATTCTTTTGTTCTTTTTTATGGCTGAGTAGTAGTATTTCATGGTGTCTATATACCACTTTTTCTTTTTTCACTCATTGGTTGATATGGTTTGGCTGTGTCCCCACCCAAATCTCATCTAGAATTGTGCTCCCGTAATTCCCACGTGTTGTGGGAGGGACCCAGTGGGAGATAATTAAATCATGGGGGCAGTTTCCCCCATACTGTTCTGGTGGTAGTGAATAAGTCTCATGAGATCTGATGGTTTTATCAGGGGTTTCTGCTTTTGTGTCTTCCTCATTCTCTCTTTGCCTGCTGCCATCCATGTAAGACGGGACTTGCCCCTCCTTGCCTTCCACCGTGATTGTGAGGCTTCCCCAGCCACATGGAACTGTAGTCTAGTTAAGCCTCTTTCTTTTGTAAATTGCCCAGTCTCGGGTATGTCTTTATCAGCAGCACAAAAACAGACTAATACAGTAAATCAGTACCAGTAGAGTGTGGTACTGCTGAGAAGATACCCAAAAATGTGGAAGCGACTTTGGAACTGGGTAACAGGCAGAAGCTGGAACAGTTTGGAGGGCTCAGAGGACAGGGAAATGTGGGAAAGTTTGGAAGTTCTTAGAGACTTGTTGAATGGCTTTGCCCAAAATGCTGATAGCGATATGGACAATAAGGTCCAGGCTGAGGTGGTCTCAGATAGAGATGAGGGACTTGTTAGGAACTGGAGCAAAGGTGACTTTTGTTATGTTTTAGGAAAGAGACTGATGGCATTTTGCCCCTGCCCTAGAGATTTGTGGAACTTTGAACTTGAGAGAGATGTTTTAGGTTATCTAGTGGAAGAAATTTCTAAGCAGCAAAATGTTTAAGAGGTGACTCGGTGCTGTTAAAGGCATTCAGTTTTAAAAGGGAAACGGCATATAAGTTTGAAAAATTTGCAGCCTGACAATGCAATAGAAAAGAGAAATCCCATTTTCTGAGGAGAAATTCAAGCTGGCTACAGAAATTTGCATACGTAATGAGGAGTCAAATGTTAATCCCCAAGACAATGGGAAAATGTCTCCAGGACATGTCAGAGGTCCTCATGGCAGCCCCTCCCATCACAGACCCAGAGGTCTGAGAGGAAAAAGTGGTTTCATGGGTCTGGCCCAGGATCCCTGAGCTGTGTGCAGCCTAGGGACTTGGTGCCCTGTGTCCCAGCCGCTCCAGCCATGGCTGAAAGGGGCCAATGTATAGCTCG
>NW_012106474.1:1823392-1825358 GCF_000951045.1 Mandrillus leucophaeus
TCCCAAAGTGCTGGGATTACAGGTGTGAGCCACTGCACCTGGCCTTGAATTATTATTAGTTTGTTATTACTGAACTTAGTAAGCCTTTATTTTCTGTTTGCAAATGAAGGATGACTTGTAGGCACATCTATCCTTCATGAAGTTTGTTTTAGTATTTTTAATATTCTTGACCTAGAAGGAGGATGGAAGTCATTGTTTATCACAATGTGTTCAGGTGATGTTTTGTGCCAAATGGTTCTGTAGATGGAGTTGAGTTCAGTTCCACTTCGTGAGAATTGCTTCTGATAGCAGCACAGGGAAAGAGGAGCGAGTCAGAGTCAGGGCCGGGACTCGACGCCCTGTGGGAGCTCACCCACATCGTCATCGCAGGAGCCTGCTCCGTGTAGTTTAGCGGTTGATAATTGGCAGATAAAAAACTCACCTTAACTTTAAGTGCTTTGTTGAGGGGCGTCTTTCAGATGATTTATTGAATATGGCTTATGGTCTATACTCTAAACATGAATTTTGGTGTGTTACTATCTTGGTCTTTTGATCTTTGACCATTTTGTACTTCTGTAACTCTCAGTGGCATTACACATAAAGAGAACCCACATCAGTAATTCTCTAGGTCAAAATATACCTTCATTAACTACTTTATTTAGAAGTTTTTGGAGTCCAATTCTGAAATTGTTACAAATAAGAAAAAAACTTTGTGTTAATATCTTACTTGAGAATCAGCTATTATGAGATATCATTAGCATAATGCTTATTAACTCAACCTTTGAAAGTACATCTTGATTTCCCCCTTACAATTATAGGGTTCATCATTTACAACCCAACAGCCTCAGGCTTATAACCTCTTCCTGACCACGGCCATTGGCGATGGGATGAGACTGTGGGACCTGAGAACCCTGAGGTAAGGCTCTCCTGCGCCCTGCACTGCTGGGGTGGGGAGCTCAAGAGATGTAAGCTCAATCTGATTTCTTTTCCAAATGTGATGAAGTGGTGGTTAATCTGTGTACACTGATTATTCTAAGACTGATTTATGCACAGAAAAGGTAGCTCTGACTTTGGAAGGGTGAAGCACTAGGTGCTGGTCTCTCTGCTATATGTGGCTTAGGAGAGTAATACCAGGCCCTTCCTGTGGGTCAGCAATGTTGAGGGAGACGTTGGAATCTCCTAAACCACAGTTACCATATGGTGTGATTACTGCTCTCTCTCCCAAGTGTGTTCCCATCTCCTTTGGGTGCCACCCACGAGGCGCCGAGCACCCCCGTAACGCAGGGCCAGCGGTGCCTGACTCTCCTTTTCCTACCTCCTCAGGTCACAGGTGGGAGGGCATTTCCTTAGATATACTATCGTTAAGTAAATTACTTCTCATTTCACGTCATGTATATTTTAGGTGCTTTGGTAGACTTTGAAAATGCATTTTATAAAAGTTAGAAAGCACCTTCGTTTTATCAGCAAAATATTTACAAATCTTTTAGGATAGGAATTCTTGATATAACTGTATTTGTTGTTTATTTTTGAATGCAGTAGTAAAACTTATAGGCAGGTTTGTTGACTATTATTATTTCAAATTCGTGATGAGAATCTGTATGAGCAATCGTGTTGCACATGAGGACATCTTAACCAATGACTGACCTTATCACATTGCTGGTGGCATAAGATTATGATGGAGCTGAAAAATTCTTTTTGTTTAGTATTTGCTTGATTACTTTTTATCATGATTTTAGAGTGCATTCCTTCTGCTCATAAAAAAATTAACTGTAAAGCAGTCTCAGGCAGGTCCTGCAGGAGGGGTCCTGAAGAAGACACTGCTTTTTTTAAAAAAAATTTTAGACAGAGTCTCACTCTGTCACCCAGGCTGGAGTGCAGTGTTAAATGATCTCAGCTCACAGCAACCTTCCCGCCCCAGCACCCTACCCCCGAGCTCAAGGAATTGTCTTGCCTAAGCCTCCAGAGCTGCTGGGTTTACAGGCAGAAA
>NW_012106474.1:1827513-1838070 GCF_000951045.1 Mandrillus leucophaeus
TGACTTTTGTTATGTTTTAGGAAAGAGACTGATGGCATTTTGCCCCTGCCCTAGAGATTTGTGGAACTTTGAACTTGAGAGAGATGTTTTAGGTTATCTAGTGGAAGAAATTTCTAAGCAGCAAAATGTTTAAGAGGTGACTCGGGTGCTGTTAAAGGCATTCAGTTTTAAAAGGGAAATGGCATAAAAGTTTGAAAAATTTGCAGCCTGACAATGCAATAGAAAAGAGAAATCCCATTTTCTGAGGAGAAATTCAAGCTGGCTACAGAAATTTGCATACGTAATGAGGAGTCAAATGTTAATCCCCAAGACTATGGGAAAATGTCTCCAGGACATGTCAGAGGTCCTCATGGCAGCCCCTCCCATCACAGACCCAGAGGTCTGAGAGGAAAAAGTGGTTTCATGGGTCTGGCCCAGGATCCCTGAGCTGTGTGCAGCCTAGGGACTTGGTGCCCTGTGTCCCAGCCGCTCCAGCCATGGCTGAAAGGGGCCAATGTATAGCTCGGGCTGTGGCTTCAGAGGGTGCAAGCCCCAATCCTTGGCAGCTTCCACGTGTTGTTGAGCCTGCGGATACACAGAAGTCAAGAACTGAGGTTTGGGAACCTCTGCCTGGATTTCAGAAGATGTATGGAAACGCCTGGATGCCCAGGCAGATGTTTTCTGCAGGGGTGGGGCTCCCTTGGAGAACCTCTGCTAGGCCCGTGCAAAGGGGAAATGTGGGGTCAGAGCCCCCACACAGAGTCCCTACTGGGGCACTGCCGAGTGGAGCTGTGCGGAGGGCTGCCATCCTCCAGACCCCAGAACGATAGATCCACCGACAGCTCGCACCGTGAGTATGGAAAGGCTGCAGACACTCCACACCAGCCTGTGGAAGCAGCTTGGACGGAGGTTATACTCTACAAAGCCATAGGGACAAAGCCGCCCACAATCGTGGAACCCAGCTCTTACATCAGTGTGGCCTGGATGTGAGACTTGGTGTCAAAGGAGATAATTTTGGAGCTTTAATATTTGACTGCCCCACTGGATTTCAGACTTGCATGGGGCCTCTAGCCCCTTCGTTTTGGCCAGTTTCTCTTGTTTGGAACGGCTGTATTTACCCAATACCTGTACCCCCATTGTATCTAGAAAGTAACTAGCTTGCTTTTGGTTTTACAGGCTCATAGACAGAAGGGACTTGGCTTGTCTCAGATGAGACTTTGGAGTGTACACTTTTGGGTTAATGCTGACATGAGTTAAGACTTTGGAGGACTGTTGGGAGGGCATGGTTGGTTTTGAAATGTGAGGACATGAGATTTGGAGGGCCATGGGTGGAATGATACGGTTTGGCTCTGTGTCCCCACCCAAATCTCATCTTGAATTGAACTCCCATAATTACCATGTGTTGTGGGAAGGACCTGTTTGGAAATAACTGAATCATGTGGGTAGTTTCCCCCATACTGTTCTTGTGGTAGTGAATAAGTCTCATGAGATCTGACGGTTTTATCAGGGGTTTCTTCCTCATTCTGTCTTTGCTTGCTGCCATTCATGTAAGATGGGGTTGCCCCTCCTTGCCTTCCGCCATGATGGTGAGGCTTTCCCAGGCACGTGGAACTGTAAGTCCAATTAAACCTCTTTTTTTTTTTTGTAAATTGCCCAGTCTAGGGTGTGTCTTTATCAGCAGCGTGAAAATGGACTAATACATTGGTCGATGGGCACTTATATTGGTTCCATATCTTTGCAATTGTGAATTGTACTGCAATAAACATACACACACAGTGTCTTTGTGATATTATGACTTATTTTCCTTTGGATAGATACCCAGTAGTGAGATTGCTGGATTGTATGCCAGATCTGCTTTTAGTGCTTTAAGAAATCTATTTTTAGTTCCATGGAAAACAGTATGGAGATTTCATTTTTCTTTTTTACCGTATTTTTACTGTGCCTTTTCTTTGTTTAGATACACAAAGAATTACCATTGTGTTACAGTTGCTTAGTACAGTTGTATGCTATACATGTGTGTAGCCTAGCAGCAATAGGCTGCACCACACAGCGTAGGTGCGTAGTAGGCTACATCATCTAGGTACGTGTAAGTATGCTCTGTGACATTCACACAGGGACAAAATTGCCTAACAACATATTTCCCAGAATGTATCCCTGGCATTAAGTGATGCATGACTGTGTAGTTAACTCCTGGCATCTTCTTAGTACTCAGCAAACAGCAAGCAATATCCGTTTTCTAGTTATTATTGCTTATCTATATATTTTTTTATTTGTATATATTTAGGAGGTGCAAGTGTAATTTTGTTACATGGTCAGATTTGTAGTGGTGAAGTCAGGGCTTTTACGGTATCCATCACCCAAATAATGTGCATTCTACCCATTAAATAATTTTTCTTCCTCCATCCCCTTCCCACCCTCTACCCTTCTGAGTCTCCAGTGTCTGTGGTTTCAGACTGTATGTCCATGTATACACATTATTTATCTCCCACACGTAAGTGGGAACATGTGGTATTTGTCGTTCTGATTCTGAGCTGTTTCACTTAAGATCGTGCCCTCTGCTTCCACCCATGTGCTGCAAAACACATGATTTCATGTTTTCATGGCTGAATAATGTTACATTGTGTGTGTGTGTGTGTGTGTATACACATGCAAATACACTACATTTTCTTTATTCAGTCATCTGTTAATGGGCACTTAGATTTGTTCCTTATCTTTGGTATTGTAAATAGTGTTGCAATACACATATGAGTGCATGTGTCTTTTTGAAATAATGATTTCTTTTTCTTTGGGTAGATACCCAGTAGTGGAGTTTCTGAAATGAATGGTAGTTATATTTTTAGTCCTTTGAGAGATCTTCACATTGTTTTGCATAGAGGTTGTACTAATTTCCATTCCCATCAGCAGTGTATAAACTTTCCCTTTTCTCTGCATCCTTGCCAGCATTGTTACTTTTTGTCTTTTTAGTAATAACCATTCTGACTGGTGTAAGATGAAATCTCATTGTGGTTTTAATTTGAATTTCTCTGATGATTAGTGATGTTGAGCATTTTTCATGTGCTTACTGGCCATTTGTATATCCTCTTTTAAAATGCTTTTATACTGTTGGTGGGAATGTACATTAGTTCAACCATTGTGGAAGACAATGTGGCATTTCCTCAAAGACCTAGAACCAGAAATATGATGTGACCCAGCATTCCCATTACTGGGTATATACCCAAAGGAATATAAATCATTCTGTTGTAAAGATACATGCATGCATATGTTCATTGAGCACTATTCACAATAGCAAACACATGGAATCAACCCAGATGCCCATCAGTGATAAACAGGATAAAGAAAATGTGGTACATATACACAGTGGAATACTAGGCAGCCATGAAAAGGAATAAGATCATGTTTTTTTGCAGGTACATGGACGGAGCCAGAAGCCGTTATCCTCAGCAAACTAACACAGGAACATAAAACCAAACACTGCGTGTTCTTACTTATAAGTGGGAGCTGAACAATGAGAACATGTGGACACAGGGAGGGGAACAGCACACACTGGGGCCTGTCAGGGGGGTGTGGAGAGGAAGAGCATCAGGATAAATACCTAATGCTTGTGGGGCTTAATACCTAGGTGATGGGTTGATCTGTGCAGCAAACCACCATGGCACACGTTTACCTGTGTAACAAACCTGCACATCCTGCACATGTGTCCCGGAACTTTAAATAAAGTAAAAATATCTATTCATGTCCTTTGCCCACTTTTTAATGGAATTATTTGTGGTATTTTTTGTTGAGTCGTTTGAGTTCCTTGTAAATTTTGGATATTCGTCCCCTGTAAAATTTTCAAGTTTTCCCCCATTCTGCAGGTTTTCCATTAACTCTGTTGATTATTTATTTTGCTGTGCAGACTATTTTAAGTCATATTTGTCTGTTTTTGTTTTTGTTGCCTCTGGTTTTGAGTTCTTAGTCATGAATTCTTTGCCTAGACTGATGTCTGGAAGAGGTTTTTTCTAGATTTTCTTTTAGTATTTTCATAGTTTCAGGTTTTACACTTAAGTCTTTGATCCACCTTGAGTTTATTTTTGTATATGGGGTCCAATTTCATTCTTTTGTCTATAGCTATCCAGTTTTTCAGCGCTATTTATTAAAAAGGGTGTCCTTTCCCCATTGTTGATTTTGTCAATTTTCAAAGATCAGTTGACTATAAATACGTAGTTTTATTTCTGAGTTCTGGATTCTGTTCCATTGGTTTGTATGTCTATTTTTATACCAGTACCATGTTGTTTTGGTTACTATAACCTTGTAGTATAATTTGAAGTCAGGGAATGTGGTGTCTTCAGCTTTGTTCTTTTTATTTAGGATTACTTTGTCCATTTGGGCTCTTTTTTTGGTTCCTTATGAAGTTTAGGGTTTTTTTTTTTTTTTTTTAATATATATAATGTTGTGAAAAACAACATTGGTATTTTGAAAGGCATTGCATTGTATCTATAGATTGCTTTGGGCAGTATGGTAATTTTAATCATATTAATTCTTCTGATCCATGAGCGTAGGACATTTTTCTCTTTGTTTGTGTTATCTGTAGTTTCTTTCATTGATGTTTTATCGTTTTCCCTATAGAGATCTTTTACCTCCTTGGTTAATTATATTCCTAGGTATTTCATTGTTTTTGTAGCTATTGTAAATAGGACTGATGTCTGGTTCTCAGCTAAATCATTATTGATGTATAGAAATGCTACTGATTTTTACACATTGATTTCGTATCCTGAAATTTTACTGAATTTATTTATCAAATCTAAGAGTGTTTTTGGTGGAGTCTTTAGGTTTTTCTAGATATAAGATTATACTGTCAGTCAACAGGGATAATTTGATGTCCTCTTTACCAATTTGGATGCTTCTTTTTAAAAAAAAAAAAAACAACTTTTTAACTTTTTTTTTTTTTGCCTAATGGCTCTGGCTAGGACTTCTAGGACTATATTGAATAGAAATGGTGACAGTGGGCATCCTTGTCTTGTTCCAGTTCTTAGAGGACAGACTTTCAACTTTCCCCTATTCAGTATGACCGTGGCTATTGGATTGTTATATATGGCCCTTATTATTTTTATGTATATTCCTTCAATGCTTAGTTTTCATTGAGGATTTTTATCATGAAGAGATGCTGAATTTTATCAAGTGCTTTTTTTTGCATTTATTGAAATGATCCTGTGTTTTTTGTCCATGATTCCGTTTATGTGATACATCACATTTATTTATTTTTGTATGTTGAACCATCCTTGCATCCTGGTATAAAACCCAGTTGGTCATGGTGTATTATCTTCTTGATGTGCTATTGGATTCTGTTTGGTAATATTTTGTTGAAAATTGTTTTTATGTTCATCGGGGATCTTGGACTATAGTTTTATTTCTTTGTTTTGTCCTTGTCTGGTTTTGGTGTCAGAGTGATATTGGCCTCATAGAATGAATTAGGGAGAATTCCCTTCTTGACATTTTGGAACAGTTTCAGGATTGATATTGGTTCTTCTTTATATGTTTGGTGGAATTTGCCTATGAATTCATCTGGTCCTGGGCTTTTCTTTGTTGGGAAACTTTTTTTTTTTTTTTTTTTCCCCCTGATTCAGTCTTTCTACTCATTATTGGTCTGGTCAGGTGTTCTATTTCTTCCTGCTTCAACTTTGGGAAGTTGTGTATTTCCAGGAACTTATCCATTTTCTGTAGGTTTTCTATTTTGTGAGTGTGTAGTTTTTCATAATAGTCTCTGATGATATTTTGCATTCCTGTGGTATTGGTTGTAATGTCTGTTTTTCATTTCTAATTTTGTTTATTTAGATTTCATCTTTTCTTGGTTAGTCTACAAGTGGTTTATCAATTTTGTTTATCTTCTCAAATAACTGACTTTTCATTTTGTTGATCTTTTAAATTGTTTTGTTGGTCTCTATTTCATTGAGTTCTGCTCTGATCTTTTAAATTTCTTTTCTGTTGCTAACTTTGGATTTGGTTTGGTCATGCTTTTCTTGTTCCTTGAGGTGCAACATTAGGTCGTTAATTTGTGATCTTTCTAGTTTTTTGGTATAGGCATTCAATGGTATAAATGTTCCTCTTAACACTACTTTTACTGTATCATACAGGCTTTACTATGTTGTATTACCACCTTCATTCATTTCAAAAATTTTTAAATTTCTCCTGAACCCAGTTCAATTACACTTCTAGAGCACTTATTAATGTGCCCTGTGCTGTAAGAAGAAATTTACTTTATGAACTCATTTAGGCCCATTTCGTGAATGGGGAAAATGCAGCACAGAGGTGAGCAGCTCACCAAAGTTGCTCATTTGGTGAGAAGGGGCTTAGCTGGGGTCAGGGTTGAACTTGGCCCTGGGTCACCTGCTCTTGGCCAGTGCTCTCTATGGCCTCTTCGCTGAGCTCATTAGACAAGAAACACATGTTCATGAGGGAAATGTTCATGTTGTATTCTGGGGTAGACACAGCAGGATATAAAGCTGCATAGTATGCATCTCTACTTTGTTAAAGGAAAACAAAGCCATTTGCATATGCAGAGAAAATGTGCGGTACATGTGCCACAGTACTTTCTGGGGTTGTTACTGAATGGAAGGATTATGAGTACTTTGATGATTTTTCTCTTTTTTTTTTTAATAGTAAAAGAAGAATGTGAAAATTTAAAAATTAATGTAAAAGAAAAAAGGAATTAAATGTATGACAAATATTGTGACAGATGTTTATGACATTTTTACAAAGATTTAGTCTTTTCTCAGTAGCACAATACAGTTCAGGTTATTTTCTACAGCCTATATTACCATCTACAGAATTTTTCTAGACAATTATCTTGGCCATTGTGGCAATGCACTCCAGCCTGGGTGACAGAGCAAGACTCTGTCTCAAAACAAAAAAAAAAGGAATTATCTTTGCTAGGTGTGGTAGGCTCAAACCTGTAATCCCAGCACAGAAGTTCGAGACCAGCTTGGTCAACATGGTGAAACCACGTCTCTACTAAAAATAAAAAAATTAGCCAGGTGTGGTGGTGAATGCCTGTAATCCCAGCTACTCAGGAGGCCGAGGCAGGAGAATTGCTTGAACCTGGGAGGCAGAGGTCACATGAGCCTAGATCATGCCACTGCACTCCAGCCTGGGTGACAGAGTGAGACTCCATCATAAATAAATAAATAAATAAATAAATAAATAAATAAATAAAATAATTCTCTTTGTAGAATTTATACTACATAGGACATGATAGGTAGTCAATAAATAAAATACTGAACTTGACACACAAAATCAGCAAATTAAGATATGACATAGTCAGGCATGGCATTTTTATCACAATTGTGTACAACTGTTTCACGCTTAAATAGCTTTGTTCTTCAGGTGAGTGTTTTAAGGCAGTGACTGCATCCAGCGTGATTCTAGATGATAGATGTGGTTGGGCGGATGTGTTTTCAGCTGAACTGCTGCCGCGGAGGAGCCCGGTTAGCCCTGCCCGGAGACGGCTCTGCGGTTGTTCAGCTCCATTGCTATGTCTTACAATGAAGTGGACACTGCTTTACTGCACAGGGCTGCTTTTCATTGACATTTGGATAATTAATATTTAAATATTTGTAATCGTCAGAGAATTTGGACAGAAGCCTTTTAAGATCCAGGAGACTTAGGTTAAGCCTCTACTGTGACATACAGAACTGCAGGCGTTGTATGGAAAACAAGTTAATAAAAAAATATTTAGCTAAGCTATCTTAATTTATTTTCCTAAGATTGTTTTGAAAATATAAATCATTCCTGTAAATATAAAGTGTCCAATAAGTATATTCCTAGTAGGTAGTCAACGGAAATTACTTTTTTAAGGGAATAAAAAGATATATATTTATTGTAAAAAGTGAAATTGTTATGAAATTGCTTCTATAGAACTAATTGATTACTATTTCTGCCAGTCCTATTTTATTTTACAGCAAATTTTATATCAGTAAAAGCCATAACTAGATATGTAAAGGTAGCTTTATGTGAGCAGGCTTCCAGCATTCCAAAGCGAGATAGTTTAGGCAGTTACATTGTTATCAACAGCCGTAAGCTTAATTTACAGATTGTTTGTCACATATATGCTATTAATTTTATATATTTATATGAAAGGTAATTTATATATAAATAAAACCCTGTTTAAGCAAAAAACTATATATGTCCTGGTAATTATGATCACTGCATATATAATGTACGTAACAATATAACAAGCTGATACGGATTTTTATGTGTATGTGCATGCACTTACACTGTGCACAAGGATACAGTTAGCAGAGTGTCTTTGCTGTGCTCTTTCATCACTTTAATCACTAGAACAAATACAAAAGCACATCTTTTTTATTTATATTTTGTGTTTGTATTTTGTATTTGTATTTTTATTTGCATTTGTATTGTATTTGTACTTTGTTAGTACTGTATTGTGTTTGTATTTTGTATTTGTATTGTATTTGTATTTTGTATTTGCATTTGTGTTTGTATTGTATTTGTGTTGTATTGTATCGTATAGTATGGTATTTGTATTTTGTATTGGTAATGTTACCTGTGTGCTGTGTGACTTTGCCACCACTCAGGGCACCTGGAGCAGGGACCCTGTCAGGCATCTTTGTGGTCCCCAGCCCAGTGCTGCTCAGCGCTTGCGGAGTCTTCTTAAGAAGGCGCTGGTAATCTCCGAAAGGTGCTGGAGATTCTGTCCATAAAATTAACAAGAATTCCTTGGCATTTTTCACAATAAACAAATTTTATATGGTACTTTTTAAATAGTTGTGAAACTTAACCACCCTTCATAGAATGTTTTGCCTCCAAAACGTCTCTGAATAATTTAACTAAATAATTTATTATTTTAGAAGATTTGTTAGGTTTGTTTTGATATTTTAAAAATTTCCAGAATATGTTTACATTTAATATTTATCATAGATAAAAGCTTATTTACTATTAGTTTTGTCATCTTTGGGAATTTAAGATTTTGAATAGTGTTTGAGTTATTTTTAAATATCTCGAGAGAGACCCATTAACCATTTAATAATTCTTACGTATAAAATATTCTTCCATTATTCATTTGTTCTTTTTGTGAAGAAAAGCAACAAGTTGTTTTCTTTCCTCTAATTTGCATTCAAATTTAAAAATGATTTTTCTCCTGGTGTTTCTTTCCTCCCCGTAGGTGTGAGCGCCACTTTGAAGGGCATCCATCCCGCGGCTATCCATGTGGAATTGCTTTCAGTCCTTGTGGGCGATTCGCGGCTTGTGGGGCCGAGGACAGACACGTATGTATTTGTATTTTGACAGTCTATAAATGTTTATCAGTCTATAAATGTAGAGATTCTAGACTTTGGTAATGTGTAGACTGTTTAATATTGTTGCATATTAGAATAGAAACCTACTTGCAGCTTGACTGTTGGTCAATATTTCAAGACGCTTACACAGTAATAGCATTTTAATAATGTGTGAGGTATGAAAGATGTTTTTACTGAAGCATGATAAACAGTAATCACTCATGAATTATTAATAATTTCATAGATACTTGTTGAGTGCCTACTATTTGAAAGACACTGTGCTACACGTTGTATTTTCTTTTTTATTACAAGATTATAATATTAATTAGTGAAACACCAGATCCTGTCTATTTAATGGTGTGATCTTTTCCTAAGTTACATCCTTAGGAAACAATGTGCTTTTATTAATGAAAATGCCCCCCCTCCCCTCCACATTACACATTATGTGCACGTGCACCATGCCTGGCTAATTTTTCTATTTTTAGTAGAAACGGGGTTTCACCATGTTGGACAGATTGGTCTCGAACTCCAGACCTCAAGCCATCCGCCTGCCTGGGCCTCCCAAGGTGCTGGGATTATAGGCGTGAGCTGCCACACCTGGCCTAATTTATCTATTTGTGAACCGAATCTCTTTGTACAGTGGTGTGTACATGTATGTGTGGTGGTTCTGGAGATTACAGCATATATGCCTATTATCTTGTTAGTCTTCTTAGAGATGGTTCTTCATTTCCAGTGAAATGTGAAGACTTTATGACCAAATTGGTCGCCATATCCTTCCCATTCCATGTTGTAGCTGTCTTAGGTATCACATCTTCATGTGTTCAGAACTCTATCACAAAATGTTATACTTTTTTATTTCAATAATTATACATAATAGTGTAATATATTTATCTAGACATTTAGCAATTTCTGCTTTCTTCTTCATTCCTTAAGTTTCAAGTTTACATTTAGCATTTAGTGTAGTTTTTCTTTTTTTTTGACCTGGATAATTTTTTTTAGCATTTTTTTAGTGCAGTTCTACTGGCTATGAATTCCCTTACTTTTCTTTCATCATAGATTATCTTTATTTTGCTTTCCTTCCTAAAGCGTATTTTCACTGTGTCTGGAATTCTGACTTGACAGTTCTTTTCTTTTTTTTTTTTTGGTTTTTGTTTTTGTTTTTTTTTGAGACGGAGTCTCGCTCTGCCGCCCAGGCTGGAGTGCAGTGGCGCGATCTCAGCTCACTGCAAGCTCCGCCTCCTGGGTTCATGCCATTCTCCTGCCTCAGCCTCCCAAGTAGCTGGGACTACAGGCGCCCGCCACCTCGCCC
>NW_012106474.1:1840320-1841188 GCF_000951045.1 Mandrillus leucophaeus
TAAATATTTGTAATCGTCAGAGAATTTGGACAGAAGCCTTTTAAGATCCAGGAGACTTAGGTTAAGCCTCTACTGTGACATACAGAACTGCAGGCATTGTATGGAAAACAAGTTAATAAAAAAATATTTAGCTAAGCTATCTTAATTTATTTTCCTAAGATTGTTTTGAAAATATAAATCATTCCTGTAAATATAAAGTGTCCAATAAGTATATTCCTAGTAGGTAGTCAACGGAAATTACTTTTTTAAGGGAATAAAAAGATATATATTTATTGTAAAAAGTGAAATTGTTATGAAATTGCTTCTATAGAACTAATTGATTACTATTTCTGCCAGTCCTATTTTATTTTACAGCAAATTTTATATCAGTAAAAGCCATAACTAGATATGTAAAGGTAGCTTTATGTGAGCAGGCTTCCAGCATTCCAAAGCGAGATAGTTTAGGCAGTTACATTGTTATCAACAGCCGTAAGCTTAATTTACAGATTGTTTGTCACATATATGCTATTAATTTTATATATTTATATGAAAGGTAATTTATATATAAATAAAACCCTGTTTAAGCAAAAAACTATATATGTCCTGGTAATTATGATCACTGCATATATAATGTACGTAACAATATAACAAGCTGATACGGATTTTTATGTGTATGTGCATGCACTTACACTGTGCACAAGGATACAGTTAGCAGAGTGTCTTTGCTGTGCTCTTTCATCACTTTAATCACTAGAACAAATACAAAAGCACATCTTTTTTATTTATATTTTGTGTTTGTATTTTGTATTTGTATTTTTATTTGCATTTGTATTGTATTTGTACTTTGTTAGTACTGTATTGTGTTTGTATTTTGTATTTGTATTGTATT
>NW_012106474.1:1843273-1856212 GCF_000951045.1 Mandrillus leucophaeus
AAGTAGCTGGGACTACAGGCGCCCGCCACCTCGCCCGGCTAGTTTTTTTGTATTTTTTTTTAGTAGAGACGGGGTTTCACCGTGTTATCCAGGTCTCGATCTCCTGACCTCATGATCCGCCTGTCTCGGCCTCCCAAAGTGCTGGGATTACAGGCTTGAGCCACCGCGCCCGGCGACAGTTCTTTTCTTATAGCACTTTAAATATGTTGTTACACTGTTTTTTGGCTGTATTTGTTTTTAATGAGATACCTGAAGTCTTTCCAATCACTGTTGAAATAGGCAGGTGTAAAGTTGGGAATATAAATCAAAACTCTGGAGATAAAGACTAATAATCAGGATAGAGATGATAACTGAAGTGTTAGTAATAAATAAGGTGCCTATGAAGAATGGGTACAATGAGTAAACCAAAAGGTAGTGAGTAGAATTCCGGAGAACCTTGACAGTTGAAGCCAGTGGGGAGAAACAGAAGGAAAGGATTTGAGTTACAAGAGGAAAACAGAAGTGAGAGGGTTCCCATGAGGGCTAAGGGAAGCTACAGCTCAGTGAAGGGGAAAGATTCAACAGGCCATGGCGGCAGCAAAGAGTGGAATAATCAGTGATGACCAGAGGTCGCAGATGAACAGGTAGCTGAGGAATGAACGGGAGAAGATGAAATGAGGATGGCGCTGAGTGTTCCTTACAAACGGTACATTTAAAGTAGAATAATTAATCTATTTATTAAAAAAATCTATATATACATCTATTTTTATTAGTAAAAGAATTTATCAGTGTATCTTCTTACATTGACTCAGCGGATATCAATAGTTGCTTTCCCTCTTATCCACAAGTCAGGCAAAGGTAAAATTAATGTACCTGTACATTTAAAGCAGGCTTCTTAAATATTACCACACACCTTCTAGATTCCCCTGGGCATTTTATTTGAGACCTTTTAGTGTTGATCAATTAGAGCAAAAAAATAAATCACAGAAATGTGTATTTGCCTAATTAATACTGAATATATTTGCTTCCTAAAGGCTATGAAGGATAAGATAAAAACCACTGGAAGAAACCAGTATATTTCAAATGAAGACAGCATTTTTGGGGATGAGTGCTGCACTGTGATTGAAATCCAGAATGATTTATCTGTTTATTATATGTCATCTGCATAGACAATACACATCTTTGTGACCTTAAATTCAGCAGAAAAAAAAGGTTGAAAAAACAATGACAGAAAAATTCTCGAATAAAAGACACACAATTTCAGATTCAAAGCTTTCAGTGAATTTCAGATTCAAATTGAATTTGAATCTGAATTTCAAATTCAAAGCACTCGGTGAATCCCAAACATGATAAATTAAAAGAACACTGTTCATTATAGTTTCTCCTACCCTTGAAATGGACTCTGCCTTTGAAATTCTCCAAGTCTATATTCCAATGCATTGAAACATCTCTTCTCCTATTTCTCATTATTTAGTTAGTCCAGACCTGCATGATCTCTTACCTGATAAATATCAACTGGTCTCCATTATTAATGACTTCTTTTTTTCTTCACTGTTACCAGAATAATCTTCTTCATATTCAGGCTCAGCACTGGCTATGATGGAGTAGCTTGGAACTGACTATAGTGCCTATCAGAACTACTACACAAAACCTGGTTTAACTAGGGTGTGAGATGCAAAGGGGCATCTCACATTCTGCAGCTACTTTTTCTCTGAAGGAGTTTGCCATTTCTGAACAAAAAAACCAGACCTATGTTTCAGGCAAAGGCCATACAGAGGGATGCAGCTGTCTCTGTGTGTGTGTATGAATGGTAAGAGGTGAAGTTGTACATAAAAATTAGCAGGACTTTTTCTTGATATTTCAGGGATGTAGAGATAAAAACTTGAAAACTGTAGGGCCATGAAGGGTCAAGTGCCGTGCCCGACACTAGCAGTATTCCTGTCAACATATTTTATTCAATTCTGGAGCTAAGGAGGGCAAGAAACTGATAGGCTCAGCAGAAAACCTTTAGAAGCAGAGTGGGGTTTTTAACAATATTTCAGGGCTGAGGGTATAAATATCAGAGGTCAGTCCCTGCTAGTGGAGTGGGAGTTCCCAATGGACACCTTAGCTTACCCCTGGATAAACCAGGAGTTGATGGAATCTCACCCAAGCTGCAATCCAGCCTTGAGTCTGCTCAACTCTGTTTATAGTAAGGAAGTCTTCTCCTGCTCCATCTGCCCACCTTTCTGGAGTATAATAATTTCGAGCCTTGGGAGGTTTTTTTTTTTTTTTTTTGTAATATACATAGCATTCAGTTTTGAGTCAAAAAGTACAAGTATGTTAAGACATAGAGAAAAAAAAAAAAAGGAAAAAAACCCATCATAATAGAAACAATACTATGGGTGACTCAAGTATTGGACTTAGCAGACAAGGTTTTAAAAATAGCCATGATTAATATATTCAAGGAAATAGAGTGCAAGTCAGAGGCCACAAATATAAGGATGGAGAATTTTACCACATTGTTGGAATTTCCTAGAACTGAAAGATATATCATTTGAAATGAAGAGTGTAGAGACAGAAATGTTGAAAATAGCAGGATGGGAAATGAAGCTGATATGACAATACTTCAGTGTAAAGTAGACTTTGGGTCTTAATACATTACTAGAAATGATGAATGACATTTAATGTGACAAAGATGCCAATTTATGTAGAAAATGTCATAAACCTGTATGCACCCAATAATGTAGTTTCAAAATATATAAATCAAAAGTGATATAACTCTAAGAAGAAAAAGATGTGTCTTCAATCATAATGGAAGACTTTAACAAACTTCTCTTAATGACTAGAAATGACTAGAAAACAAACAGATTATTGATGATCATGACACTTTTTAATGTAAATACAATTACACTTTTCTTTGTAAATACTATGTGTTTAAAATATTCTGCTGGGTCTCTATGTAGAACCAGGATCTTACGTGTGGCTTAAAAGGACTTTCACAACATGCCTCCAAATTACCTATCTTCTCTCTCGATTTTTTCCTATATATCCTACTTTCTGTGTCATACAACTTCTGGATATCACAGTTCTTTTTATAATAATAATTTTTTAAAAAAGATGAACCAAAAAATATTCTCACAGAACACAAGACTACATCAGAAAAATGTGTCTGCTAAGCAGGTGAAAACTGATGATATATTTGCAAATTAGCTTAAGAAAGTTAAGAAAACACATACAACATCAGAAATTGCTAGACAACAGGAATATATGAAATGAGAACTGATGAAAGTTAGGAAAGCATTAGAAAAAAATTCAGAAATAAAGGCCAAATGCAAAGGAATATTATAGAAAGCAAATATAGCGAGCACAATAGGGAAAAAGGATACAAATGAGAGAAGTAAATAAAGAAAATGATAAAAGAAATTCAAGGTGAAAAGGTAAATATAGAAGTTTAGCAAAGGAGATTCAACCTACATATAAATGGAGTCCCTGGACATTTTTTTAAAAAGTCAGTTAAACAGAACAAATAATTAATAGTATAATTCAAAAATATATTTTCTAAAATTAAAAAAGTTTAGTTAAATCTAGATATTGCAAGAATACCTGGGAAAATTGACCCAGACTAGTTTGCATAGAAATATAGCTTAATAAGTCCATTTGGCTACAAAACACCTTTGTGGATCCATGTAAAATGTTCAAATGCTTATAAGGGAAACAGTATCAGCTTGGATTGGACTTTTGTAAATCATCATTTTTTTTTTTTTGTTAAAAAAACATTGGGAAGAACATATTTAACATACTCAGAAAGATAATCTGAGTCAAGAATTTTAATATCCAGCTACATTTTTTTGAGTATAAAACCAGACACACAGTTATGAATATGCCAGAACTCAATGGTGTTCCCTTGAGTTATATTGAAAAATAAAGCTTTATAAAACCGAGGTAGGATTGAAGAAGTTTCAGCAAAAGGTTCAAGGTGAGCAGTGAATGTGTTTAACTATGGAAGATCAAAAGGTGGGAATGAAGGTATGACAGAATACTTTGTAAATGTTCTATCTGTTACAGTTTAATAGTACAAAACTGGGAGATGTGAGAATATAACTAGAAAGTAGAATACATCTCTTGATTCTCTTGTAGATGTTAATTGAGTAAGAAGAGATCAGTTGAAGCTGACAATAGAATTGTAAGCTCTTAAATGTAATTTAAGAATATAAAATTACGGTGGCTCAAGCCTGTAATCCCAGCACTTTGGGAGGCCGAGACGGGCGGATCACGAGGTCAGGAGATCGAGACCGTCCTGGCTAACACAGTGAAACCCTGTCTCTACTAAAAAATACAAAAACTTAGCCGGGCGAGGTGGCAGGCGCCTGTAGTCCCAGCTACTCGGGAGGCTGAGGCAGGAGAATGGCGTAAACCCGGGAGGCGGAGCTTGCAGTGAGCTGAGATCCGGCCACTGCACTCCAGCCTGGGCGACAGAGCGAGACTCCATCTCAAAAAAAAAAAAAAAAAAAAAAAAAAAGAATATAAAATTAAGATAATTATGACTAAAATTGGATGTAGAGGAAGAGAGATGGAAAAATGGTTGCTAGACAGCCTCACTGTTGGGCATAGTAGTGAACTAACATGCATTGTCTTAGAGAGGAGTGGACCAAGAGTTTTGTATAAAGCTTTTAATAAAATATAACTGCTGGAACAAGAATTCTGCCGTTTTTAAGTGCCCAAAGAAATATCTAGATAGGATAAATAAAATAGACCGTGAAGTACCATACATTACATAGAATTAAAAATACAATACTAGGATGAAACTGAGATGGAAATGTCAGTCATATTGATGTCTTTGTTGTTGTTGTTTTTGTTTATTTTTGAGTCTTGCTCTGTTAGCCCAGGCTGAAGTGCAGTGGCATGATCATGGCCCACTATGAGCTTGAACTTCTGGGCTCAATCCATCCTCTTGCCCCAGCCTCCCACGTAGCTGAAACTACAGGCACATGCCACCCAGCCTGGCTCATTAGTTTTTTAGAGATGAGGTTTCACTGTGTGGTCCAGGCTGCTCTCAAACAATTGGCTTCAGGCCTCCAGCCTCAGCCTCCCAAAGTGCTGGGATTACAGGCCTGATCCACCATGCCTGACTCATATCAATGTTTAAGGAAAAAAAGAAAAAAAATTCAGGTTGGATTTTACAGATGAGGAAAAAAATCTGAGTCCATGCTGAATATAGGAGATGCCTTAAGTCAAAGTGATCCAGGAAGGATAAAGAAAAGAGATGTTTAATGTATACCAGACAAGTGAAAACAAAAATAAAGCAGATTATATGATTTTAATATCACACAAAACACAATTCAACCAAAAAATTATGAGGCAAAGATACTTATAATGCCAAAGGCCAAAATTCACAATGAAAATACATGTTAGTATCTAATTTTGAAGAAAATAAACAAATTTCACAAGGTGGAAATGATAAGAACCAGTTAATAAGTAGCCACACATTAATAATGGAGACTAATGCATCTGTCTCGGTCCTTGGCAGGTCAAATGCACAGAAATTATAAGGTTGTAGGAAACTTCTATATCATAATCGATAATGCATTATTTTATAGATATTCATAGTAATGTTTGCCAACAAGGAAGGCATCTTATTTTCAAGTGCACATCAAATATCTATGAACAATGACCATAAATGAATACAGAAAAAAGCTCAATAAATTAAAAAAATAACACAAAATCAACATTTTCTCACTATAATGCAATCAAAGTACAAATTTAAAAACCAAAAAGTTTCTTCCATCTAAATATTAAAATTCCGTCTGTTAAGCAACTCTTGGTTTAAAGGTATAAAACAAAATATGAAATTGTAG
This sequence comes from Mandrillus leucophaeus, assembly GCF_000951045.1. Taxonomy (NCBI): domain Eukaryota; kingdom Metazoa; phylum Chordata; class Mammalia; order Primates; family Cercopithecidae; genus Mandrillus; species Mandrillus leucophaeus. Next base: position 1,849,090 of record NW_012106474.1, read on the forward strand.
AATTTCTTGAAAATAATGCTGTTTCTAACATGACATATCAGTGTCTCTGGAATACCCATAAACCAGTTTTTGAAGGGAAATTTATAGCACCAAATACCCATATCATACATTTTAAAAGGGAAAAAGTAAATGAATATCTAACTAAAAAGCCAGACAAGGAACAGTAAAGTAAATCAGAAGAAATAAATTGATAGAGAGAAAAGCAGGTGAGAAGTTAGAAAACAGAAAATCAGTAGAACTAATAAATAAATTAAAACACTAGTTGTGTTTTTTTGTTGTTGTTGGTTTGTTTGCTTTTTGAGACAGTGTCGCTCTGTCACCCAGGTTGGAGTTCAGTGGCACGATCTCAGCTCACTGCAACCTCCACCTCCTGGGTTCAAGAGATTCTCTTGCCTCAGCCTCCCCAGTAGCTGGGATTACAGGCGCCTGCCACCACGCCCAGCTAAGTTTTTGTGTTTTTAGTAGATATGGGGTTTCACCACGTTGGCCAGGCTGATCTCAAACTCCTGACCTCAAGTGATCCACCTGCCTCGGCCTCCTAAAATGCAGGGATTACAGGCATGAGCCACCATGCCTGGCCAAAACACTAGTTTTTTAAAAACGCAAGCAACAAAATAACTTAATCAGTGCAATGGTTTTTTTTAAATAGAGAAAGCTTAGTCTATAATTAATAAGCAATGAGTAGGCAAAAGCATGGAGCAGAAGGATTTTGAAAATCATGAGACTGCTTCTCATAATTTGTGCAAATTAATACGAAAGCTTCTATACAGATGGTTGAGTCACAGAAATTCAGTTTATCAAACTGGCCCCCAAAGTAGACACAAATTTAACAGGCCACTTTTCTTAGAAGAAATGGAGAACATTTTCTAAGAGCTCCTTGTGAAATAGTACCAGGCCCATATGCTTTCTCAGGGGATTTTACCAACCTCTTAAACATCAAATAGTCCCAAAGATACTCAACTATTTTAAAGCATAGAGAAAGAAGGAAGACATCAGACTGCTTTTTGAAGTAACCATAACTGATAGAAAACTGGATGAAATTTCAGAAAGGAGTTATATTTCATTTATGAATATCAATTGAAAAGCTTAAATAGGAACACAGAATTAGGGCATTAACAATAATTTATCATGTCCAAGCGGGTTATGCATAGAATGCAAGGATGATTTACTGTCAATAAATCCACTAATAATTCCCTCATAATATTAACTAGTATAAAAAGAGGACTCTTACAACCGTGTTCCTGGATGCAGAAAGCTGCTTCAGTAAAATTCTAGATTCATTTCTGCTAAAACACCTGGTAAAAGAGGAATCCATGAATGCCTCTTTCAAATGATAAAATGCTTATCTCAGCCCAAAAGCTGACATCTTACTGAGAGAACTTTAGAAGTATTCTATGGTTGGGAACAGAGCCAGAACGTTCATTAATTCCACAACTATTTTACAGGGTATTGGAGATATTTCCCTATGAAATTGGACAGGACAACTTAACAGATATTAGCACTGAAAAGAACAGTGAAAATTATGTTTATTCATAGGTAACAAGATTACATATCTGGAAAACCCAAGAGAATTAGTGGCCCATATGAACAATAAAATAATTCAGTGAAAGATTAGTGGTATTTAAATTAATATATGGAATGCAGTGGTCTTTATAGGTGCAAAAAAAATAACCTCTGAAAAGTTATAGTGCAAGAGGAGAACTCATGAGAATAGCCTCAAAAAGGATAAACCATTCAGGTATTAACAAGATTTCTGCGAAACCTGCACTAAGAACATTTTGTTTTTCCCCCAGAAGTATAGACTTAGACAAATGCAAAATCGTAACTTGTTCTTGGATAGGAAGATTTAGTTTCATAAAGAAGGCAGTTCTCTGTAGGTAATTTGTAAATTTAACACTGCCCCAACAACAACAAAATTCCAGTAGGTTTTTCTGTAGCTGTACCGTTTGATTGTAAAGTTACTTAGGAGAATAAACAAGTAACAACGGTCAGAATACCCTGAAAAAAAAGAACAATATGATGGGGAGAACTTACCCTGTCAGCCATTAACTTATGTTGGAAAGCCTTTCAAATTAAAACCATGTGGAACTGGTGCATGAATACCAGTATTTCTTAGCTCCCGCCACGGAAGGTGCTTGGAAGCAGTGACATTCCAGCCATCACCCTTAGTACCCTCTTTGCAGCCTCTAAATGCCGTTCCCCACTAATAGAAGCCAGAACTCCCTGGGTGGAGAGTTGGTTCCAGGTCTGTGGCAGAAGACTTACAAGATGAGCCAGGGACATCTTATGCCAAAGAGAAAAGGAAAGGGCAATGGAGTCATATAACAAGGCCACAGGCAACAGCCAATTCCCAAGGCCTTAAGGCTACTGCTGCCTTAGGCATGTACCACTGTCTGCTGGTTAGACCCGTGGGCAGCACCACACCAGTGCCGTATTCTGTTGGCCAGCGGAGGGCTAGGTGAGCATCCAAAGAGTAATGACTGCGATTGACTTCAAACATTGTATATCTAAACCCTTATCATTTTTGATAATACTCCCCACAAAAAGCTATAGCTAAAAACAAAAACATAAAACAAAATGTCATTGGTCCCCATTTGGAGGTAACTAGGGCACCTGTCCCTTACTCAGAAGTGTGCCTTATAAAGGAAAATACTTAAACTATTTGTCTGCCTTTCCTGTTCGGATTGTATTTTAAGTAAACCAAATAGCCTACTTGGTAAAGGAAAGTTATTTCTTAGTGGATTGCAGACAAGTGGAATGGATGAATGGCAGGATTAGAAAATCACTCTCTTCAATCTCAGATGCAGTAATTGACTGAGGCAAATGTCATCAGTAGGTGAAATTATCAGATGAAGATCATGGCCCAAAGGAAGCTTGAATAATAGACATTTCGCTTAAGAACACATACAGATGGTCAATGCGTACAGGAAAAACGGGCTCACATCACCAATCATCAGGGGAATGCAAGTCAAAACCATAATGAGATACCATCTCACACCTGTTAGAATATCAGAAAGACAAGTGATGATGAGGATGTGGAGAAAGGGGAGCTCCTGCACAGTTGGTGGGAATGCAAAATGAGGCAGCCACTGCAGAAAATGTGTGTTGTTTCCTTAAAAAGCGAAAAGTAGAAACCACATGATCCAGCAATCTCGGGTATTTGTCCAAAAGAATTGAAATCAGTATATGGAAGAGATACCTGCGCTTCCATGGCCATTGCAGCACTCTGCACGATATCCACAGTGTGGAGGCGCCCTAAGTGTCCGTCACAGAGGAGTGGATAAGGAAAATGGAGCGTGGACATGGAATCACATGTTATCCCAAGGCCTTAAAAAGTGACTGCTGCCTTAGGTATTTACCAGTGTCCACTGGTTAGACCAGTGGGCGGTATCACACCCGTGCCCTGTTCTGCTATGTCTCTGGAAGAGGACGTGCCAGAGAAAAGGGTGGGGTTTATTACTGTGTGTGCCATATTTATTTTGCCAGACCTTGATGGAGGTTGACAAGAGTTGAAGATTGTGCGTCAGCCTTGCAGCCTGATGAGATGATACCATTCGCCTCCCATGGCTTGTGTGGCGGGCGGCCAGGTGGTCCTGCATGCCACCATCAGGAATTCTCCAGCAGAGCCTTTGCTTCTTGCTGTAAGGAGGCAAGGCTTCTGTCTTGGTGTGACTTTGTTTTAAATCTTGACCATTTTAGGTCTTCTGAGAATAGTTTACTTTTTTGTAAACTAAAAATTCAGTATCTGAAGAAATGTGCAGAATACTCGGAAAATGTCATTTCTGGAATTATTTTCAAAAGCAAAATAAGTGAGCATAATATGACAGTTGATTCCCCTGTGGAAAATGTCGCTACCATTGTCAAGTTTCAGGAGTGCAGAACTCACTTCTGTTTGTAATTCTTCGTCCCCTTTCTTGTGTGGGGTTAATTTGGGTAAAGGGAAACGAAGGTCACATGTTAGGAACTCTGTGAAAGGAAGAATGAAAGAAACTTCATCCTCGCAGACGTGGCTCAGCAGAATTGCAAAATAGTTGTAATGAATCGGTGTAGTCCTGCTTCCAAAACACTTCGCTTCTTCAGTAGTACATTCAGTCCCTTACCAATTTTTGTAAAAACATTTTTGAGCAGTCAAGCATTATTCCAGCACCCACAGATTTATGCCACATCCTCATCTTTTGCCTGAAAAATATTGCTTCCTTTTTTCTTGCTCCTTCTCTCAGGACTTCTTGATTTGGTTCTGGCATGAGATCTACCTACACAGGTTTTATTTCCAGCTCTGTTTGTTTTCTGAATATGTCTTAGCCTCAGCTCGTTTCTCTGTGGTGGCTGAAGTGCTTTCATGACTCCAGTGAGTACCTCTAATTAAAATGTTTCTTTCACACATGGATTGTGGTTACATTGAATCATTTGCAGAGCTGTTCATTACCATCACTCTATGGCTTATTGTCCTTCTGTATTTATTGACACTGTGTAGGATCACAGCATAAGAAACCTGTGTATCTACTAAAATATTTCTGATATTTGGGCTTCCAGTTGCTGTGTCACATGTAAAGTTGTCATGATCAGAAAATTCATGTACCCCAAGATTCCCTGTACCAAAAGATGTTTCATTTAATTCCATTCTCACTGAGGAAACAAAAGACCTTTCCTGGATAAATTTTACCTCGCCTCTTGCCACTATATCATGTCATTCCATGTGTGTTTTGAGGTTTCATGCAAATGGAAGCCAGCTGATCTCAGGAAGCGCTTTTCAAGAGGTGAGTGGCCTTGGAAGGCTGCCTGCCCTCAGCCTGGCTTCCTTGTCTATGGAACTGGGACAATAAAAGTGTTTTCTTCATAGTGCTGCCGAGAGGGTTACACGAGAAAATTTATGTAAAATTCTTATCAGAGTGCCTGACAAAAAGTCAGTGTCCAGTAAGTACTTGCTGCTGTTAACCTCTGTATTTTATCGTTGGAAATAATGGATGGAAAAGAGATTCAGTCATTATAATTTCCCTTATTGGTTTAATCTAAACAGCAGACAGGAGTTCTGAAGAAATTCAGAAACCCTTTGATATTAAATCAGTCCTGAATGAAAAATAGCAAAATAAGCAAAGGATGATTTTGGAAACACCTGTGAGATTAGAGGGAATTTGAGGATGCCCTGAGCCATGTGTGAATGGGAGTTGTCTTTGGCAGCCCAGTGAAATAAACAGCAAAAGCTTAGAAAACTCAGTTTGGAATCTCAGCACTGAGGCTCCGTGGCTGTCGTGGTAAAGTGCTCTCTACCTGTCATGGTTTCCTCCATAAAAAATGGAGATTGCGATAAAATAGGGATGCGCCTTGGTCCATTTTTGTAAATGGTTTATGTAACAGTTGTGTTTTGTAAATAGTGACACACTGTGTAAATGTTAGGGTTACCCTCACCCAGTGGTTCCCAAAGTGGGATGCCCCGGACCAGCAGCATCAGCCTGACCTGGGAACCTGTTAGGAGTGCACATTCCCAGGCCCCATGCCACCCCTTACAGCAGCAACTGCACAGGAATACTTTTCAAATAAAGATGTGCTTGTGGCAGAAGAAAATAAAATGTAGACATTTTATTTCTCCACTTTCCTTCAAAATTCAGCTGACTCTTGAACAACATGGGTTTGAAATGCATGGGTCCACTTACACATGATTTGTTTTTCAACAAATACATTAACATTTTTGGAGATTTTCAACACTTTGAAAAAACTCATAGATGAACCACATAGCCTAAAAGTCTAAAAAAATTAAAAAGACATGTAATGAATGCATAAAATGTATGTAGATATTAGTTTGTTTTATCCTTGACTATCATAAAATTTGCACACGTTTTTAAAAAGTTAAAATTTATTAGAATGTATGCACATTCTCAGTCAAGAGAAATATAAACAAGTGCAGAAATGCAGTATGAAATCATCACTTCATAAACTCAACTGTCGTCCATCCAGCACTACTATCCTCATTTCATCGCCTTGCTGTTGCTGTTGCGGTGAGCTCAGGAGTTACAAGTATCCCTTAAAGCTCTGTGTGATGCTCATCGCCTCTGTGTGAGCTGTTTGTCTCTCCAGTAAATTGTGTGTTGCAGTGAAAGGTGGTCTCTTACGGCTCTTGTGTATTTTTCATTGTGTTTAATGCAATACTGTAAACCTTGAATTACACCATGGGGCCCATAGGAAGTGCCCCTAGAGATGCTGAACTTTCTCCCAAGAAAAGCCACGACTTTACAGAAAAAGCTGAATTGCTTGGTATGTACGTAGACTGGCAGGTGGCTGCCCTTTCAAGATAAATGAATCCAGTGTAAGAAATAATGTAAAAAAAGAAAAGGAAACTCGTGGAGACATGGCTGCAGCTGTGCCAGCAGGCATGAAAACCTTGCACGTTTTGTTAAATCCTTTTAAACCTCATATTGCAAATGCAGCTTTTACGTGGGTGCAGGATTGCTATGAGAAAGGCATACCTATAGACTCTAATATGATTCAAGAAAAAGTGAAGTCATTATCGGACAAAGCAAAGGGAAGGTGAAGGATGACTTGATAATTTTAGAAAGAGGTTTGGCTTAAAAAGTTCAAGATAGGGCTGGGCATGGTGGCTCACGCCTGTAATCGCAGCACTTTGGGAGGCCGAGGTAGGTGGATCACCTGAAGTTGGGAGTTTGAGACCAGCCTGACCCATATGGAGAAACCCCATCTCTACTAAAAATACAAAATTAGCCGGGTTTGGTGGTGCATGCCTCTAATCCCAGCTACTTGGGAAGACTGAGGCAGGAGAATCGCTTGAACCTGGGAGTTGGAGGTTGCGGTGAGCCGAGATCGCACCATTGCACTCCAGCCTGGACAACAAGAGCAAAACTCTGTCTCAAAAAAAAAAAAGATCAAGATAACAGGAGAAGCAGCTTCTGACCAAGAGGCAGCAGCTGAGTTCCCAGACACCATTAAGGAAATCAGTGAGGGCTGGGCACAGTGGCTCACGCCTGTAATCCCAGCACTTTGGGAGGCCAAGGTGGGCGGGTCACCTGAGGTCAGGAGTTCGAGACCAGCCTGGCTAAGATGGTGAAACCCTGTCTCTACTAAAAATACAAAAATTAGCCGGATGTGGTGCTGGGCACCTGTAATCCCAACT
>NW_012106474.1:1856552-1860712 GCF_000951045.1 Mandrillus leucophaeus
GCAAATGCAGCTGAGCTTGTGATTGGGACTGCCCTTATCCATAAAACTGAGCCTTGAAGGGAAAAAAACACCACCTGCCAATCTTTTCATTGTTCACCAAGAAAGCAGGACAGTGAGAACCTTTTCCCGCATTGGTTCCATTGTTACTTTGTCCCTGAAGTCAGGAAGCGACTGCCTTTTTTTTTTTTTTTTTTTTTCTGAAACAGAGTCTAACTGTGTTGCCAGGCTGGGGTGTAGTGGTACAGTCTTGGCTCACTGCAACCACTGCCTCCTGGGTCAAGCAATTCTCCCGCCTCAGCCTCCCAAGTAGCTGTGATTATAGGCATGTGCCACCATGCCCAGCTGACTTTTGTATTTTTAGCAGAGATGGGGTTTCACCATGTTGGCAAGGATGACCTCGATCTCCTGACCTCATGATCCGCCCACCTTGGTCTCCCAAAGTGCTCGGATTGCAGGCGTGAGCCACCGCGCTTGGCCATGACTGCCTTTTAAAGTTCTTTTGATATTGGACAATGCCCCTGGCCACCCAGAACCCAATGAGTTTAACACCAAAGGCATCAAAGTGGTCTTGTCCCCAAACAACTTCTCTAATCCAGACTCCAGATCAGAGGGTCATTACACATGGAACCCTATGGAAGGGGTTGTCAATGCTGTGGAGGAGAACTCTGATGGAGAGAACATCATGAAAATCTGGAAAGATTACACCATTGAAGAGGCCATTACTGTTATAGGAAAAGCCATGCAGGCCATCAACCCTGAAACAATTCCCAGTGGAGAAAACTGTCCAGAGTTGTGCATGACCTCACAGGATTTATGACAGGGCCAATCAAGGAAATCATGAAAGAGATCGTGGATATGGCAAAAAAGGTTTCAAGCTATGGATCTTGGAGAAATTCAAGAGCTAACAGACACCACACCAGAGGAATTAAGAGAAGACCACTTGATGGAGATGAGTGCTTCAAACCAATGCTGGACAATGAGTAAGAAGACATGGAAGAAGCAGTGCCAAGAAACAAATTGACATTAGACATAATCTGGAAGAAGGGTTCTGATGACTCAGTGCTTTTGATGTCTTTCACAACATGGATCCTTCTATGATACAGGCAGTGAAATAAAAGCAAATGTTAGGAGGACTGGTACCATATAGAAAAATGTGAGAAAGCAAAAATGTCAGGCAGAAATTACGACATATTTCTGTAAAGTTACACTAAGTGAGCCTGCCTCTGCTGCCTCCCCTTCCACCTCCTCCACCTCTTCTGCCTCGGCCACCGCTGAGACAGCAAAACCAACCCCTGCTACTCCTCCTTCCCACTCAACTTGAAGACAATGAGGATGAAGACCTCTATGATGCCACTCAGTGAATAATGAGTATATTTTCTCTTCCTTACAATATTTGAAATATCATTTTCTTTTCTTTACCTTACTGTGTTGTAAGAATAAAGTATTAATACATATAGCATATAAAATATATGGTAATTGATTGTTTATGTTATTAGTAAGACTTCTGGTCAACAGTAGGTTATCAGTAAAGCTTTTGGAGAGTCAAAAGCTTCGTGTGGATTTTTGACTGCGTGGAGGGCCAGCACCCCTAGCCACCATGTTGCTCAAGGGTCAACTGTATATCAGACATTTATTTGTAGACTTTACTTCAAAACCTGCTTAGTCATTGACAGAATCATTGGTAAGGCCTAAATCTGAAGGACTCGTTCTTACATTAAAATAGTTCTTTTTTGGTGATTTTTTTTATTTGCTGAGCAGAAGCTCTTTAGTTTGATGTAGTCCCATTTATTTACTTTTGTTTTGTAGCCTGAGCTTTTGTTCTGACATTCAAAATATTATTGCCAAGGTCAATATTGAGGTGCTTTTCCACTATGTTCTCTTCTAGGAGTTTTATGATTTTAGATCTTTCATCCATTTTGAGTTGATTTTTGTGTATGGTAAAATAAAGGTCCAATTTCATTCTTTTGTGTGCAGAAATCTGTTTTCCTAACACCATTTATTAAAGAGGTTACCATTTATTAAAGAGATTATCCTTTCCTCATTGTGTCCTCTTGATGGCCTTATTGAAAATTAGTTGTCCATATACATTTAGATTTATTTCTGAGCTCTATACTCTAATTGGTCTGTGTTTTTGTTTTTCTGGCAGTACCATATTGTTTTAGTTACTGTAGCTTTGTAATATAATCTTAAATCAAGTGTGATGCCTCCAACTTTATTTTTCTTAAATGAAAAAGCAACCTATGGACTGGGAAACATTATTTGCAAACCACATATCTGATAAGGGTTTAATATCCAAAATTTATAAAGAACTCTTGCAACTCAATAGCAGAAAAACAAATGACCTGATTGAAAAATGAGTAAAGGACCTGGATAGACATTTCTCTAAAGACAACATAAAAATGGCCAACAATCTATATGAAAAGGTGCTCCACATTGCTAATCATAAGAGATATGCAAATTAAAACCACTGAGCTAGCACCTCATACCTGTAAGGATGGCTATTATCAAAAAGACAAGAGATAGCAAATATTGGTGAGGGTGTGAAAAAACAGAACCCTGTGCACTGTTGGTGGGAATGTAGGTTGGTGCAGCCATCTGGAAAACAGTATAGAAAACAGTGACTATAGAACTACAATATGACCCAGTGGTCCTCCTTACGGTATATGCTCAAAGGAGAGGCAATCAACACCATGTAAAGTCATCTGCCCTCCCATGTTCATTGAGCATTAGTCACAACAGCCAAGCTATAGAAACAACCTAAAAGCTCATCAATGAACACAAATTAATAAAAAATATGATATAGGAGTGTGTGCATATGTCTGTACACACGTACACACAATGGTATAGCCTGCCATTTGCCACAGTGTGGATGGACATGGAGGACATTATGCTAAGTGAAATAAACCAGACACAAAAAGAAAAAGACTGCAGGATCTCACTTCTGTATGAAATCTGTATCTTAATAAGAGCTCAAAGACACCAAGATAGATGATGGAAGTGTGGCTAACAGGGTAGACATAGGCAGGGACGGGGAGGAAATGGGGAGATGTAGGTCAAAGGATACGAAACAGCAGCTGCTAGGATGAAGAAGTCCAGGTATCTAATGTGCAACACGAGTGCTCAAGTTAATAAAACCATGGAGTATTAGGGATTTTCCTGAACTACATAGATTTTAGCTGTTCTTGTTACAAATGCAAGTAGCAATGTGAGATGATAGATATGAGAGTCCGCCTCTCTAGTTACCAGTACTATTATCTTCATATCTGTAGGTATGGATCCCATAAAATCATGTTGCAAACTTCAAATATACACAATAGGCTTAATTTTTTTTAAAAACAGTAGGGTTTTGCGGGAGAAGGAATCACCTTTGACACTTTCCTTCTGCTGCAGTGTGACGTTGCTGTTTATTACTAGTAGGCTTTCAGAAAATATTTGTTGATACACTTTGTTACTTAATGATTATCTCATCTCTCAATTCCATCAGAATGGTATCTGATAAACAGATTTTGTCTCTAAAATAAACTATTGATGGGGGTTCTGGATACATATATCCAGAATTGTGTCACACACAATTGGAGAGGAACTTATTTATCAACAGCTATAAAAAAATCTAAGTATTTGAATTGCTCAAATTCTAAGCTGATGAGTAGGAAACACAGTATAGCGTATGTACCTATTTCAAGTTTATGGGGGAGGATACAATAGAGCATCTTTTTTTTTTTTTCATTCAGTTTGGAACTTCAAGGTAAGGTTGCATTACAGAATCTATACTCCTTCCTTAAAATTAGTCATCAAACATGAGCATATATTTAAAACTGTTCACAGGGTACTATGGAGGCTTTTGATAGTAAATAGAAGGTATGACATAAGTTCACTAAGATGTTAAAAATCTACAAGAGAGAAGGGGAAAAGATGCCTGTTTTATAAGGTTAGTTCCCCAGCGTGGATGATGTTTTGTCAGGCATCTCAGTTGTTGCTGTTGTATTTGATCAACTGCACTAATCTCTAGACAGTCCCTCTGCTCTGCGTAGCATTTAGCTGATTCCTCACTCTGAGTTGACATGGCTCACCTGCTCATCTTGTCTTGTAGGCTTACGTGTATGAAATGGGCTCGAGCACGTTTTCTCACCGGCTGGCTGGGCACACAGACACCGTCACTG
>NW_012106474.1:1861407-1862590 GCF_000951045.1 Mandrillus leucophaeus
CTGGCCAACATGGCGAAACCCCGTCTCTATTAAAAAATACAAAAATGAGCCGGCCATGGTGGTGGGCGCCTATAATCCCAGCTACTCAGGAGGCTGAGGCAGGAGAATTGCTTGAACCCGGGAGGCGGAGGTTGCAGTGAGTCGAGATCACGCCACTGCACTCCAGCCTGGGCAACAAAACGAGACTCTGTCTCAAAAAAATAAAATAAAATAAATATCAGGTATTAAACTCCAGTGTTTGGGAATAATTTCATTTTGTCTCTTTAAGACTGAGGCTTTGATTCAGAGAATAGCGTCATTGTGTGACTGTGTGCTCTGGCCTAGCGCGTGTGATCAGGCGGAACGGCACTCCACATGTGTCTTGTGACCCTGCTCTTCTCCACTAAACAACGTATCACTGTGGTTCAGGGCATGTTGCTGTGCCTGGCACTCGCGCTACTGCTGCTGTATATTGAATAATATTGAATATTGAAAATGAGTAAGTGCATCCTGTGCTGTCATGGACCAGAGCTTCCATCAGCATCACCGCTGAATTCCATCCTTGGCCCTGATTTATCTTTTCAGTCTGCTCCAGATGGGAATTTGAATTTATGCTTTCGTTCCCTATTACAAACAATACTGAGCCGTACATCTTCATGATGCTTCATTCTTCCCATGAGACTGTGCCATGTGCACTGTAAAGGACCTGATTTTCTTGATAATATTTGTGCCATCACCTCTTCTGCACTTTTAAAACATATAGTTTTGAGTTGTCGTGTTCTTTTATAATCCTTTGAACGGCATTTGGGCAGCGAGATGGAGGGATGGTCAGGAAAGAAAGAAAGATGAAAAGTGCCAAAGCTAGACCCAGCAGGGTGGCAGCGGGGAGAGGGGGAGTGATTTATGGGGGAGTCAGATGTTAGCTGTCTTGACACTTGAGTATTTGGCATCAGAATGTCTTTCCACCTGACTGAATTTTTTTGAATACTGGAAACTTTTCAGTGAGAAAAAGGTTGGGTAGGTCTCTATTGCCCTTGAGATTAATGAATAAAAGAAACAAATAGGGGCCGGGCGCAGTGGCTCACGCCTGTAATCCCAGCACTTTGGGAGGCTGAGGCAGGCGGATCATGAGGTCAGGAGATCACGACCATCCTGGCTAACACAGTGAAACCCCGTCTCTACTAAAAAATAGAAAAACTTAGCC
>NW_012106474.1:1862735-1865811 GCF_000951045.1 Mandrillus leucophaeus
AAAAAAAAAAAGAAACAAATATGGTATAAATATAGTTATAAAAAATAAAGAGGAAAAAGCAGCAACTTGTAGTTGTCATGAACCTTCGTGATGAAGGGCCACTAAAGAACAGGCACAAGAAGCCAGTTATGCATATGTATACATCATACTGATTCATTAACTGTAATGATATCATATACTGAATTATAATACATAATTCACTTGGTTCCTTATTTTTAAAAATTTCCTTTGTTTACTGATATTAGTCCACTTTCTTCCACATGTATCACCTCACTACCGTTCTTCTGTTTCCCAGCATTGTCAATCAAACAACTGGAAGTCGTTTTTATTTTCATACGTTGTATTACAATAATTACTTATCATGACTACAGTAACTTTTAAAATATGTTTTCTGATCTCTTAAATTTTCTCAGGATTGGACAATATTGGTAATTATTGAAGAGACAGTTAACTACATAAAATTAAGTAAAATTAAGATTTGGAAATAACCACAGGCAGGAAAAGTTTTTGTTAAAAGTAAACATGATGAAGAAGCACTAGGGATGGTGGAACAGGACATTGAAAATCTTCTCCTTCACAAAGGCAATGAAAACAGTCACAGAAATTGTCAAAACCAGCTTTCTTAGAACTCTGAAAATTAACCAGAGGCTCGCAACAATCCAAAGAGCGTGTATGCAAGAAAAATCCCAGTCTCAGTAAGACAGCAACCTTTGAAGCCTATCCTGCATAATTTAATAAGAAAGGAAAGCTTCACTTTAAATTGAATACCATCGGTTGGCAAATGAAGTTCTTGTGTGAAGCACAGGTAAAGTTGGAGGTCGTATTTAATACGTGATTCCATTTAGCAGTATATGAGGGCACTGCTGTTTTGAAGGAAAGATTGATAGTACTCTGCTAAGCATGGTTTATTTTGTTTATGATATAAAAACATACACACAAGGAAAACATGGGAACAAGTGTGGTGAAATATTAGAAGTCTGTGCCACAAACACCAACAGCATTTCCCCTGTCTAACAGTTGGATCTGGTAATGAGAGAATGCTGGAGCTGTGAAAATCGGGGAGTGAAATTGGTGACAGCACAGCTCACACTTGAGGGATTGCTACTTTCTTTTTCTTTTTTTTTTTGTTGAGACGGAGTCTTGCTCTGTCGCCCAGATTGGAGTGCAGGGGCGCAGTCTCAGCTCACTGCAAGCTCCGCCTCCCAGGTTCACGCCATTCTCCTGCCTCAGCCTCCCGAGTAGCTGGGACTACAGGTGCCCGCCACCACGCCTGGCTAATTTTTTGTATTTTTAGTAGAGACAGGGTTTCACTGTGTTAGCCAGGATGGTCTTGATCTCCTGACCTTATGATCCGTCCACCTCGGCCTCCCAAAGTGCTGGGATTACAGGCGCGAGCCACCGCGCATGACCTACTTTCTTTATTAACTATGATCAGCTGGTCAGAATTTTACAGGCTAGGTCCAGACCTGATGCAGGAAATCCCCAAACTGGGGCTTAGCCCAGCAGGGTTCTTGGCTTTGCTCAGGAAAGAATTTGAGGGTGAGGTGGTGGTGACAGAGGAAAGTGTGCAGCAAAATGGTAGCTGCACTGACAGCAGGGCCACTGCACAGGCAGAGTGGCCCAGAGCAGCACGCGTTGGTTGCTGGCGAGCATAGTTACACCCACTCTTAATTATATGCTAAATAAGGGGCAGGCTATTCATGAGCTTTCTGGAAAACGGGTGGGAGTTCCGGAACCATATAAGGTCACTTCTGGATTGTTTCCATGCATTTGTAAACTGTCATGGTGCCAGTGGGAGTGTCTTATGCAGATGAATTATAATCAGTACATAATGAGTAATGAGAGCAACCAGAGACGGCTTCAGCACCATCTTGGCCCTAGCTGGTTTGGGCCAGTTCCTGTGCTACATCCTGTTTTGATCAGAAGGGTCATGACCCAGGCTCTGGAAACAAGGCCTGCTGACCCCTGCCTCAGACCCCCTGATTTCTAATTTCTGATGGGTACTTGGTAATGTTCTGTCGCACTCTCTATAAATTTAATTTAAAACATGTATCTTATGATAAATACATTTTTAGCTCCACAGTCATTACTGCTACTTTGAAGCGGGCTGTTTTGACAAACAGGTTTAAGGCTTTCTATTCTACCTGCACATTACAGCCTCATCAAATGATCAGACCTTTCATCTATGACTTAAGCACATTCTTCTTGATAAAATGCAAAGCTGGTCATTGCAGGATGACATCTGACACCAGGAGTAAGCAGGTTTTGGGAATGGCCAGTTCACTATTGACTGTTGTTACCTGGTGGAAAAATGTCACAGAAGCATGTCTGGTGCCACTGACACCCAGCCTGCGATGGTCTTTGCAATCAGGAGGAGAAACTCATGGAAATCAGCTCAGCCAGGTGGCAGACTCTGGCTGCTGCCACGTACCTAGGGTGCTGGTGAGAGACCTTAGCATGATGATGTCTACAGCAGCTCCCACACTACTTAGTCCTTCATAACACAGGTGTCTATCAGGCTGGAGACGTCTTGTTCTCCCTGAGTCTCTGAGATACAGAATGGTCATTCATAGCATTTGTCCTGTGTATTTTACAAGGTTGCTTGGGAACAAATGATGCTGTGTAAAATAATAACCAAAGCTGCTGCTGAGTGTCCCCCAAGAGCGAGGAGCTGTGTGCGGGTCTTTCCTCTTGTTATCCAGTTCTTGCCGGCAGCTTTGTTTGCAGATGTTAGCGCAGCTGTGTCTCAGATAAGAGTGTGGGGATCCAGACAGATCAGTTTATGTGCAGTTGAGAGTTTGCACCAGCATCCCGACGGCTTCCAAGCCCACGCACTTAGGCCCCACTGTGAGCTTCTGTGTAGGAAATCTGTTAAGTGCTGCACACATTTGTAATAAGATAAAATACATTGCTTCTGCCATTTGTATTTACATATTTATTTTAAAGTTCTTTTTGAAATTGGAAAACAAAACCCAATCTAGATAGACTTGCCATTCATCCAAAACCTAGGCCGTGTTTGCAAGTATTCCGCGCTGAGACAACTTCCTGGCCTCTCACATTCATAAGAGGACTTTCT
>NW_012106474.1:1865861-1872550 GCF_000951045.1 Mandrillus leucophaeus
TACATTTTTAGCTCCACAGTCATTACTGCTACTTTGAAGCGGGCTGTTTTGACAAACAGGTTTAAGGCTTTCTATTCTACCTGCACATTACAGCCTCATCAAATGATCAGACCTTTCATCTATGACTTAAGCACATTCTTCTTGATAAAATGCAAAGCTGGTCATTGCAGGATGACATCTGACACCAGGAGTAAGCAGGTTTTGGGAATGGCCAGTTCACTATTGACTGTTGTTACCTGGTGGAAAAATGTCACAGAAGCATGTCTGGTGCCACTGACACCCAGCCTGCGATGGTCTTTGCAATCAGGAGGAGAAACTCATGGAAATCAGCTCAGCCAGGTGGCAGACTCTGGCTGCTGCCACGTACCTAGGGTGCTGGTGAGAGACCTTAGCATGATGATGTCTACAGCAGCTCCCACACTACTTAGTCCTTCATAACACAGGTGTCTATCAGGCTGGAGACGTCTTGTTCTCCCTGAGTCTCTGAGATACAGAATGGTCATTCATAGCATTTGTCCTGTGTATTTTACAAGGTTGCTTGGGAACAAATGATGCTGTGTAAAATAATAACCAAAGCTGCTGCTGAGTGTCCCCCAAGAGCGAGGAGCTGTGTGCGGGTCTTTCCTCTTGTTATCCAGTTCTTGCCCGCAGCTTTGTTTGCAGATGTTAGCGCAGCTGTGTCTCAGATAAGAGTGTGGGGATCCAGACAGATCAGTTTATGTGCAGTTGAGAGTTTGCACCAGCATCCCGACGGCTTCCAAGCCCACGCACTTAGGCCCCACTGTGAGCTTCTGTGTAGGAAATCTGTTAAGTGCTGCACACATTTGTAATAAGATAAAATACATTGCTTCTGCCATTTGTATTTACATATTTATTTTAAAGTTCTTTTTGAAATTGGAAAACAAAACCCAATCTAGATAGACTTGCCATTCATCCAAAACCTAGGCCGTGTTTGCAAGTCCTTCCGCGCTGAGACAACTTCCTGGCCTCTCACATTCGTAAGAGGACTTTCTGGAAGGTAAGCCCGTGCCACTGTTTTTATGTCCCAAATGGCAGCCCACGTCGTCGCTATGGATAAGAAAGTAAACTCTGTGCAGACCTCTCACCGCGTGGGCGCCGCTATTCCGGGACCATGTCACAGTTTCACAGTTGGAGAGCACCTTCCAGCTTGAAATCTCAGGACGCGCGTTTCCCCACTAAGCATGCTCCAGGGTCAGCACTGTGGAGCCTGCCAGTAGGAGGATAAAACACACGTTAGAGAAACGCGTTTCCAGAGAAGGGGAATCAATAGGTGAGAGATGGATGGGGGGAGAGAGAGAGACAGAGAGAGATGGTTGGAATGTTTTATGTGAATTGGCTCACGCAGTTGTGGAGGCTGGGAAGTGCCACGAGCTGCCGTCTGCAAGCTGGAGTCCAGGAAAGGCGGTGGTTTGTTCCAGTCCGAGTCCAAAGGCTTGAGAATGGGGGAAGAGTTGGGGGGTACTGATGTTAAGTCCCAGCCCAAGGGCAGGAGCCAGTGTCCCAGCGCAAACAGGCAGAAATGCAAATCGTTTAAAAGCTGCTGCGGCAAATGCCTTTGAGCGACGCTTGGACGCTTCCCGTCGCCGCAGTAACGAGTCACTGCCGTGGGCCGCGGAGGAAAAGGCCGATTTCCCGCCTGCAGCTCCGTGGTCGGGAGGCTGCGGGGCTCACGGGCTTAGCTCCCCCGGCAGGGCGGCTCCGGGAGAATCCGGTGCTCGGCCTTTTCCGGCTTCCGGAGGCGCCGCCGTCCCGGCTCGGGGCGGGCTCCGTCTTCCGGGCCGAGATCCCGTGCTCACTCCGACCGTCTCCCCGCCCGTCCTCCGCGTGTGGACACTGGGTCCTTGTCCGGCCCCTGTGATTACACCTGGGACCTCCACAACCGTCCCCCGTCTGGAGGCCGCCCACGCAGCCACACCCGCCAAGTCCTCTTTCCCTGTGGGCGACTCTAGCCGCCCGTTCGCAGACGCCGGACCGTGGTGTGGACATCGGGGGGCGCCATGCCTGGCTCGGCCCTGCCCGGACCCCGCTCCCAGCCCCCAGCCGCCACCTCCGCGTCCCATTCCCGCTTTCTCAGGTCGCCCCTGCTGTCCTCCCAGCAACCACCGGCAGGAAATCACCTGTGGGCGCGGGGGTCCCGCCTCCTCGTCACCACTGGCATCCCTCTTGTGGCCCACGTAGCTCTTTTTTTTCTTTTTTCTCTTTTTTTTGAGCATATTCGAGAGGATCCTTCTTCCTTACTACCAATTAAGCCAGTTTACATTCACATAAAATACGTAACTGTATGATTCACGAGTTTATAGTTACTTAACTGTGTGATTTTCATAATTCTCTCTGTGCTAATTATAAACACACCCTTGAGGAGAGCTGCCATCCTTCTTTGTTTCCTCTACTAGAAAGTACCCTGTAAAGTACTTGGTACGTTTTGAAAGATCCTTGAGTTCTAGTCTTGAAAAATAATTTCTTTCCTTTTCCTTTTTTTTTTTTTCTTTTTCTTTTTTCTTTTTTTTTTTTTTTTTTTTTTTTTTTTTTTTTTTTTTGTGAGACACGGTCTCACTCTTGCCCAGGCTGCAGTGCAGTCACAGTTCACTGCAGCCTCGAACTCCTGGGTTCAAGCAATCCTCCCGCCTCAACCTCCTAAGTAGCTGATACTACAGGCATGCACCACCCCACCCGGCTCATGTTTTAATTTTCATTTTTAGTAGAGATGGAGGTCTCACTATTTTGCCCAGGCTGGTCTCAAACTCCTGCCCTCAAGCAATCCTCCCACCTTAGCCTCCCAAAGTGCTGGGGACTACAGGTGTATGCCACCGTGCCTGGTCTGAAAAAATAATTTGTTTTATGGTAATCTTCATCTTTTAAGTTTTGTTACATGACAGAATTCCCCAAATACCAAAGGCCTTCCCTAACACTCATGGAAGGTCATCCAGTTCTGTCCAGCATCCCCTTCATCTCGGAGCATGGCCGACGGGTGAAGTCCCACCAGACCTGCTGGCCCCTGTGGGGCAAGGTGGAGGCTGGCCAACATCCCATACCCCATGGTCACGTCCACCATGAGGCCCAGCCCAGCCCAGCAGAGTGGAGAGTGAGTCCCCTGAGGGTGGGTGGACACAGAGAATAAATATTTCCAAACATGAACACACTTTACCACGTTTCATTTTGTAATGTTGTTGAATTTTAGGAGTGGTGTTAATCTGGTGCTAATTGTCTCTGTCTATAGAAGTATCTAAAGCAGGCCCATTGCTCCAAAAGCTTTGCAGTACGCAGTTTTTCCAGTCGTGGTTATCAGATAGGTCTCTGAAACAGCAATGCCTCCTCAGGAACACATGGCAGATAGGCTTAGAAGCCTTCATTTTGCAGTAAAACATTTATTTGATTTTAAGATACATGTTATCCCTTCACTAACATTTGTGAAATTGTTGAACCTGGAAATATTCATCCTTCCTTTTTAAAGTAGCATGTTCTTTCTCTGTTTTATTAAATCCCTGGTGCAACCTACACATAATGTTGTTTAAAATCATGCCCACAAAATGAAGCATGTGACTCAAGCTTCCGTTTTAAGAAAATCTATTAGATGGTGCATCAAAATAATGATTTGAAATTTTTATTGTAGGAAAAGACCCCTCTAAGTTCCAGCCCCAGCATATTAACATGTAAAGTGCATGTGTTGGCCTAGAGAGCGGGCTGCGTATTGATTAGAGTAGGATGTTAGGTCACGCAGGGCAGCCCCTCCCACTAGACAGGAAATACAGGCCACCTGCCTTCAACAGGTCAGGGTCAGTGTTGGGGAGTGATAACACCAACCTCCCAGTAGGAGGATAAAACACATGTTACAGAAACACGTTTCCAGAGAAACGGAATCAATAGGTGATGGTGGATGGAGAGAAAGAGATGGATGGATGGATGGATGGATGGATGGATAGGGAGAGGGATGGATGGATGGATAGAGAGAGGGAAGGGTGGATGGATGGATAGAGAGGGAGAGAGATGGATGGATGGATGGATGGATGGATGGAATTTTTTATGTGAATTGGCTCATGCAATTGTGGAGACTGAGAAGTCCCAAGATTTGCTGTCTGCAAGCTGGAGCCCCAGGATAGCTGGTGGTTTGTTCCCGCCTGAGTCCAAAGGCCTGAGAATGGGGGAAGAGTTGGGGGGTACTAGTGTAAGTCCCAGCCCAAGGGCAAGAGAAGACTAGTGTCCCAGCTCAAACAGGCAGGTAGAAGGACAAATACCAGGGTGAAGCCACTCTCCTCCACCTTTCTGTCCCATTCAGGCCCTCGATGGATTGCACGATGCCCACCCATGCTCCCTGCTTCCTCCCTCTCATCTCATGCTTTTGGGTGACTTCCCTGATCTGAATACACACTTGCAGAGATAAGCCATTGTCCTTCTAGCTCTCCTTTCCTGGATGTGCGGCTGGCCTGGCCCCTCCGCAGTGGCGTCTGTGGTGTCAGGACTGAGGATGAGCACTGGGCTGTGAGAAAGGGTTGGGGACAGCGCGCTGGCCCCCACCACGCACTCGCCGAGTGCTGGAAGCTGGCCCACCCTCTCCATGATTTCAGGCTCATGAATGCACGTCGTGAAGATCTGGCACAGTAGGATGAACTTCCCACCTCTCGCTGGGACAGAGGCCGCACGTTCTGGGAACCCGGCTTTCGAGTGTGTGATCTGGGGCGGGTGTGGCACTCACCCATCTTGTTTCAGGGAACTCACGTCACTTTTGAAAAGCAGGAGACAGATTCCATGACTTGTTTTTGTTTTGTTTTGTTTTAATATGTTTTAATTGTGAAAACGGTTATCCCCTTTCTAAAACTAAAGTTTTGAGCCTCTCAGGGTAAATTTCTAGATATGCTTAAAAAGAAAAAAACTAATGTTTTTCATCACTGTTATTGCTCAGTTGTCAAAATAAGACTTGTGAGTCTTTTGGAAGAAGAGGGTTATACTCGTACTTACAAAATTATTCTAACAATGCCTGTGGCTAAGAGGACTCTCGAAATGAGTAAGGAACCGTAACAGCTCACAAGGGACCGCAGGCTCTGCAGAGTGGCTTCGGAATCCAAGACTCTGAAGCACACCTGGGTGTCCTGCCAGGAACTGCAGCTGCGTGCCACATGCACCCGGTCAGATGTGACTTAGGGATGTATTGTCAGCTTTGGTTTATTGGACATCTGAGGACAGTGGTATATTTGTCATAAGATATCAGTGTAGCTGTTGAACTGCTTAGGATGGGAACACAAATTCAAGAAGCTTCGTAGTTAAATTATCCTGGCTGAGATGGTAGCCAAGCGAGACTTATTTCCAGCAAAAAACTTGCAAGGCAGAAATATTTCAAAGCAGAGACGCAGAAGATGAAAGAAAGTTGTGATATGAACTGATGGGTTCCTGAGTTTGAAAGTGTGGGCTGCAGAGGGACCCTGCCGTTCACACAGGGAGTTCAGGGAGAACAGGAAGCGTGCAGGTTAGGTATGGAGAAAGCTGCTTCACACGCAGATACAAAGAGATACAATTTATTGGAATGGATAACCAAGTCACAAATATCACCTTACCTTATATTATCAAATTGATTTTATATTACTATCACAATAATCAATTTTATCTTTTGTCAGTGGTAAAATACTTACAGTCATCTCTCGGTCTACGTGGGGGATTGGTTCCAGGTCCCCCGTGTGCTCCCAAATCCTCGCACACTCAAGTCCTACAGAACCCACGTAGTCAAAACGTCTGCCCTCCAGATGCCTGGGTTTCACATCCTGGGAGGCTGTATTTTTGATCCGAGTTTGGTTGAAAAATAATCCGTCTATAAGTGGACTTGCAAGTTCAAACCCTTGTTGTCCAGGGGTCAACTGTAATGAAATAAAAGAGGATTAATGTAAGATGATATGAAAACTCTCTTCACATTGTATTGGGTAGTTCGGCTTTATTTTCCATTTTTCAATTTCTCAGTTGTGCGGGATTTAGTATAAGAAGACTTGCTTTGGTTTTTCCAGCTATACTGAGTTACAACTAGACCATGTCAGTAATGTTACCCTAGAACACAAGGTAGAAACTTGGGGG
Organism: Mandrillus leucophaeus; assembly: GCF_000951045.1. Classification (NCBI taxonomy): domain Eukaryota; kingdom Metazoa; phylum Chordata; class Mammalia; order Primates; family Cercopithecidae; genus Mandrillus; species Mandrillus leucophaeus. The sequence goes on from NW_012106474.1 coordinate 1,871,937, forward strand.
GTTCTCGGAGAGTTTCAGTGAAAGACAAGACGCAGGCGAAGGCAGAGGTCTGTGTGCAGAGCCCTGGTGCACCCCAGGGGGCTCGGGCCGCAACACAACCTCCTGGGGAGGGAAGAATGCCGGAGTGTGGAGGGAAGCAGGGCAGGGCGGCGAGGGGACAGCTGTTTCCGGGGCCGGCATGTGGCGCGTTGACACCTGCAGGAAAGGCAGAAATGGACGTTTGCAAACTGATTTATCTGTAAGATAGTTATGTCATTTCGAGCGGACGTTGACATGGTTTTAATGTTTTGGTACTATAAGTAGTGTTTTGATGTATGTCTTTGGGCATACAATGTTTTTTTTGTATCTGGGTTTATTTTCTCGAGATCGATTACTTTCTCAAGCAGTAGTATTACTGGGAAAAATAAACTTTTAAAGTGTTCTGCTGTAGACAAATGCTTCTCAAAGTGTTTCGTCTTGTTTGCTTCCTCACCAGCTTTGGTTGTTGACACTTGCATTACCTTTGTTAATTATCAAGAAACAGTACCTCCCAATTTCAATTTACCTCTGTTTGAATACTAATGAGATTGCACATTGTCCCACAGGCTACTAGGTTTTGGAATTCTTTTAATTAT
>NW_012106474.1:1872691-1879722 GCF_000951045.1 Mandrillus leucophaeus
CAATTTTTGTATTTTTAGTAGAGACGGGGTTTCACCATATTGGCCAGGATGGGATGGTCTTGATCTCTTGACCTCGTGATCTGCCCGCCTCGGCCTCCCAAAATGCTGGGATTACAGGTGTGAGCAACCGTGCCTGGCCCAGAATTCTTTTAATTTTCAAATTGCATGTTTATATCCTTCATCTCTTTGTACTTCGGACTCAATGTTTTACCTAATGATTGCTGTAGCTTTAATTTAAAACTAAAATTTTCATCTTTGTATTTACAGTATGTTTCCTCTAGATTGGGTGTGGCTTTTTGTGTTTTGTTTTGTTCTCTTTTTCCAGTTTGATTTATTCTGATTATCGTAGGCCTAGAAAATTTTTCCTCCAGAGATTTGTACCTCTGCTGAAATTATAGTAGAACTTTTAACATATTATAATAATTTTTAATTCCTGACTGACAGTGCCAATATCTGGGTTATTTCTGAACCTAGTTCTGTTAATTGCGCTGAGAAACAGTTGGTCTCCCTCCAAACCTCCCCTGCTCTTTGGTGTGTGTTGTAGTTTTTTGTTTGTTTGTTTGTTTGTTTTAGACAGGGTCTTGCTCTGTCACCCAGGCTGGAGTCCAGTGGTGTGATCACGACTGACTACAACCTCCAACTCCCTGGCTCCAGTGATGCTCCCACCTCAGCTTCCTGAGCTGCTCAGACCTAAGGCTCAAACCACCACCCCCGACTAATTTTTTTTTTTGCACTGAGATGCAGTCTCACCAGTTTGCCTAGGCTGGCCTTGAACTCCCGGGCTCAAGCAGTCCTCCTGCCTCGGCTTCCAAAGTGCTGGGATTGCAGGTGCGAGCTGCCTCACCTGGCCTGTTGCAGTTTTTGAGTGGTTGCTGGATGTTGAATGTGGAACATAAGTGTTTATGCCAGGATAGCATGGCTCTTTTCCTGCTGATTGCTGGTTTGAGACCGAAAAGTTGGGAATTGAGCTGCATGCTTTAATTATTAAGACTTTGATGAGAGTGGGGTTATCAGAAGTAATCTATATGAGTCATTGTACAAATAGAAATGCAAAGACAGCATGGTTAACTTCTGGGAAACTAAATCTCCAATTTTCTTCCTTGAGTCATCTTTTTTTTTTTTTTTTTTGACTAAGGCATGGGGGTGAAATTTAAATCTGTTTTATTTAGGCCTTACTACTTTGAGGTTTGTGGTTTAGCTTTGCCAAGGAAAAATGACATAAGTATACACCTGGAGGAAAGGTTAGTTTCCTTGGTTTTTACATAGGATAAAAACCTGTGATATCTGTGATCACTCTATCAGCTAATTTATAAATTCAGGAGCAAGATTGCACTATTTCCTTCTAAGTACTCATAATTGAAACAGTCTGCTGTGTTTATATATATAGCAGGGAGTGGGCCTGGCCGAGAGGTGATACTTGTGTATAGAGAATACCAGGCAGGGAGTGGGCCTGGCCGAGAGGGTGAGGCTGAGGTGCAGCCTCCTGCTATCCCCTCCTTTCTGGCCGCCACAGGAGGCTCTTGGCCTGCATCCTGTCTTATGAGGAGAGATTTCCTAAATGGAGCTTTTATCTTTTTTTTTTTGAAACGGAATTTCACTCCTGTCACCCAGGCTGGAGTGCAATGGCACAATCGCAGCTCACTGTAACCTCCGCCTCCCGGGTTTAAGCAATTCTCCTGCCTCAGCCTCCCGAGTAGTTGGATTACAGGTGCCCGCCACCACGCCTGGCTAATTTTTGTATTTTTAGTAGAGACAGAGTTTCACTATGTTGGCCAGGATGGTCTCCAACTCCTGACCTCAGGTGATCCGCCCGCCTCGGCCCCCCACACTGCTAGGAATACAGGCGAGAGCCACGGCCCCTGGCCAATTGAGCTTTTTAAAGATAACGGAAAGGACTGCTGAGAATGAGTAAACCTACATCCGTAAAGAGAATTGCATGATTTACTGCAAGTATTCCTGGGCGTGAAGCATCACGTACACACTGCGGGTCTCGCGTCCTCCTGAAGACGGCGCTTCACACTTCACAGTGGTCGGAGAAGGTTCTGTGTCTCTCCTGTCTTCCCCGTGGGTCCCACCTGGTCTAGTGTCTTCATCTGTGTTGCAATTTGTTTTTCATTTCTGTTTTAGTCCTTGTGTTTGTCCTTGTTCGAAGTTAAGTTGTTAGCTACCCAGGTCTTTCTCGTTGACTAAACTCCCCCCCAGCCCCATGCTCCGTGAAGGGCACCTGTGGTGTCCTTGTGGCTGTGAGTGGGGTGGTGGGACCAGCATCCACCACGAGAGATCTGCTGAGTTCACGTGGGTACGCTATGAGCCCGCAGACCATGAAGGTAGATGAGGAGGAAATGGCATTCCATGGTGCCGGATGGGATGGCATCAGGGTTCTTCCCAGCAGCATGGAAGACACTCCTGCCCTCAAGAGGGCTAAGTACAGCAAAGCCCAACCAACAGGAGACAGAAATAGCTGCCTCCAGCAGGGCCAGAGAATCAGGAAAAGGCACCACCTGAGCCTGAGAGCTCCAGCCCCGCTATCCAAGGGTGGGGTTTGGAGACTTCCACTGTGACAGCAGTTACAAAAAGGGTTCCGCTTGCATGTCAGTTGGGCAGGAAGACTCATTCTGAGTGTAGATGGCTCTGGGTTTTGTGAGAGGGCAAAATCTTTGGTCGTTGAACGTTCTAGTTCCCCTAGAATGGTAACCCCAAGTCACTTCAGATTGGAAAAGGTTTCTTCAGTGGCTTGAATTAAATCTAGAGATGGCAAAATACACCAAAGCCATAGCATTAATAGACTTGCGGAATAACCTGGAATAATTAATATTTAAGTCATTTGCAGTGCTTTAGGGATGTTGATATTTTAAAAGATCTGATTCTAATATGACATCTGTGTTGACCGTGGACTCGTGACTTTTTAGTTGAGAAAAAAAGGAAAATTTTACAAAATTTACATTTTTAAGAGAACTTACAATTCACCATATTTATACATTTGCTTTGTTAGATTTTTAATAATCAATTAAGAACTCAGGACCATCTTACGTTTTATTTTTGTCACTTAAGTATTCAAGAAAATCTAACATAGTAAATTTAAAATGAAACTGAACAATTTTAAAATACTTTAACAAAGTTGTAACTTTAACTCATTGCCTAAGGGATTTAATCTGTTCATTGTGAGTTAACTGAACATGAATCAAAGGCTACTTTGCACGTGATTGTTAAAATTTACTAGATTTCTAAATATAATAAAAGATATTAAATAGGATTAAAAGCTTAAAGACTAGGGTTTTAAAATGTTAAGTGTTTAACGAATTGAATTATAATTTTATAAGCATAAAAACAAACCACAAATAATTTTCCTGTGTACAAAACCACCTTGGTGCATCAGAAACTCAGGCTGCAGCAGCATCACGGCCCCAGTGGTGTGTGTTGGCCGTCTGCCTGCCACTCCAACCTCTGTGCATTCCTGCTGTCTTTGGGGAATTGTTTGCTGTGTTCTCTGTTAATGAAAGGGGCTCCGAAGCCTTTGGGTGGGCGGCGTCTCTTCCTCTTGGGAGCGAGCAGGGACAGCAAACCACGGGCAGGCGGCTTCCTTCTAAAACCATATTGTGCCACAGCCCTATGATTGATACTCAGACACGGTACCGCATCCCACAGAAGAGTTTCACAGGGATGGGGGGCATGAAATGAAAGAACAACCCATTTCCTCTCAGTTGTGTTTTCTTCTAAGATTTGAAATCTTGAAATAAAACAGCTAAGCATAAATACTGGAAAACAGTCCATCCATTTCCATCTGTCCTTCAGGAATATGTAGTATTGGAAAGTTGGGTCTTCCCTGTTTGTCAACCAATTAGCTTAATTTTATTTTCTTTGAAAAGAGAAAGTGAGCATTTTAGGGTTTCTGTTCTCTTCTTCAGCACTTTGAGAATTTGTTTTCAATTAGGTCTTCTACATCATCCACTTTATTTCCCACATCTGCAAGTCTCTACTGAGCTTAGTGACTTGAGTACTGAGCTCAGTGACTTGAAGTACTGAGCTCAGTGACTTGAGTACTGAGCTCAGTGACTTGAAGTACTGAGCTTAGTGACTTGAAGTACTGAGCTTAGTGACTTGAAGTGTGAGCCTGTGTCCTTACTCCCTGGGCATGGCTGTCTCATTTCAGCTGTGCTTTTCCTGTCGTCTTCTACAGATTGTTGCTTATTTTTCATGGAAGACACGTACAAGATGTGGAGCAAGTATGTTATAAGAAATGTTTTGTTTCCTTCAGAAGTGGTTTTCGATATTTTTTTACTTTTAAACTCTTTGTCCAGATGGAATCTTGCACAATCATGGGGGCTTTCTGAGTGGGTGGTGGCAGAGCCTGGGACTCACCTCCCACCTCTTTCTCCTGCAGCCTCTGGTTCCTGAGTGGTTGCCGTCAGACTTGGGCTTCCATGGACCTGTTTGAGAACCACTGGTCTCCCCAAGCCCTCTTGAGGAGAAACTCTTCCTGGTGGAGCTGATGCTCCCTCTCCTGTTTGCAGTGCGGTTTCGGCAGCTCCCTCGGGTCTCTGTTTACTCATCCCGGAGCACAGATGCTGCTTTTCTGCGCTGTGTTCTCAGCACTGGAGCTGGCAGCCCTTCCTCCCAGCTTTATGTCTGGTCTGCAGAGTGGCTGGGGTGCAAAGGCCGGCCTCTCCAGGAACACAGTGGACCGCTGCTCTGACTCCTCTTCTGTGGGATTCCTACTTTATTCTCAGAGTTGCAGCCCCCAAGTTGGTGCGGAAAGAGAAGTGCAGGTCCTGGGGGCATCCTAAAAAGCAGGACTCGCAGCCCTGGGTTTTGCTTCTTCTAAGATGGGAATCAGTTGTGGGGCGAGGGGACTGGAAGAGCTTCCAACGTTTCTTCCTGGCCAGTGCAGTTTTACTGTTTCAGAGTGTGGCACAGGTGTGGGCCACACCGTGTTTCTCAGCACGCCGCCTCGGTCTTGCTTGCGGTTACTGGAAGCACCTCCTAGGCTCGCGCTAGAGCGTCTGCGCCTGGTGCTCTGTGTGAAGTTCTCATCTTCTGCTGTTGGGGAGTGTCAGGGAGGCCCCCAGGAGTTCCTGCCCTGGCTCCATTTAGCCAGGGAGTCTCTATAAGAAGCCAAGCTACTTAGAGCTTGAGGACGTCTTACTGGGAATCTTGCACTGGCCAGAAAGTGATACTCCTAAACTAGTCAGTGTACTTTATGGTTCCACCACAGGCACATGCACTGTTGTGCCACGCGGACCATCTATGAGGGTGCCCTTCTCAGTAGCTGCCCCAACCCAAACTCCTCACACCTGTAGGGAAGGGCCCCATTCAAATGGTGTTTCTCACGGACAAAACCCAAGTGTGCGTGACTGACCTACATGATGCCAGATGTGTGGCATCCCTGGTCCTCCCCAACAGCACCAGTCACCCCAGGTGTCACTGTCACAGTCCAGAATGCCTGACTCATTTCCAGAGGTCCCCCAGACAGCCCCAACTGGCTTGAGCTGCTGCCCATCAGACTCTGAGCCCTGCAGACATTTTTGTTGGCTTGGTTGGTGCCTGCGGCTCCCGGGCATTGCCCAGCACTTGCGGTGTGTCTATGTGGGATGCCTCCCCTCTGCCCTGGCCTATTATGCATTTTTTAAAAATAAAGCCAAGTGTAGAGTAAATATTAATTTTGTTTTTGGAGTTCAGTTCCCAGTTTCAATGTCCACACCTGTTATCCACTGTCTCAAATGCACAGCTGTGCCATTGATCTTAGTCAAGCGCAGACTATGGCTGATTTGGTTACCAAATTCAGTTCTGATACTGTCTGAATCCCCCACACTGGAATCTGACTATCCTTTTCAGAAAGCATTTCTACATGATGTATGCGTGGCCGTCTCGCAACACCCAGGGTGAGAATGAGTGCTCCAGTAGTCTCTAACGTTGCCTCAATTCCAACAGGCCCCGGAATTCAGGTTCCTTGGCTGTTTGATTTAAACAATACAAAGATACTCGGTACATGCCCATCTTAATAAATGACAGAACAATGAAAACCAATTAATGGTCATCATCAAAATATTTACGTCGTTTCTCATCACATGGCATGGTTTGAGAGTCTGTTCGAGGCCCCCGGGACAGTGGCCGCTCTCAGGGTCTGTGGCAGGTGCTGGAGGGCCGGCCCCTCTGTGGGGTGGGGACTCCCTTCCAGGAGCCAGGGCTGTCAGACCACCTTGCCCTCACCACTGTCCAGATGAGGAGGGCTGCTGTCTAGCCACAAGCTTTCTTCCCTGGTGTCACTCTCAGAATTGACTTCAGAAATTTTAGAAATCAGAACCAGAGCTTTGTCTAGTGGTGCTATTTCTTACATAATTGATCTGGTTTCTTCTAATGAGTAACAACAGACAAAACTGAACTGTTGAAGACATATTGATCCAAAAAGTAAAAACTGAGCTCATAATTATCAGTTAATTAGGTGCAGTGGCTCATGCTTTTAATCCCAACACTTTGGGAAGCCGAGGCAGGAGGATCGTTTGAGCCCAGGATAGCAGTCTGGGCAACATCGTGAGACCTCATTTCTATAAAAATGAAAAATCAGCTGGGTGTGGTGACTCATGCCTGTAATCCCAGCTACTCGGGAGCCTGGGAGGTTGAGGCTGCAGTGAGCCGGAATTGGACCACTGCACTCCAGCCTGGGCAACAGAGCGAGACCCTCTCTCTAAAAACAGAATGGTTTACAAAACTTGTTCTTTAACATTCATTCTTTAGGAACAGATTAAGTAAAGGAAGTAAAGTGGCTTGGTGCACATGCTCGAACCCTTCCAGCATCTGTGTGATTACGAACACACATTGTGAAGGGAACCCTCAGTTTCTCCACTGCGTAAGGCAAGGTGGGGATACAGATTTCCAGTACCTGGTGGAGGGGTTTTAGGGGTTTTAGGAGATTTAGGGGTTTTAGCGACTTCAGGGTCGCTTTGAAATATTAAATGGATCACAGATGTGGGGCGGTGTTCTGCCTTATCTGAAATACAGTCTTAGTTTCCTTAGATGTTTCCAATTTAGAATAT
>NW_012106474.1:1880357-1892173 GCF_000951045.1 Mandrillus leucophaeus
GTTCCAGTGCTACAAGAGAGGTCAGGGCCACTCCCAGGGCAGATGGGTGAGCCCGAGAGTCTCTCATGGGAGCCAGTGTAAGCACCGGGCTCTGTCCAGGTGCTGAGTGGTAGAGCCGCCTCCAGCTGACGCTGTCCTCCAGGGAGCCTCGCACCTGACTCGCAGCCCAGCACACTCGCCCCAGATGTGGAGGGTGGTCAGCCACGGAGAGGTCAGGAGGTGGCGAGGGAGGGACACGGATCTAGGAGCCACAAAGCAGCAGTGCAGCCTCTCACAGCCTCGTGTTGCCTGCCGCTGTCCTGGGCCACTGTGATGGTGAATACTGAGCACCAATTTGGCGGGATTGAAGGACACAAAGTATTGTCCTGGCTGTGTCCGTGAGGGTGTGGCCAAAGGAGATTCCCATTTGAGTCGGTGGGCTGGCAAAGGCAGACCCCCCCTCAGTGTGGGTGGCCACCGTCCAATCAGCTGCTGGCTTAGCTAGCATAAAAGCAGGCAGAGGAAGGTGGAAGGACTGGACTTGCTGAGTCTCCTGCCTCCACCTTTCTCCTGTGCTGGACGCTTCCTCCCCTCGAACATCAGACTCCAAGTTCTTCAGCTTTTGGACTCTTGAACCTCGGACTGACACTGGTGGTTTGCCAGGGGCTCTCGGGCCTTCGGCCACAGCCTGAAGGCTGCATCTGGGCTTCCCTACTTTCGAGGTTTTGGGACTTGGTTTGGCTTCCTTGCTCCTCAGCTTGGAGACAGCCTATTGTGGGACTTCACCTTGTGATGGTGTGAGTCGATTCTCCTAATAAACTCCCCTCCATATACTCCTCTGTCCTGTGAGTCCTGTCCCTTTAGGGATCCCTGAATAATACAACCACTGTCTTGTGAAGGCCGGATCATGTCATGGATGTGACGTTTGTAACACCTCTGAGCCGCTCAAGAAATGCAGACTCTTCCTTTTAAACCTCCACCCACCCGTGTCCCCCTTCAGGTGTGGGCTCAGAAATCACACAATGAAGGCAGACTCTGAATTTGGAAAGTAAACTTTCTTATCCTCACGGGCTAGATTTTTACATTGTAAAATAAGAAAGAAAATCTGTTTTGATTAAACTGATGTCTTAATGATGTTGAAGCGAAAGAGATGCTGTGGCCGCGTCCCTGTGGCCAGTGCCGCCGCCTTGTCTCTCGTGAGCACAGTTCCGTGCCGCCTTCTTCACAGACATCCCCTCTGCCCTCGGATACAGCTTTTCTTTTAAGGTATGCTTGAATTTTAAACGGAAAATAACCTTTGGTTTGTTAGAGACACACGGATGTTAGTTCAGGCACATGTTTGGAGGTGAAGCCAAGTTGGGTCTGACTGGTGTGAGCTGAATGCTTCAGCGTTCAGGGTCCGGCTTTGTGGAGACCCCGTCGGGACTCACGCGTGGTTCAGCTGTTACTTTTTTGGCTTTGTTTTGTCTTTTTCGCCAAGTCTATTGCTTCCGTCCCTGACCCTGGCTGCAGTGGAGTTGCAGGAAAGAGGTGGAGGAGCCTGGGCTTGACTGCGGCTGGTGGGGCAGCCTCGGGGGCCACGGTGCAGGGAGGCGTCCAGGGCGGACCGAGCAGGAAACGTTTCTCCATGTGCAGGTTTCTCTGGGGTCCGCTGTCAGCTTTATTGTCTCCTCACTTGATGCTGCCTCTGAATTTATCCTACTTTTCCTCATCTTAAACTGTGATCTCTGATTATTTTCCAAAAGCCCCAGCATGTCTCCTTTAGACCCATTTGCTCTGGGCATTCCTCCGCAGTGCTGCCGCGCTCACACTCCGGACTCTGAGCCAGCCCAAGCGTTTCCTTCCCCGGCTGTGGCCTCCTCTCCCTGACTTGTCACCTGCAACTCCCAGAGCCTGAGCGGGAGCCGTGGAGCCCTCCTGCAAGCTCATCCTCCACCTCCTCAGCCTCCCCACCCCTCTCTGTTCCTTATTTCACTTCTGCAGATTGTACAATTTTTTTTTTTTTTTTACCAGTTTCTATGTCTCAAATGCCCCTGAGTCTAACCTTCCATCCAGGTCCCGCTGGTCTCACTGTGATGCCCACACGCCCTCCCCGTGTCCCTTGCAATCTCACCTGTCCTGTGCCCAGGCACTCGTGCAGCCTGGCACAGAGACGGAGAGGCTGGAGCCTGTCGTCCTGCAGAGTTGGAGTCACATCTGTGCCTGCTGAGGCCCCCTTCTGTTCTTAGAAGCCCTTGACACAGCTGTGGGTGCCCCATGCTCCCCCATTTGCTGCCTTAGGGGATTCCCCCAAATTGTGAGAATGTTTACGTACCCATTTAGTTCAAAATACTTTTGAAATTCTCTTTTGATTTTTGTCATTGATTCATGGGTTGTTGAAAGTTAGTGTGCTGTTTGGTTTTCAAATATTTGAGGTCTTTCTTGAAATCTTTCTTTTATTGATTTCCAGTTTAATACTGCGTGGACAGAGGAAATGCTTTGCTTGGCTTGAATGGATTTGCTTTTGCTTTGCGTTCTGTGTCCACCTGAAAATAATGCAGACTCTGCTGTTGGCGGCGCAGGGTCTGAGAAACGTGTCGTGTTGTTTGGGAGTGTCCTCGAGTCTTCCGCATCTTTATGTGGTGTGTGTTTGTCCTTTCCAGGATTGAGGGCGGCATTGAAATCTCTGATCATACCTCTAGGTTTTCTCTTTTCCTTGTAATTCTATCAGCTTTTTCTTTTATTCTGAAGCTGCTTTATTAGGTTATGATTATTACGTCCTCTTAATGAGTAGACACCTTTATTGTAATGACATAGTGGTCTTTATTCCTGGGAATATTTTTTGCTTTGAAATATACTTTGTCCGAAATTAATGTAGCCACTCTAGCTTTCTTTTGTTAGTGTTAGGATGGTATATCTTTTAAAATTATTTTTTTAAACCTATCTGAGTCTCCTTGTTTGAAGTGCATTTCTTATAGGCTGTATTTAGTTGCATCTTGATCTTTTATCCAATTTGACTATTTCTGCATTTTAATGTGTAGGTTTAGACCATTCATATTTAATGTGATTATTAATGTGATTATGTTTAAAACTCTGTCTTGCTTATTCATTTTCTATTTGCTCCTTCTGATCTTTCTTTTCTTTTTATTTTTCTGCTTTCTTTTGACTCCATTAGATATTTTCTGTATTTCCATTTATCATCTTTTTTTTTTTTTTTTTTGGCTTCTTAGGTATAACTCTTTGTTTAGTTAATCTGAGGTTTCTTTAATTTAAAGTATAAATCCTTAACTGTGGTATTCTACCGTTGAGTGATAGGATGCCGCTTCATCTTACAATAGCAAACTTCCATTTCTCCTCTCCAGGCTGGGTGCTATTACTGTCATGCATTTTACTTTTACGGTGTTATGATCTAATTGTTTGTTTTCTGCCCCCCAAATTCATATGTTGAAAGCCTCTCTCCTAAGATGATGGTGTTCAGAGGTGGGACCATCAGGAGGTGATGAGGTCATGGGGGAAGAGCCTCATGACAGGAATTAATGCCCCCATAAAAGAGACCTCAGGGCACTTATTGGCGCTTTCCACCATGTGAGGGGCAGTGAGAAGGCACTGTCTATGAGGAGGAGGCCCTCACCAGACACTGCCAGCACCTTCATCCTGGACCTCCAGCCTCCAGGACGGTGAGAGATAAATGTCTGTTATTTATAAACCACCCAGTTTATGGCATTTTTGTGACAGCAGCCTGAATGGACTAAGACAACATTTGTTGTAAATTCCACACTAGGTCATTGTCAATTTTGTTTAAACAGTTATCGCTTAGAGATATTTAAATAATAAGAAAAAAATGCTATATATTTGCCCATGTAGTTCCTCAGCAAACCTTTTGAACTTTGATTTTCTTATCTCTAAAATTAGGTGTTGGATTATATGATCTTTCTGGCCCTTGAGTAGGTCTCCCCTCCACAGAGCAGATTGATATGGTGTGAAACTCTGTGAGGGGTGTGTGTGGATCTGCCTGGGGTAGTGTAAAATGTATAGTTTACATTTTTACAGTAGTCTATGTTTTATAAATATGTAATATATAAAAACAGTAATAATAAAGCAATCTGATAATTATTGTGTGTACTGGATATGTAGTTGAGGATGATGGGGTAAAGTGACCAAAGTTAGTGTCCCATCAACAACAGGGCCAGCATCAAGCCCATCTTCGAATTCAGAGCTCCAGGGACCTGGCCCTTGGACCTGGCTCTGCCCGACACCTTGGTGCTGTCCTGTCAGGCGTGGGCAGCCTCCCTGCACACTGGGCTTGCCTGGCTCCCACTTGGAGTTTCTTGTCTGGGCTGTGTGCACACACCTTACCTCTTATTTGTAGCCAAAGACAAAATGGTTTGAGATTGTATTAGTCCATTTTATGCTGCTGATAAAGACATACCTGAGACTGGGAAGAAAAGTAGGTTTAATTTGACTTGCAGTTCCACATGGCTGGGGAGGCCTCCCAATCACGGCGGAAGGTAAAAGGCACTTTTTACATGGTGGCAGGAAAGAGAGAATGAGAGAGAAGCAAAAGCAGAAACCCCTGATAAAACCGTCAGATCTCGTGAGACTTAGTCACTATCACGAGAACAGCACGGGAAAGACAGGCCCCCGTGATTCAATTACCTCCCCCTGGGTCCCTCCCACAACATGTGGGAATTCTGGGAGATACAATTCAAGTGGAGGTTTGGGTGGGGACACAGCCAGACCATATCAGAGGTCAATTTCAACATTTACTTGCACTGATTAGGTGCTTACTCTGTCACAGTCACTATCCTTAAGTGCTTTATGTAACTGTAATCATCACTACCTCAACAAGTGGATACCTCATTACCTTCCTAGCGCAGATAAGGAAACTGAGGCACAAAGACGTTAAAATACCGAACAAAAGCACGCAGTGGGTAAGTGGACCTGCAAGGCCTTCGCACCTCATTGATCTGACTTCAGATTCCATCTTCGTCAGCACGGTGTCCACCTGCACACCACAAAGCTGTGTAAGGGCAGAAGAGAGAAGTGGGTTCTGCTACCACCAGCGAGCACTGGGAAGCATCTTGAAGAAAAGCGGGGTGAGCTCTGTGGAGCCTTTCGGGGCCGATTCAAGAGCAGAAGCCGTATCTTTCTTACTATGGACACTTGGGAACTGGAGAAAGGTTTTCTTCTCAAATTTATTGACTAGAACTCAGTTCCAAATCAACATTTCAAAAAAGTTTCTTATTTCTATGAGAGGTAATATATATTATATTTCTATTAATGTGGCATTAATGCTTGTTTTTTTTTCTTTTTTAGTCCCTGAGTGGTTTCAAATGTGTGTTTTCATGTACAATTTATAGTTCTGAAGAGTGTGTCATTTCCAGATATTTCCTGACTGTCTCATCAATGCCCACATCATAAAAGTTAATTTCATGCCTAAGGAATCTACGCTACCTTCCTTTTGGAAAATGTTCTGCAGATTCTAGCAAAGTCAACAGCCAAACCGTGAATGTAAAGGCCGCCGTACAGACTACAGAAGTAGGCAGCTTGCCATTGCCACGCTGCCTTCTTTACATTCAAATGATTTGTATAAGAGCCAAAAAAATGTACTTCACATAGTATTGGTCTTTCACTGCCGTGCACGGATGAGCTGTCCAGATGATAAATTAAGACAATGAGAAAATAAGGGATTGGCTTCAAGATTTGTGGTTGCCGACGGAATTTCTTCAACAGAAAGGGAAGGAAACTGAAGTACGGAACTGGTGGGATATTATTATTTTTACTGTAAACCATCCGAGCCTGTCAGGCCTGTAACTTCCAAGTGCAATGTATTATGATCTACCGTGTAAAACAAAAAGAGTCTGAACTTGAGTCAGTAATAGCTGGTTTATTCCAGGATTCAAATGTGAGTAACGTACCTCTCACCAACAGTAGTCAAAATGAGCAGCCTGCTGTGCTGTGGATTTGTGGCTCACGGACTCTGGATGAGTACTGCATTTAAGTTAGTGGAGTGACAAATAATCGAATTGGAAAATCACGGCATCCAGAATGGAACTGCATAAAAATCTACTGGAGTGTTTCTGAAAAGATGAAGATCTCTGGGCCCTTATCCCAGACTTTCTATTTCAGGGGTCCCTGGAAGAGCCTGCAGGTTTGGCTTTTCCGTCTCAGGACTCTGTTGCAGGGTCTCTGCGTCCTGTCGCCTGGAGGTGCGGACTGACTGTGTGCAGATGAGCCGTCGTCCTGCTGACTGCCCAACCCTCGGCTGCCTGTGCTCTGGGTCGCCACTCATTCGACCAGCAAGACTCACATCCAGCAGTAAGGACTCTACGGGGATGGGAACCCGGTGCTTATTCTCGAACTCAGCAATCCAGCGGTGCACCTGGCTCTGTTTCCAGCCTGGCCAATGATATTCTAAGCATGAATTATTACATATTACTAATTATTAAATATCAAATGTAATATCTAGAGCATGTGCTGTTCACTTCCTGAGGCCAGAATATCAGCTGATCTGTAGAATAGCAATCAGAAGAGGCTGAATTCAAATATGATCAAAATCACTAATTAACATACTTGGACACAAGATCACTTCAGTGAGGAGTTTTTATGTGCAGAAGCCATCACTGTTTGTGGGAAATAGAAATGTCAAAGGGAGTATTGAACTTAGACCAATTTCTGATGAAATGCAGCACACACCTTTTTGTTTGCACCCAGAAATTTTTGGATAGTGTTGGGAAATATAGTGGCCTGATTTATGCTCTCATAGTTCTTTCCCATCATAGAAACACTATAAAGTTAAGAGGGCTTTATAGACACTCAGGTTGCTATAAAAAAAAATTCTCCCATTTTTATATTCAGTCAATATGTTTTTTCAAGTCTAAAACAGTATACAATATAGAAAAGGGTAATGAAGACAGTCTCTTACTTTAGGGATAATCTTCTGTCCTGATAACTTACTGAGTATGTGGAGGGGAACGCAAGTTTTTAAAAAATACTTTGATATTTTTATTTTTATTTATTTATTTATTTATTTATTTAATTTTTTTTTTTTTTGAGACAGAGTCTTGCTCTGTCGCCCAGGCTGGAGTGCAGTGGCGCAATCTCGGCTCACTGCAAGCTCCACCTCCCGGGTTCACGCCATTCTCCTGCCTCAGCCTCCCGAGTAGCTGGGACGACAGGCGCCGATATTTTTATTTTTAATGAAAAAAATGTTAGAGACAGCATCTCCCTCTGTTGTCCAGGCTGAACTCTTGGGCTCCTGCAATCTTCCCACCCCAGCCTCCTGAGTGTCTGGGACCACAGGTGTGGGCCACCATGCCCAGCTTATACTTTGATGTTTTTAATCAAAATAAAAGAATTTTGGAATAAGAATTGAAAAGGAAAGAGTGAAGATAAAGAAATAAAAGTATTAGCAGTTTATCTGCAGAGGCACTGAATAAGCACATGTTCTAAATCATGTAGGGCTCCTTTCTTTTTCTGGGGTTACAGTGAACAAATGAACAGCCAGAGGCCCCAGTCCCGTGGCACAGGTGCACCTCAGGGTCTTCCCCACGTCCCCCAGTCAGTCCTCATTTCCACACTCCAACGTGGAAACTGCTCTTGTGTCCTTTACGGACTGGCTTTGTCTGTTCTGGATTGTCACATGAATGCCATTTGGCAAGTTTTCTTCTCTGCTTGGCCTCTGTGTAATGATTTTGAAATTCCTCGGCAATGTTGCACGCATTCTGGTTCTTCCTTTATATCACCGAGGCGTTTTCCCCTGGGTGGGAGAAACACAGTTTACCCAGCCCTCAGTTGAGGATCTTTTGATGTGTCCAGTTCTTGGTGATTACAAATAAAGCTGCCATAAAAATTCTTGTGCAGCTGTTTGTGTGCACACATGTTCTCGTTTCTCTTGCGAGACACTGGAGTGCAGTTGCTGAGGGTGGTGTGTGCTTAACCACAACGTAACTGCCCCTCAGTTTTGCATGGGATTGTACCGCTTGACACTCCCCAGCAAGGTGTGAGAATCTCAGTGCCATAATCTCAGTTACATGCGGTTTCTTTAGTCTTTAATTTTAGCCTTGAGGTGGTATTTTAATTGTGGTTTTAATTTGCATTTCTTTTGTAATGAATGATGTTGAGCACTTTACCATATACTTATATGCCCATTTTTAATTGGGTTCTTTTCTAAATTATTGAGTTGTAGAACTTTTTAAAAAATGTATTCTTAACTCTAGGCAGGTATTGCAGTGTATTGCAGTGTTTCCCCTCATCTGTGGGTTGCTTATTGGTATCATCATGGCATCCTTTAATGAACAGAAGTTTTACATTTTTATGAAATCTAGTTTTTAGTTAAAATTAGATTTGGTTAATGCTTTCTGTGGCCTAAGAAACCTTTGCTAACCCAGAGGCTGAGAAGATATTCTTCTGTGTTTCCTTCTAGGACATTTGTGGTGTTTTATTCCATTTAGATCTATAACCCATTGCTACATAACAATATTAGCAAAACCGCTGTGGCTTGAAACCACACCCTCTTTATCTCACAGCTCCTGTGGGTCAAGAGTCAGGGTGCGGAGGGGCTGGGTGGTCTGCCCAGGGTCTCACAGGCTGAGACCAAGCTGTTGGCAGGGCCTTGGGTCCCTTCTGAGGCTCCCCTGGGGACAGATCTGCTGGCAAGCTCACCAAGGTCTTGGCAGATTTTAGTTCCTTGTGGCTGCAGGACTGAGGGCCTCAGTTTCTTGATGGCTACAGAGTAGAAGCCACCATCAGCTCCTTGAGGCCCCCAAGGCTCCTGCCTCACAGGGTCCCCAGCACAACCACATGCATCCTCACAGCCAGCAAGCGAGAGAGACTCCAGCAAGATGCAACTGTGTGCACAGGCACACCTTGATTCATCCCACATTCTGTGTTATATGCCGCAGACGCCTCCCATGCTCACAGACAGGTCACATGAGGGCGTGGGTCCCTCCTCCACCTCCATCATGAACTGATTTTGGGTGGGGAGAAAGTTAAGGTAAAGAGTCATTTTTCCCTGTATGAATATCTGTTGGCTCCAGCAACACGTGTTAAAAACAATTTCCTTTTCACTGGTGTCCTTGGTGGAATTTCATTATCTCTGTAAGTTAAATCTCTTGCTTAATAATCTTATTATAATTTCAAAAGAAGTGAATTTGACTTATTCTTCCAGCGGTATGGTTGTTATTGTAGTTGCCTAGTGAAGAAAATTATTGTCTCTCCTAATTATACCTCTAAAATGTTTGGTGATCTTATGGGCTCCATTACAAAAGTGAAGGCTCACTAATATTATTCTGGAAAATGACTCACTAAGATTGGTTAATTATATTGTAATTGACCTCATGTGTCATATGCCCATAGTTTTGCTGTGTTACTTGACAATTTTTATTTTTTCCCCTAAGAATTTCAGTGAGAAATATAAATGATCATTGTTTTTTCATCCTCTTCACTGCCTGTAGGATTTAGTCCTAGCAAGGTTGACCTCGTGCTGCCGAGTCTACCTTTCTGCCTGGTCTCTCTTCCATCCTTCTCTGTGCACTGGTCCCCAGAGCCCTCTCCTGCTGTGGCGATGAGTTGGGCCTGGAACAGTCTGCTGTTGATTGCTTGGAATGTGTTTTTCCCACTCGCTCTTTCCAGACTGCTCCTTAGCCCTCCGTCCTCCTTCAAATGTTGTCCTCTCTGAGACATCTCCTGAAATGAAGTTGGCGTCAGACCTTGGTGTCTCCATTACAGGGTTTAGATGCTGATGTGAAGAGGACCCGGGCCTCACATTGTAAACTGTCAGCTTACATATCCTGTGTGCCACTGGAATTTTAGTTATTCAAGGGAAGAATAGTTCTTCATTTTTTTCTTCTTAGTCACCCTAATCATCAGTATAGATCAGATCCTCGGTGAATGCTGGTGAAATAAATCAATCCATATTCTTATGTGTTATAACCAGTTATTTCTAACAACTTTACTTATTTTAATATTGCCTAGAAAGTGCAGTATTTTTCAACCAAGAGTATTTATATCATCGTGGAGGCTGAAATGTACATCTACCACACAGAATTCTAGAAAACAAAATCTGTGTAGTCAATTTACTTTGAAAACATTTAAAATGATAAATCACCAGAAGCTAAGCACGTTTTATGCATAAAAGTAGAGGCTGTCACATAACCTAGGCGGTTAGTAATGCACTTGCGGGGAAGGTACAGCTAATCCCCTTTTACAATCGTGCATAGCGGTGGTTGACCAGCACGGAGGGTGGTGGTGCAGTCATTGCTTGGGTTGAAACACAGAAGAACTGGGTGGCACAGAAGCCACGTGGGAACAGTATTTGCTTTGCGGCTCCAAAAGTTTGGAATCTGGAATGCAGAAATGCTTATTTTTTTAAGGATGCATCCTACTTCAATATTTTCATTTGGTAATACTTTAGGCGATTTTAATATTTAAAATTGTATTTCGCCAGCAATGATTTATATAAAAAGTACTGGAGTTGACAGGCAGGGCCATGAATCGTAGCACATCCGTGATTTGCTGGCAAAGCACCGCCAGGGGCAGCTTTGCTCGTATTTTTTGGTCAGAGGACTTGCCTCTGCTGATGGCTCCCCGTCTTCTTGCATTAACCATCAGGCTTTCCTTTAGAGCGTGGTAGGCACTTGTGCCCGACTACAGCCCCTTCCCGCCCAGCCACTGAGTCCTTCCAGCCCCTGAGGCTGAAGGGAGCATGGGCTGGGCATGAACTGGGCATGAACTAGAAGCTGAGGCTCCTAGCCTCAGATCTGCCCTTTGCTGTTGGGTTTCTTGAGTTCCCTTGACAGGGAGCAGCATTCCACTTGGTTATTACTTCATTTCCTCAGATAATCATCACTTCTTTGTCAGCCTGTTTGTTTATGTGAAATTTTAGCAGAACTAAAACAATAGCACACTTTAAAAAAGTGACTTAAGAGATTACAAACAATAATTTCATTTTACAGATCAAAAATCCGCCATTTAGAGAATTTAGGAATTGTCAAATGTCATAGACCGAATTTATGGCAAACTGTAGAGTAAAATCAGGTCTTCCACACTCAGCCGGGATTCTTCTCTCACACCCTTTCGCCTCTTCGGAACATCTGGATGGTTCCGGGGCTTCGGAACACAATATAGTTTGAACATGTGAGCGGTAACGTCCCCCACATTTGTGGAAATATTTTCCCTGTGACATTTGTGGAAATATTTTCAGTTTGTTCTGGGAGAAGAGAACCTTGAGTATCCCCTTAAGCATGTTATGCTCTTCTAGCAGGTTGTAATGTTCACATAACAATATCAATTTAGCCTTCAAAGCAGGCCTTCAAAGACGGTGTTATCATTCCCTTATGTAGAAAGGCGACTGAGACTCAAAGCGCTTGAGGGTGACCCCTGGCCGCTCAGTTACTGAATGGCAGAGAAGGTTCTGAAGCAGAAATCCTGCCTCCAAGACCAGAATTCCTCCTGCTACAGAGCAGCTGGTCTGTGTGTTTTGGTCTTTCCATTTTATGACAATATTTACTCATCCTTTTGTGGCACTTTATTTCTCATTTATATTCTAAAATGTGTCATAAAGATTCAGTGGAAATTTGGCAGAGAGTATTTTATATTGCTCTTCTTTTCTGAAGATAAAAATGGTACCACGTCTTCCTCCTGGCCTGTGTATTAAACAGGAAAGAACAGCGCGCGGATGGGCAGGCAGATGGTGCACGGCCCGGCTGGGAGTGAGGGGTTGGCGGCCCCCTAGAGCAGGGGCCACATGGGGACGGCCAGGACTCCGGTGCTGCCTGAAAACGTTCCCTGAGCACCCACAGTCCCTGCGGATGCTGCTGTCCCACAGTGCTCAGGTGTCTCTGATGGTGTTCCCGCCC
>NW_012106474.1:1893862-1895457 GCF_000951045.1 Mandrillus leucophaeus
CCTCCCCACCTCCCTGCATTCACACACACACACACACACACACACCCCACCTCCCTGCATTCACACACACACACACACACACACCTCGCTGCATTCTCACACACACACACACACACCTCCCCACCTCCCTGCATTCTCACACACACACACACCCTCCCCACCTCGCTGCATTCTCACACACACACACACACACACCCCTCCCTGCATTCTCACACACACCCTCCCCAAAGAGCACACAGAGCACCTGTGAGCAGCGCTTAGCTGCCTTTTAGAACAGCATCTGCCACTGCAGAACTCTCAAGTTCATGCAATGAGGACATCATGAGGGGTGATTATTTTAGCCTCAACTGAGAGAGAGTCTTTTAAAACAGTTAAAAATCCTCAATTACAGATGACATGCATGAAAATACAATTCATTTTTACATATATGGTAACACAGTTCCACTAGCAATGTTTAAACGTTAGATGGTGGAAGATAGTTTGGGATAATCCCATCACAATAAATTAGGATCCAGGGAGGCAGGTGAATGGTTTAGAGCAAGCCTTTCTTCCGTGGAACCTGGCATGAATCTCGCCTTTACCTCTTACTGGCTACATGACCTTGAACAAGTTATTTCACCTCTTTTATTGCTAGTTTCATCAGTGAAGTATTATTAAGTAACTTAATTCAAGAAAGGTTTATGAAGGAGCTACTGCAGGGTGTGTGGCTGTTAAATAGATATCATTTGTCCAACACAGCTGTATTCCACGCCCTCCGCATTCTGCCGGTGCTCTGGGAGTGAGGGCTGCAGTGGACACGGGCTGAAAGTCCTCATGGAGCTGGCGTTTCAGTGCATTTATGTTTGTGCAGTGGGGGAGACGAACAGTAATAAAATGAGTGGTCATTTACATGCTTATTAAAAGGCCACAGGTTCTATTGCTAAATGGAAAGAAGGGGTGGGGCAGCTTGGGCAGGTGGGGACAGTGACTCTGCGTGTGTGGTTGGGGTGGGCTGCGTGACTGCCAGGTGGCGGGACGAGAACCCAGGCCCGAGCAGGACGGAGCCTGGATGCTTGGGTCAGCAGGATGGACACTGGAGCAGCAAGTGAGCGAGAGACCTCCTGAGTGGCCGGGGGCAGTGGGGCCCAGATCCCCGAGGCCTTTCTTTGTCTGTGGCTTCTCTTTGTGGGACGGAAGCCATGGGAGGGTATGGAGTAGATCACTAAGAAATATCTGACTTCTAAGACAGGGGTTTGCAGATGACACTGTTTTTGTAAAGAAAGTTTTATCAGCGCGCAGGCATGCATGTTAAGTATCGACTGTGGCT
Organism: Mandrillus leucophaeus; assembly: GCF_000951045.1. Taxonomy (NCBI): domain Eukaryota; kingdom Metazoa; phylum Chordata; class Mammalia; order Primates; family Cercopithecidae; genus Mandrillus; species Mandrillus leucophaeus. The sequence continues at coordinate 1,895,169 of NW_012106474.1, forward strand.
GTTCAGAATAGCAACAGCGGAGTTGAGTGGTTATGACACAAGCCACCTGGCCTTCGCAGCCAGAATCGTCTTTACTCTCTGGCCACTAATAGACACGGTTTTTCTTTTTCTTTTTTTTTTTTGTTTTTCGAGACGGAGTCTCGCTCTTATTGCCCAGGCTGGAGTACAGTGGCACAATCTTGGCTCACTCCAGCCTCCACTTCCTGGGTTCAAGTGATTCTCCTGCCTCAGCCTCCTGAGTAGCTGGGATTACAGGCGCCCACCACCACGCCCAGCTAATTTTTTTGTA
>NW_012106474.1:1896507-1898579 GCF_000951045.1 Mandrillus leucophaeus
GAGGTGGGTGCATCACTTGAGGCTAGCAGTTCAAGACCAGCCTGGAAATCATGGTGAAACCCCATCTCTACTAAAAATATAAAAATTAGCCGAGTATGGTGGCACATGCCTGTAATCCTAGCTACTCAGGTGGCTGAGGCAGGAGAATTGCTCGAACCCAGGAGGCGGAGGTTGCAGTGAGCCGAGATTGTGCCACTGCACTCCAGCCTGGGTGACAGAGTGATACCTTATCTCAAAATAAATAAATAAAAACTAAATAAAATACAATAAAAATAACTCAGAATGACACACAAGCATTAAGTGGATCGGTGGACCCAGTACCCTAGACTACCATATCATCTTCTCAGTGGATGGCAGTTCTTAGCCTCATTAATTTTCTTGTTGATGCTAGATGTGTTCTTTTAGAAATATACAATGTAACTGAACATTCTTATAATGATATATGAGGGTTTTCTGAAAGTTTACTTAAACACATTCTTTGTTAAAGAGCAGTTTTAGGTTCACAGCAAAATTGTGAGGAAAGTATGGAGATTTCCCGTGTGCCTCCTGGCCCCCTGTCCACATCTTCCACCGGAGTGGTACGTTTGTTACCTTTACCATTGTTGATTAACCTACATTGACACATCATCATCGCCAAAGTCCACAGTTCATCAGCATTCACTCTTGGTGGTGTGCCTTCCATGGGTTCTGACAAGTCTCTAATGGCATCATCCACCATGACAGCATCATAGCGTGCGTTCTCTACATACTGTAGTTCTACTGCCTGGAGAATCTGCCTATTCATCCCTCTCTCCTTCCTAACTCCTGGCAGCCACTGGTTTCTTTACTGTCTCCGTAGTGTTGCCTTTTCCAGGAGATCATAGAGTTGGAATCACACAGCATGCAGCCTATTCAGATTGGCATCTTTCTCTGCATAGTGTGTGTTTAAGCTTCCTCTGTGTCTTTTCGTGGCTTTCTTGCTCACTTCTTTTTAGTGCTGGATCACAGTCCATCATCTGGACGCACCACAGTTTTATCAGTTCACCTACTGAAGCACGTCTTTGTATTTTTCATATTTTGCAATTATGAATAAAGCTGCTGTAAACATCCGTGGCCATTTTTGTGTGATCAACGATTTTCAGCTTCTTTTGGTAAATACCAAGGAATACAGTTGCTGAATCATACGGTAATTGTATGTTTAGTTCTGTGAGAAACTGCCAAATTATATTCCAAAAAGGCTGCACCATTTTGCATTCCCACCAGCAATGAATGGGAGTTCCTGTTGCTCCACATCCTCACTAGCATTGGGTATTGTCCATGTTCTGGACTTCAGCCATTCTCATAGGTGTGCAAATAATCTCATTGTTGTTTAAATGTGCATTTTCCTGATGACGTGATGTGGAGCATTTTTATATGCTTATTTGCCATCGGTATGTCCCTCTTTGGTGAGGCATCTGTTGACATCTCTGGCCCAATTTTTAATCGGGTTATTTTCTTTTATATATATATGTGTGTGTGTATATATATATGTGTGTGTGTGTATGTGTGTGTATATGTATATATGTATATATTACATAGCAGTTCTTTATCGGATTTGTCTTTTGCATTTATTTTCTCCCAGTTTGTGGCTTGTCTTCTCATTCACCTTTTCAGAGAAGAAGTTTTTAACTTCAGTGAAGTCCTGATTGTCAATTATTCTTTCATAGATCATGCTTTTTTGGTTGTATCTAAACAGTCATTGCCATACCCAAGGTCATCTAGGTTTTCTTCTATGTTATCTTCTAGGAATTACATATCTTTGCGTTTTGCAGTTAGGTTTGTGATCAGTTGTGAGTTAACTTTCGTGTGAAGGGTGTAAGGTCGATGTCTGGATTCATTTGTTGTTTTGCATGTGAATGTCCAGCTGTTCTATAGCACCATTTGTTGAAAGACTTTTTCCTTCATTGTATTGTCTTTGCTCCTCTGTCAAAGATCTGTTGGCTGCATTTGTGTGGGTCTATTTCTGGGCTCTCTATTCTGTTCCATTGCTCTGTTTGTCTCTTCTTTTTCCAACACAGCACAGTCTTGATTACTATAGATTCATAGTAAGTCTT
>NW_012106474.1:1901709-1902746 GCF_000951045.1 Mandrillus leucophaeus
CTCGAACTCCTGACCTCAGGTGATCCGTCCACTTCAGCCTCCCAAAGTGCTGGGTCTTCCTCTTGTTTTAAGAGAGTCACTCAGGTTGTTGTGTTGAGAAAAAACTTTAGAGGAAGAGGTTGGACACGGGAGACCAACTAGGAGGTGCCTGCAGTAAATCAGGAGAGATCTGTGAAAAACATAACCCAGAGAAGGGGGCCTAGTGAGGGTGGGCATGGGGTCTCTGTGTGTCTGAATTACTTAATGAAGTGATTGCAGCCTTGTGAGTTCCAGTTCATTAGCTGTAGGGGTGGTAGAAATCAGTGTGTTTACTGTAGTAGTTTCGTCCGACTGAAATATGATTTCTATTTATCAGGTGGGGACTCATTCACCTTTCCAAAATAGCATGAATGGCCATGCCAGCCCAAACGCCTTTGGAATTTTATAATATTTTTCTTCATTTGTTTTTCCTTAGATGAGTTTATGTTCCTTATTTATTGTAATCTATGCCCACATAAAAATAACTCAAAATGGCCAGGTGTGGTGGCTCACACCTGTAAACCCTCCGCTTTGGGAGGCTGAGGCAGGCAGATTGCTTGAGTCCAGGAGTTCAAGACCAGTTTGGGCAACATAGTCAGACCCCATCTCTATAAAACATACAAAAATTAGCCAGGTGTGGTGGCGCATGTCTGTGGTCCCAGCTACGTGGGATGCTGAGGTGGGAGGATTGCTTGAGCCCAGGAGTTCACTGCAAGGCTGCGGTGAGCTGTGATTGAGCCACAGCACTCCAGCCTGGGCAACAGGGCAAGACCCTGTCTCAAAAATAAAATAAGGCCAGCTGTGGTGGCTCACACCTGTAATCCCAGCACTTTGGGAGGCTGAGGTGGGTGCATCACTTGAGGCTAGCAGTTCAAGACCAGCCTGGAAATCATGGTGAAACCCCATCTCTACTAAAAATATAAAAATTAGCCGAGTATGGTGGCACATGCCTGTAATCCTAGCTACTCAGGTGGCTGAGGCAGGAGAATTGCTCGAACCCAGGAGGCGGAGGTTGCAGT
>NW_012106474.1:1905621-1907712 GCF_000951045.1 Mandrillus leucophaeus
GAAAGGGGATATCCTTGCTTTGTTCCTAATCTCAGTGGGAAAGCTTTAAATTTCTCACCATTAAGTGTGATGTTAGATGTAGGTTTTTGGTAGATATTCTTTATGTAGTTGAAGAAGTTCTCCTCTGTTCTTAGTTTACTGAGAATTTTTATTATGAATGGGTGTGGTATTTTGTCAAATGATTTTTGGTATCGATATTTTTTAGCTTATTGATGGGATAGATTACATTAATTGATTTTTAAATGTTGAATCAGCCTTGCGTACCTGAGATAAATCCCACCTGGTCAAGGTGTATAATTTCGTTCTTACATTGTTGGATTCAACTTACTAATATTTTATTGAGGGTTTTTGCATCTGTGTACATGAGAAATATTAGTCTCTAGTTGTTCTTTTTTCTTTTTACTGTCCTTGGCTTTTTTGTTAGAGAAATGCTGGCCTCATAGAATGAGTTTGGAAGCATTCTTTCTGTTTCTATCCTTTAAAGGAGATTATAGAGAATTGGAGTCATTTATTATTTAAATATCTGATATAATTCACCAGTGAACCCATCTGGACCCAGTGATTTCTGTTTTGAAAAGTTATTAATTATTTATTCAATTCTGGATATAGTCTTACTTAGATTGTTTCTTCTTGTGTGAGTTTTGGCATATTGTGTCTTTCAAGGAATTGGTCCATTTTGTGTAGGTTATCACATTTATGGGCATAAAGTTGTTTATAGAATTCTTTTTTATCTTTTTTATGAGATCTGTATATGTGGTGTCCCCTCTTTCATTTCCGATATTAGTAGTTTGTGTCCTGTCCCTTTTCTTCTTGGCTGTCTCCCCACTTTCAATTGTGAGAACATACCCAAGGGCTAGAATGTAAATAAAAACTGTCTCTAACAAACTAAGCAGGCACTGTGAGGTCTCTCCAGTAGTTTGAGTTTTACATAAGCCAGCACCCGTAGTATAGTTATTGTTGATAAGAAACATGGCCAGACAGCTGGAGATTTTACATAGAAAGTTTCTTTCATAAAAGTATTCTCATTTTGTGGTAGCTTCTTGACCATTTCATCCATGCTAAGCTTTGCTTGAGCTGTGGAACCCTTCCATGATGGGTTTGAGGGTCTGGGGGTAGAAGGGATTTGTGTCCTATTTCTCATCTGGAAACTGGAGAAGAGATGACCTCAGGTGTGCTCAGTGGCACGAATAGGGTGGTGTCAGTGGTTTAGAATCTGCAGCCAGGCAAGTCTGAGGAGACTGTGGATACACATCTGCCCTATCCTCAGTGTCCCCACTGCTCTCTCTGAGCTCCTGAGGGCCCAGGAAGACTCAAAAGGGAAGCAGAAGGGAGTGCGTGGAGGCTGGCTGTGAGCCAGCTTCCTATGGGAGCTGGAGCCCAGGTCCCCGCAGCACAGCAGAGTGACTGTCACAGATAGGGCTGCCGTGAACGCTCCTGTACACAGGTTTTGTGTGAACAGAAGTTGTCTCTCCTCTGGGGCAAATGTCTAAGTACACAGTTGCTGGACTGTTGGGCAGTTGCTTGTTTCCTTTTCTTGGAAACACTGAACTGTTTTCAAAGTGACCATACCCTCTTACATTCCCACCAGCAGTGTGTGTGAGCGATTCATTTCTTCATGTCCTTGTCAGCATTTGATGTTGTCACTGTTTTCTATTTGAGCCACTGAGATAGGTGTGTCTGATAGATACCACACTGTGGCTTTGATCTGTGTTTCCTTAATGGCCGGTGAGGCTGAGCTTCTTTAATGTGCTTACTTGTCATCTGTGTAAGCCTCTTGGTGGCTTACAGAATATCTGTTCGTATCTCTTACCCTTTTTCTTTTTTTCTTCCCTTTTTCTAATTTAACTGTTTGTTGTTTTCCTGTTGAGTTTTAAGAGTCGTGTGTATATATATGTATATATTTATGTGTGTGTGTATATATATGTGTATATATATTTACTATGTATCATAACATTTATATATATGTGTGTGTATATATAAAGTATGTAGTCTAGATACTAGTGTTTTGTCAGATATCTGGCTTGAAAATGTTTTCTCCAATTCTGTAACTTACCTTTTCACCTTTTTATCCTCTTAACAGGTCTTTCACAG
>NW_012106474.1:1908987-1911682 GCF_000951045.1 Mandrillus leucophaeus
TCCAGCCTGGGTGACAGAGCGAGACTCCATCTCAAACAAAACAAAAAAAAAATAAAAAGAAGTGAGACTGATTTTGTGTGATGATATTATATCCTGCAACTTTAATGAATTTACTTATTAGTTCTAAGAGTTTTTTTTTTTTAAATAAATGTCTTGGGATTTTCTCTGTAAATAAGCATGTCCTCTGCAAATAAGGACAGTTTATTTCCTCCCCCAAATCTGTCCTACTCTTGCCTATCTCAGTCGCTATACCCTAGAGCACTATGTGGACTGAGAGTGTGAGAGTAGACATCTTTTCATTATCCCCAAACTTAGGGGAAAGCATCCAGTCATCACCATTAAGTGTGATGTTAGTTGTGTTTTCTTGATGCTGTTTATCAAGGCAATGTTCCTCTCTTCCTGAATTGCTGAGCTTATATTAAATATATGTTGCCTTTTCCAAATACTTTTCTGCAACAATTGTTATCATATAATTTTTCTTCTTTAGCTTGTTGATGTGACCAACTGTGATATTTTGATATTGTGTAACGTAATATGTCAATATTTGAAATCTGCACGACTCAGTGAACTGATGTTTTCTAGGTGATTAATGCATGTTGTTACAGAATCATACATTGGTGAAAATCTATTCAAAGTGGAAGATAGACCAATAGATTTTAATGCTTCAAAATGCAAACAATTTATTGACAAGGTTTCAAGTTTCACAACTCACATAACGTTTAGGAAATATACACTCATCACGTTTTGAAGTAGTATTAAAAAAGAATTATTCACAATTATCTGAAATGAGTATTAAAAATACTTCTTCCTTTCCCAACCCCATGTCTTCAACCCAAACAACAGATTGCAACAGACTGAATGCTGAAAAAATATAAAACCACATGGCATTCATCTCACCAATTTGTTTTTGTTTAGGAAAATATAATTACCATATAAAATAAGTTCTGTTAAAAGGCAATGGATTTATTATTATGAATTTAAATAAATTAATAAATACATATTTTTAAAACTTTTCATTTTTAATTTCTAATTTGCTAAATATTGGTAGAAATTACCCACATGAGTAAAAGCCCTTTAAAATCTCAATAATTTTTAAGAGTATGAAGGGGATATTAAGACCAAAATGTTTAAGAACTGTTGTCCTATGATGGGATTATTCTGGCTTTAAATAGTTCCTTGTACTCAGTTTGGTAAGACATTTCTCTAGAACTTTGCCTATTTGCTGAGTATTCAAATTTATTGGTGTCAGGTTGTTCATTGCCTTTTCTTATCATTTTTTGCTTAACTTTTAAAAAAATTTTGATATTATTTGAAACTGATAGAAAAGATATAAAAATAATATGTAAAATACTATATATATTTTACCCAGATTAAATAATTATTTTATTTACACATGACCCATTTTCTTATTGATTTATTATTTATTCATATTCCTTCCTTCTCATTCTTCTTACATGTAGCTGATTAGCACCTTCACTCTGGTTAGTCCATGCTGAGATGCTCTGTAAGTCTAAAATACACATGAGATTTTGAAGCCGTAGTACAAAAGATATGTTTGCTCAATAATAATTTTTATCTTGATTATGTATTGAAATATTTTCGTTTAATGCATTAACTCAAATATCAAAATTAAATTATTTAAAATATGGCTACTGGAAAATTTAAGATCATACATATGGCTTGCATAAGATTTTTATTAGATTGTGTATATTATAAATTTAGTTTCCAAACTGCTTGAGAGTTGGTTGAAATATGATTCCCTTTATGCCTCAACACTTTAGTATGCATTCCCTAAGACCTGGGACATCCCCTTACGTAAATAGAGGACAGTTACCAAAGTCAGGAAATGTAACATTAATACAAGACTATTACCTATTTATCTACTCTACAGTTCACTTCCAATTTTAACGTTTAAAAATGCTTTGTCACTCTTTTTCCTCTTCAGGATGATGCATTTCATTTAGTTATTTTGTCTTGGTCTCTTGGAATATATTCTAAGCTTTTCTGTCTTTCTTGACCTTGACATTTTTAAAAAGTACAGGTCAATTCCTTTGTAAAATTTTCCTCATTTGACATTTTTGATATTGTCTTATAATTAGATTTTTTGGGGGGCAGGAATGCCACAGAAACAAAACTGTACTTTTCTTTCATCAGTCGTTAAATGATGTTGGCTTGTTCCAATGAGTTTCATCAGTAAATGATGTTGGCTTGTTCCAATTAGTATGTTTAATTTAATAACTGGCTCAGATACTGCTGATCAGATTTCCCTATTATAAAGTCAATTATTTTTCTGTGTAAAATTAATAAGTGGTTTTTGGCTAGATACTTCAAAATGACATAAATATCCTATTTATCGTTAAACTTTTAACTACCCATTTGATGATTCATTGATAAAATTTGGCATTTTTGCATATACATTTTTACCTCCTTAAACTCACCTTTAAAAATAAATTATGAGCTGTATGAAACAGTACAGTTTGCAAGTGTCATCCTCAGGATTTCTGCAAATGTCTAAAATCTACACCCCTTTCCTATGAAAAGTTTTGAAGGAGGAACAGTGGACCTATGTAACAACAGTTTGTCTTCAGAAATCCTGAAGTTGTTCCCTTAATATAAAATTGTGTTCCCTATTTGTCTGGAGGAGGAAAAAACCTAGAAATAGTCATTCATTCAGAAAATAATTAATCTTTATTAA
>NW_012106474.1:1914246-1915328 GCF_000951045.1 Mandrillus leucophaeus
AGTAGCTGGGACTGTAGGCACCACCACGCTGCACTAATTTTTGTATTTTTATGTAGAGATGGGGTCTCATCACCTCAAACTCCTGGGCTCAAGTGATTCACCTGCTTAGGCCTCCCAAAGTGCTAGAATTACAGGGGTGAGCCACCAGGCCCAGCTGGATGAGGTATAATTGGTCAACTTTTCCTTATATAGATTCTTCTTTGGTGCAAAATATAAGAACTCTGCCTAACCCTAGATCCCATGGATGTTTTATTATGTGTTTTTCTAAAAGTTTTATAATTTATTTTGTACCTTTATCAAATATTGGTTGGGCATATTTGTGTGGGTCTATTTCTTCATTCTCTATCCTGTTTCATTGCTCTGTTCCTTTGTCTCTTCACCAGTACCATACTGTCTTGATTAGTGTGGCCGTAAAGTAAGCTATACTGTGAGGTAGAGTAATTCCTCTCATTTTATTCTTGTTTGTCAAGTTTTAGCTATTTTAGTACTGTGCCATTCCAGATAAATATTAGAATAAGCTTGTCTGTGTCTACAAAATTTCTTTTTGGGATTTTGGTTAAAATTTCATTAACCCTATAGATAAATCTGGGGGAGAATCTACATTTTTACTATGTTGAGTCTTCCAGTACATGGAACATGGTTTGTATTTCCAATTATTTTGATATTTGATTTCTTTTGTCAACATTTTGTAGTTGTCAGCATGCATATATTACAGACTTTTTAAAAAAGTTATACGTAGGTATACAATTTTCTTTAGAATGATTGTAAATAATACTGTGTTTTAAAAGTTGGTTTCCACATGATCATTTTTAGGATATAGAAATGAGACTGATTTGGGCTGGGTGCAGTGGCTCACACCTGTGATCCCAGCACTTTGGGAGGCCAAAGCAGTTGGATCACTTGAGGCCAGGTATTTGAGACCAGCTTGGCCAACATGGCGAAATCCCATCTCTACTAAAAATACAAAAATTAGCTGGGCGTGGTGGTGCCTGTGGCCCCAGCTACTCGGAAGACTGAGGTAAGAGGATCGCTTGAACCTGGGAGGCGGAGGTTGCAGTGAGCTGAGATCGCGCCACCACACT
>NW_012106474.1:1918243-1963367 GCF_000951045.1 Mandrillus leucophaeus
ATCTCCTGACCTCGTGATCTGGCCTCCCAAAGTGCTGGGATTACAGGCTTGAGCCACCGTGCCCAGCAACATTAGAATTTTTAGGTCTCAAGATATTTTGCTTAACTTATGCGTACTTCTTGGATAGAGTATAAAATTCATTAAGTACTTTTTTCTTTTCCTTTTGTCAGATTTGCTTGTGGTTGCAACTCGTAGGGGTTACCGGGACCATCAGTCCTTTTGCTGAAAGTTTTCTGGTCTCTCGGTTAGACCCAGCTTTTCTTCCATTAGATCCCTCAGGAAGAGCTGGTGGTTAGAGACCACCCAAGTTCCTGCGTGTTAAAGCTGTTTCTCTATGGCCTCATGCCTGAAGGCCAGCTGGTTGGTTCTGCAATCTCAGCACACGGTGTCTTACTGATGTGTCTGATAGTGGTGCTGCCCCGCGCCGTGTGCTGTGCTTGACGCATTCACATTCCTCTGCAGCTCGTCCATCCCCGCAGAGAATTCTCAGTGAAGTCTGATTGTTTCACTGATACCCAGCTCAGAGCAGGTCGCGGTGGGTCCGGATATAGATTTGTATCCTTTTTTATGAATCCGGAAATTTTTCTTATAGTTTTAAATATTGGTTTGTTCTACTGTTTATTTTTACTTTCTTCAGGGACTCTGGTTTTATGTATGTTATTTCTTCTTTGCCTGTCATTCATTTTATTGTTTGCCTTGCCCTGTTTGTGTCTTTTTAACCTCTTTTTTATTTTAGGGTTTTTTGGGGTTTTTTTTTCTTGCCTTTCCTTAATGGTCCTTATTACATTTTTATTTGAGTCTGCTTTTCCTTGTTCGCCTTGTACTTTATTGTAAATTCTGAGGGAGGCTTATTTTAGATAGCAAAGAATCAATTAAAGTGAAGGCTAGAATAAAGTTTTCTTCAGTGATGCAGAGAAATGGTATTCATGTCCAAAGCACTTCCCCTGGAGAGTTTACTTGAGCAGATACACCAATAAAATGAGGGTTCTGAGAACAGAGAAGGCACGGAATCCAGGAAATAACTAATCTAACCCAGGAGAGCGATGGAGGGAAATCTCAGGCCTCAGCTATCTCTCAGGGTTAGAAAATACCAGGCCCAGGTTCATGCAGGTGGACAGAAAATTTTGGGATGATCTCAGGGTAAAAGATTCTATTCAGGCTGGGCGCGATGGCTCATGCCTGTAATACCAGCACTTTGGGAGGCCCAGGTGGGAGGATCATGAGGTCAGGAGTTCGAGACAAGACTGACCAAAAAACGGTGAAACCTTGTCTCTACTAAAAATGCAAAATTTAGCTGGGCATGTTGACGCGCACCTGTAATCCCAGCTGCTCAGGAGGCTGAGGCAGGAGAATTGCTTGAACCCAGGAGGCGGAGGTTGCAGTGAGCCAAGATCCTGCCACTGCACTCCAGCCTGGGCGACACAGCCAGACTCCCTCTCAAAAAAAAAAAAAAAGAGAGATTCTATTCAATAAGAACAATACTGAGAAGACAGAAAATCTTTAAGATATGACAGAAATAAATTAGTTTAAGTAAACAAAGAATATATGATCTCAATGTGAAAGAAATCAATGTAATTTTAAGCATCGTGATAGTAAGCAAGTTATATGGCATGGGGCAAGAGTGTATTTCAGTTGGGTATGAGGAATATTTTGCTTTTGTTACTTAAATAGTCATTCTAGGGGCCATAGGGAAAGGAGAGCCACCCTAGCATGGTCTTGACTGCATGAGGAATAATTTTACAGAAGCAAAAGAAATACAATGCTGATTATTGATTTTGAATTTCTTTATACCATCCATAGGAAAGGATAGAAAACCTGGTTGTAGCTGTAGAAAACCACCTACGTGTTAACAGCTATGGCCATTTAACATTTGGTTAAAAGATGTGAGAAGTAGAGGTGGGTAGGCTTGCTGTTGGGAGGTAGCATTGCTGATGGATTCATTTTTCAGAGAGAGAGGAGTCTATGTAGGTTAACAGAAGAAAATAGTAAGTATCATAATATCATTGTATAGCCCTGGGAATGCGAAGTCCAAAGGGGTTATTGTGGCTGAGGTAACCTCTCTTCTTTCACAGGAGGGAGCCAACAGACACAAGCTGGGTTTTTAAAATTTTTTCACCCCCACCTACGGACAGGACACAAACTGGTTTTGATCAGGAACCGCACCCATCACGGTCAGTCTTAGCGCTGACATTGCCTCTTTGGAACGGGCTTGTGAGTAGGGAGGGCTGGGAAGAAAGACTGTTGATTTGGGGTATAAGTTCTCTGAACTGCTTAGATGAAGGGGCGGCCAACCCCTCCACACCTGTGGGTATTTCTAGTCAGGTGGGATGAGAAACTGAGAAAAGAAATAAGACACAGAGTCAAAGTATAGAGAAAGAAAAGTGGGCCCAGGAGACCGCCACTCAGCATACCAAGGACCTGCACTGGCACCGGTCTCTGAGTTCCCTCAGTTTTTATTGATTATTGTTTTCATTATCTCAGCAAGGGGAATGTGGTAGGAGAGCAGGGTGATAATAAGGAGGTCAACAAGAAAACATGTGAGCAAAAGAATCTATGTCATAATTAAGCTCAAGGGGAGGTACTATTCCTGGATGTGTACATAGGCCAGATTTATGTTTCTCTCCGCCCAAACATCTCAGTGGAGTAAAGAGTAACAAGGCAGCATTGCTGCCAACATGTCTCGCCTCCCGCCATGGGGCAGTTTTTCTCCTGTCTCAGAATTGAACAAATGTACAATCGGGTTTTATACCGAGACATTCAGTTCCCAGGGGCAGGCGGGAGACAGTGGCCTTCCTCTATCTCAGCTGCAAGAGGCTTTCCTCTTTACTAATCCACCTCAGCACAGACCCTTCCCGGCTATCGGGCTGGGGGACGATCAGGTCTTTCTCATCCCACAAGACCATATTTCAGACTGTCACATGGGGAGAAACCTTGGACAATACCCGGCTTTCCAGGGCAGAGGTCCCTGCAGCTTTTCGCAGTGCATTGTGCCCCTGGTTTATTGAGACTAGAGAATGGCGATGACTTTTACCAAGCATACTGCTTGTAAACATTTTGTTAACAAGGCACATCCTGCACAGCCCGAGATCCCTTAAACCTTGATTCCATACAACATATGTTTTTGTGAGCTCAAAGTTGGGGCAAACTTACAAATTAACAGCATCTCAGCAAAGCAATTGTTCAAGGTACAGGTCAAAATGGAATTTCTTATGTCTTTCCTTTCTACATAGACACAATAACAGTCTGATCTCTCTTTTCCCTACACTTAGATTCAGATGTGAATTGTGTTATTTGAAACTTTTTTTTTTTTTAAAGTAAGGGATGGTGGTGGATGTCTAACATGATTCGCAGAGCAAGAAGGAAGCGAAGTATTTGGGGCAGCAGGCAAAATGAAACACTGACAGAGATGGCTAACTGCCAGAGCTTTATCTGGAATATCCTGTCAACATGAAATGGAATATTATGGCTGGGTCAGTTGCCTATCCTTCGTCCCATTAACTGTGGACAAGTGACGGCCAAGTTGCTACCCAGCGGGCTGGCATGATGGGGGAGATCCCTCGATGAAGGATGTTGGAGGTCCAGTTCTTATAGGCAGTGGACAGAAGGAACTGGGACACTCTGATGAGGCTGTCAGAAGACCAGGGGGCTGTGCCATCGAAACAACTCCAAAGCTTTGTACACCGTTAGTACAAAATAGAGGGCATGTAAACCACGAAAGGACAGTGTGCGTCCCATCCAGTTGTGAATTACACCCTAAGCTATTGCTTATTAATGATAAGGGACTAGAATGTCAACTCATTCTAATAAATTAGAGGAGATTCAAATTTGTCTTCAAAATAAAGTCTTTCTTATGCTGAGCTATGTTTCCTTCATTGAGATAGAACAGGGTGAGTGCAAGAAACTATGGCCTACACATTTATTTGGTAGTCTGTGATGTGTGTATTTCGTGGGATTGTATCATGGGAGTATGTCATTTACTATGTGTACTGAAGAACAAAAACTCTTGATATTACTGCATATGGTTAGTGTATACATATACACATATATATATGTGTGTGTGTAGAGTGTGTGTGTGTGTGTGTGTGTGTGTGTATTCCAGTATGTGGAGGCTTGGCTATGTGCTGCAGGCCTCTGTGAATAAACCCGTGAAAAGAGAGACCTTAACTGACATTGCGAGGTCCTAGAGGGAGATGAGTTTTCCTGGAATGAAGAAAAGGAGAGGAAGAGTAGGAAAATAACTATTTCTAAGGAAAATATCTACTTTTGGTTTCAAGAGTGACTTAAAGAATCAGCATTTTAGCTTGTGAAAGGTGGAATATCCATTCTTAAGAGTGATCTTATGGGAGGAGTCCACCCATTTGCTTTGCTTCCATGTTATTGAACTACGATCCATGGTTGGAAGTTTCAGAGAGATTGATTTTCGCTCAGAGTGACAAAGCACTTTCTACAGATTAAATGACATAAGAGTACAGGCTGTTGAAAAGAAGTTTCATGCTACCCTAAGCAGACTGAAGGATCACTTGGAGTTGTTACAGAGAATGCGTGTAAGGTTAGTGATTGACTAAACTACACACAAGGTGTTTCACCACCCTGTGACCATCAGGATTCTGCCAGACTTAATGTTCAGTTTTAAACATTTTATTATGGAAATTTTAAACATATATTCAATGTTAATGAATTTCCACACACCCAACTGTGGCTAGCCTAGCTGCCCCAGTTGTCAGCTCATGGCTTATCTTGCTCCATCTCTCCCCACCCCCACCACACGTACACACCCAATTTGTTTTGAAGAAAATCTTTGGCATCCCATCATTTTGTCTGTAAATGCTTCAATATATAGTGATATCTACAAAAATCAGGGACTCTTGGCCATATGTTTTTAAATAACTTTATTGAGATATGATTTTCACACTCCTGGTCATTACTTTAATATATAACCCAAACCCTTCTGTTTCTTGCCATTTCCCCTGGTTTTTGTCCAGACTGCCGTCTCTTAACAGCTGGGCTGCTTCAGAATACTCCAGCTTCCCCATATGTCCACTACTGCCTCTTCTACACCCACAGCCAGATGGCCACCCACAGCCAGATGGCCTAAGACACAGGTCAGATCAAGTGATTCTTCTGGCACTACCCCCATGGTGGTTCATTCTACCCAGAATAAGATTGAAGTCCACGCCCATCACATCAATGACCTCCCGTCATCTGATCCTTGCTCACATTCCACCCTCTATCCACTCTCCCCCATCCAATACTCTCCAACATTACAGGCAAGTTTTCTGCTTCTCGAACGTTTCCGTTTTACACCAAGCTCTTCCACTTTGGGAGTTCGGCATGTGCTAGTCTTCCTGACTAGGATGGTTTTGCAGAGATTTTCTCACGAATGACTTCTTGTCTTTCAGATCTCAGGTCCCAAATCACATCTTCAGAGAGACCTTCTTTGATCACCCAATTTAAAGCAGCTGTCTTACTCATTCCCTATCACATCACCCTATCCTATGTTCATTGCAGCACACAAATCTCTACCATTGTCTTGTCTATTCGTACATTTCCTTGTTGGATGCTCCTCCCTCAAGAGCACAAGCTACATAAGAAGAGAGATCTTACCTGTATTGTTTACTGTCTGGGAGGCAGCTGACCTGCGATTCCTCCCTCTCAACCACTAGGAATACTAGGGGGCACTTGAAGAAAAAGAAAGAAGACAGGTGACCTACATGCATCTCTTATGTGAGGATAATGGGCCCCCTGGTAAAGACAGCCATGATGTTTGCTGTGAAAAGGGCCCTTATCTATGTGCTGGTTTTAGCAGGATGTCTCTGGGTTAGGATTGCATGGTAAATAAATCTGTGATCTATGGATCCATGAGTTGTGGCTCTCCAGAGAACCAGACAGCTATTTGAAGTATTAAATGGAGATGTTTCATAACCTATATCCCTAGATCCTTCAGTCTGCTTAGAGTAGCATGAAACTTCTTTTCAACAGCCTGTACTCTTATGTCATTTAATCTGTAGAAAGTGCTTTGTCACACTGAGCGAAAATCGATCTCTCTGAAACTTCCAAACATGGGATATAGTTCAATAACATGGAAGCAAAGCAAATGGGTGGACTCCTCCCATAAGATCACTCTCAAGAATGGATATCCCACCTTTCACAAGCTAAACAATAATTGCTCTTGTTTATCATTTACAGTGTTTACAAATCTGGTGAGAAACCTGCACTCTCTAACCTGAACTAAACCATGTACCTTACCCAGTGACTAAGAGGGAAGGGAAGACCTGGAGACCCACACAGGATGTCTTAACTTCTTCCTGCTTTTCTTGTGCCTCTTGGTGGCTGTATCCCTCTAATGATTGGAAAAGCTGGGTCCTAGGTGAGATTTCTGGTTTGTGTCTGACTTGACATCTGATCACTTTTGTGAGCCCAGCGGCCTAATCCCAGAGCCTCGAGCACTGCTTGGTTTCAAGAGCATTTGGTGAATATTGGTTGTGTGAGTGAGCATGATCACACATTTGTTCCAGGGTTGGCAGAGCCAGGTTTTCTTTTGTAGTTTTTTTTTTAAAGCAATCTGTGTCAGAATAAGACTAGTTTCATTAGTTCTGCACTTTAAATGGGAGATCCAGATATCTACAAATAAACCTAGGATTATCATGGCATTTGTTAGAATTGAGGTTCATAAAAATAATGGACCTAATTTGGAGAATGCTCCCTTGCAAATATTTAGTGACTCTGCTGTAGCTGGTGGAGTGAAAGTGTAGCTCTGGTGATGCACATGGACTGAACTTGAGAAAAGTGGGGTGTCCTTGCTGTTATGCAAGGCTCACATCAGATGTGGTCTTGATATAAGGCTTATGATTGTTTTTTTAAAAGTTCTACCTGAAGGGCATCTTAAAAGGAAAAAGTCCTCAAGTTATAAACCACAGAAAGCCTCATGCTTTTTTGAACTATTAGCCCAGTACTTCATTTTTATTCCTTTTGAGCCTGTTTTTACTGTTGGCACAGAGGATAATTTAATGCTTTCCAGAGATGAAATCTTACAGGCATGCTGGCAACTTCTGGATTTGCTTCTGTAAAGTGATCTCTCAGCCTTGTGTGTAGTTATTGGTTTTAATTCCTTTAAATTAAAGTATGTGGGAACAGTATTGGATTTAATGGAGACAAAGTCTGGAACTATGGATTAGCCCTGGTATTTTCTGCTGGAAACATTACTCTGAAGTGAATACACTGGGTGTCAGAGCTACACAATAATTGCTCTTGTTTGTCATTTACAGTGTGTACAAATCTGGTGAGAAACCTGCACTCTCTAACCTTCATCTTGAACCTCCTTTGTTGCTCTTGTCTGACTTACCAAGTTCTGTGGTCCACATACTTTATGAAAGCGGAGCTTTCCTGAGCCGGGGTGGTCTTGGACAGGCAGATGCACATGGTTAAGTTAAACGACATGGTCGTTTTAAGCTGCATTAAGTACATCTGGGCAAGTTAGTAAGCCTCATTTCCCAGGATAAGGTGAACTACTGGAACATATTTTATTGCCCTTTAATTTTGCCTTTGGATTTTCATGATTTATGTTAGAATATTAAAAAAAGAAAGAAAAAAGGACTTCTGATAGATTAACCTATTTTTTCCTTGTTGCTGAATTTGAGTTTGAAATCCTTCATGGTATTCCTGTGTGGCTCCAATACCTTTTAACTGTCAGATCCAAGAAAAGCTAATACAGTTTTGAATCTTAAAGAAAACCATGGAAAGGGAAAATCGGCCCTGGCATGTCAGGCGAGCTGTATTTATTATTTGGATCCAAATAGATTTTTATCTGATGTTCCTTAGGTGCTCTGACACTGATGTGAATGTAGTTGTTTACTCTACTGTTAGGTATCAAACGACGATAGCATCTTCATACCAGATGGAACCTAAAGACCACCTGATTCCATTTTTAGCCAAAAGAAAATAGGTGACTAATTGAAAATTACGTGCTTGTTCATAGCAGAGCTAGTATCATAGAGGTCTTCTTGAGTCCTGGATTGGTGCTGTTTCCACACTATGCCATGGTAGCATTGTAGTATTAGAATTTTGCCTTTGAATGATTTGGCATTTTATTTTCTAGACAAGTTTTTTTTTGTAAAATTATACCTTAAATAATTCACAGAAGAATTTAATATTCATAGGTATTTTTCATACTAATATGTTCTTTAGTATAAATAAGTTCATGTTTTACCTAGCTAACAAATTATTATATCCAGATATTGAATATATGAAATTCCTAAAGCAGGGAAGCAAAGAATAAGAGCTAGAGCTGACCAAGAAAAAAGAGACAAGACTCAAATTACTAAAATCAGGAATGAAAGAGAGACCATTACCACCAACTTTATAGAGATTTTAAAAATTATAAATGAATATTTTAACTACTATATTACAATAAATTAGATAACTTAGATTAAATGGACAAATTCCTAGAAAGACATGAGTTATTGAAATTGACTCAAGAATAAGTAGAACATTGAACTAGATCTATAACAAGTAAAGAGATTAACTTAGTAATAAAAAAAGAACTTCCCACAAAGAAAAGCCAAGGATAAGATGGCTTCACTGTTATGCCTACCAGACACTTAAAGGGGAATTAATACTAATTCTTCACAAACTCTTACAATATATAGAAGAGGAGAGAATACATCACTCTGTGAGATGAGTATTACCCTGATTCCAAAACCAGATTAAAAACATCAAAAAATTAGAAAACTAAGATCAGTATTTTCTGTGAATAGAAATGCAAAAATCTCCAACAAATTACTAGCAAATAAAATCTAGCAATCTATGAAAAGGATTACACACCATCAGCAAGTGGGATTCATCCCCAGAATGCAAGGTTGGTTTAACAAATGCAAATTAGCTCATGCAATGCATCACATCAGCAAAACAAAACCACACAATCATATCAACATGCACAGGAAAATGATTTGACAAAATTTAACACCCAGCCATGGTACAAACACTCAACAACAGCAACAGCAGCAAATGGAAGGGGGCTTCCTCAACTAATAAAGCCACCTGTGAACCCTGTGACTACCATCAGTCTTAATGGTGAAAGACTGGGTGCTTTCCCCAAGATGAGGAAAAACAAGGATGTTCATTCTCACCACTTCTGTTCATCATTGTACTGGATGATCTAGTCAGGGCAATTAGGCAGAACACACATGCACACAGGCACATGTATGCATACACGTGCACACATACACACACACACACACACAGGCTTACCTTCTTGAGAACCATTACCAGCTGGTGATGCATGGTTGCTTGTGGGATTGTCACCTTCCTTGAGAGTTTTGGGGTGAAGCACATGCTCATCACTGCAGCAGATGGGATCACAGGCTGGTACCTGCATGGTTCCGTGAACACAGCTCCTTCCCTGGGGGCTCTGCCTGTGTTTGCAGCTCCATTGCTGGTGGTGCCCAATGTGGGATCTCTGCTCATTCCCTCTTGCCTCTCTGCCTTTTCTGTTTCTGAGCAGAGGGAACGGATGACCTATTAAAGGAGCGTGACTAAAACCTTACTCCTGCTGTCTTTAGGGAACTTCTGAGATTCCAACTAGGCATTCCTTTCCGATGGATCTTTCTCAGGAAATACATTCTCCACTATTTCCTATTTAGTCCCTTTTGTTATTTCCATACAAAAAAGTTTCAGGAGTCCCCAGTCACTCCTGGACATGGGATATAAGACTCATTTCTGTCTAGCACACAGCACACAGTCCTTCTCACCTCACCCCCCCATTTTCCTGCAAAGGCATTTGCTCCAACCATGTGGGCTGTCTCCCTCCTTCCGCGCCATGCTCTCTCACACAGCTGTGCCTGTGTCCTGTGCTTTCTTCTTTGGAAACCCTGAGCTCCGCTACCTCCTTTGCCAATCCTCATCTGCCCTTGAAGCTCTGTCTAACACATGTGTTCTCTGGGAGCCTGTCTTCCTCTGAGCAGGTCTCAGGCTTTTCTGTTCAGCTCTTTCATAGACCTGTAATTCACTTTCCTGTTTCCCCTCTAGACTTTGGTCTCTTGAGACCTCTACATCTCCAGAGTCTGACACACACACATATATATGTTTTTATTTTTGCCCTAATTTGTAGGTGCTCAAAAATAGGTGCTGGATTGCTATCAATAGTCAGGAGACCACCCAGGGATAATTCCCTTTCTAGGTGTAACTTCATCTGAAGCATCTTTTTTTTTTTTTTTTTTTTTTAATTTTAAATTTTCCTGTCTTTGGGGTCTAGATTAAGGGACTGCCAGAAGCCAAAGGTTACAATTGTTATTTCAGTTAACCAACTATGAAAAGAACATGTTTTACCCAACAACAAATATACGCATCTACCCATTTACAAATACACCTATGTCACATAAAAATTGAAAAATATGCAAAGTTTATTTGCATATTTTTGACTAAAGTGAACAAAATTTCATTTATATGGCTAAAGTAAACAGAACTTCAAAGACAATTGAATGTAATTTTGATTGTGCATTTGTGGGTGTTCTGCTAAAAGATTGGCAATGTGTTTCTCATTTTTTAATAATAATAAATAGGAAGTCGAGGCAATTCCCTCTGCTCTGTTCACGTTATGGATTTGATGAAAGGAATTTTTCTACTCAATATTAGATCTTTATTCAATAATTTGTTATGGACTTTGGTAAAATTCATGTCTGCTTTCTTTCATGCAATTAAAAATAAATGAAGTAAACTTCTTTGAGATTTTCTATTTTGATTTTTTTTCTGATTCCCATTTTTAGTATTTTCTATTTCTGTTAATGTCTCATCTTGTACTCATTCTCAGTGACTCCAAGTATTAAAAAATAAGGGAATTATGTGAAGTATAAAAATGTGAAATGTTTTTCCGTGATAAAATATAAGTTTTAAAAAGGTAAGAAATAAAAAAATTGAAGGTTATATGTCTTCAAATAATTATTCAAAACTTTTCACTTTTATTAAAATTAAAAATGTACAATGATAAGTATACAATTTGTTGTATCCAAACTTTAAATAAAGTGGAAATGTTTTAGTTTATTTAAGACTTTAAAGATATTTTTATTGGGAAAGAAAGAAAATTAAAATAGAATCTTCAAGGTCTGTCTTTGCCACAGTAAAGAGTAGTAATTAACACATCACACTGGTTACATCCAGAGACAGAGCTATATGGAGAATAAAAGCCGAGACGGGCAGATCACAAGGTCAGGAGTTTGAGACCAACCTCGCCAACATGCTGAAACCCCATCTCTACTAAAAATACAAAAATTAGCCGGGCATGGTGGTGGGCGCCTGTAATCCCAGCTACTTGGGAGGCTGAAGCAGGAAAATCACTTGAAACCAGAAGGTGGAAGTTGCAGTGAGCTGAGATCGCGCTGCTGCACTCCAGCCTGGGCAAATGAGTGAAACTCCATCTCAAAAACAAAACAAACAAAAGAAAAGAAAACAAAAAAACTGTTTAATGTTACAGAATTCTCCTCACCTGCCCTGTGCACCTGCTGTGATTTCATGTCATTTGCAGACCATAGGTAGAGCAGGGAACACTCAGCGAGCTGGATGCTTGGGTGCTTCTGGGAAACAAGCTGTGTTCTGCAGGAGTCTGTCGCACATCTGCTGTCTGCCAGGAAGCATTTGACAAGTTACTGAATTGTCTTTCTCTT
Source organism: Mandrillus leucophaeus (assembly GCF_000951045.1). Classification (NCBI taxonomy): domain Eukaryota; kingdom Metazoa; phylum Chordata; class Mammalia; order Primates; family Cercopithecidae; genus Mandrillus; species Mandrillus leucophaeus. Next base: position 1,929,898 of record NW_012106474.1, read on the forward strand.
ATCCAAATGTTTCCGTTCCTCAGATGGATTGGAAGCAGGGTTTGCTCCCCAATGTCCATGGGATTAAGATATAATTGTCTTTAGTTTCGAAAGGCAGTAATCTTCACTGGTTTAAGGAAATAATCAACATGAATGAACTCCAGTAAAAAAAAAAAAAAAATGAAGATTCAATGTCATTCTTAATTCTAGAAAAGCTCCTTGCTTCCTAACTCTGGACCTAAGAAAACAAGAAAACCAGCATCAATTCACTTATTGAAATGCTAACATCAAGAGGGTGTATTTTTATGTACAAAATGTAATCCATATGTCCATTCATTCAACAAATATTTAATGAGTGCCATGAAAACAGGTGAACAGGGCTGACCAAGATTCTGTTTTCATAGACCTTAATCTAGTGAAAAACACAGACAACATGTCAGGCAGCGCTAGGTGCTGTGGCAGAAATGGTAGAATTTGATACAAAGTCACTGCTGTGTTTGGGAGGCTGAGATCTGACCAGACATCAGTTTTTTAACATGAGGAAGGACATGGATGCATCTCAGACATGAGATGTGCATGCATGAATGTTAGGAAAGTTTACGATGATTCTTAGAAATGTAATCTCTAATCACAGAATTTAGACCTATGCCTCTTGTTAAATTTAGAATTTAGCCTTTGGTAATGGATGCATTATTTTCATTGAGTTTACAGAAGGGAGAGGTTCGATGCTCTGTGAGTGAGGGAGGGTAGAGAGGCACCGGCCTCAAGAAGGCTGAGCTGCTGCTGGGCAGTGCTGCATTATACCAGCCATAAACATCGGCCGCCTCCATGCACTGTAGCCTCCCACGTGACGTGGCTGAGCCAGTGAAACCACAGAATCATCCCAAAGGCTGTGTCATGCTTTCATACAGTTGAGGCCATTTATGTCTCCTCCTAAAACGTACACAGTCACGCATACTGAGGAGCAGAGGTCGGGAGGCCCTTGTGTGTGCAGCTTGCGGAAAACTGAGCAGCATTTGTAAATGTTGATACATAGAACAAGAAACTTACCAAAGGAGGGATAAGAAAAAAGGCAGGTCTCTAAAATTAGTCACTGAGGACTTGTTTTCATCTCTTTTTTGAAAGGTCATGGGGGTTTCTCTTGAGCTAGAATGGAGGCAATTTGTGCAGTGCATGGACCAATCAGTGTGAGGGTACCTGAGTTTCCAATGACATATTTGCAACTGTTTGTGTTCATAGCTTTTGAGCTATGGCCATGGAAGATGGTTCATATTATATTTAATGGTTGTTGATCCAGTATCTGGCCAGTGGAAGATATTTGTTCCTGATGGTCTGGCAGAGCTTTCGGCTCTGCAAACACTCATTGCCGTGGCTTCCAGCCCGAGCACATTGTGGTCACATCGCAGGAATGTGACAGTTGGACTGTAATTTTAGTTCTGCTCAATTTCTTTGTAAATGATTTATAAACCCAACTTGAAAAATTAGTCTTTAAATAGGTTGCAGCATTTTAGTTATACTCAACACATAGGATTCCTATTACACATCTAATTCTATTATTTCTAGTTATGGCACAGTGCTAATGAAGTTTGTGAATTACAAAAATATGGCAACTATTTTTTTTTTCATTCAAAGATAAATGACCTTAAAGTAAACAATTAAATAATACCAAGGGAAAAGATACAATGTAATTTTCTATATATAAAACCCCACAATGTAAAAGCTTATGCAAATTTTGAAGTATTTGTGCTTATAGTATTCTAACAGATATTTTAAATGGTGGTCCATTTGAATGAGCCTGTCCAAAACATGTTTATTTCAGTTATTTACTGAAAGACAAGCTAGAGTTGATTAAAAAGTGAAGCATAACTCTGATTTAATGAGTGCAGTTTGGCCATTTAAAAAACCCTCTATTCTTAGTAGAGTCTTTGTAGAATATGCATTTATTTTATTGGAAATGTAAGATGCAGATACAGAAAAATAATATGTTGGTGTAATTATTTTTTAACTTCAGAAATATTATTTCTAAATGTTTTCTTACTTTTTAAAGGAACAACATATTTTGGAAAATAGAAACTATAAATAGACAAAACAAAGGGAACAAATGAAGAGAAAAAACACAATAGCTTATTAGCATTAGCTGCCCCACCCCACAGAGGTAACTTAACCACTGTTAACATGGTAGCATGTAAACTTCATTCTCTCCCTGAATGTGTGGGTGTGTATGCATCTATTTACACATATATGCACACACACATAGTAAAATGAGATTCTAGTGCAAATACTGTTTATTAACCTGATTTTTCACCTATTTAGTTTTGATGGTTGCATATAATTCTTCTATGTGGGTGCACCATAATTTATCTGATTCATGTTCTAGTGTACGTTCAGGTAGCTTCCAATTTATGTTACAAATATATACCACACTATGATAAGCATCTCTGTAAACACATTTTTATATTAGGGTGAGTATTTTCTCTTAATACTTTTTAGCAGTGTAACTGCTGAGTCAGTGTCTTCACTGTTTAATAGCTTTTGATACGTATTGCCAATTTTTCTCCAAAAAGTTTGGGCCAACATGTGTATCTTCTAATAGAGTGTGAGCAAACTATCTGTCTACATCAAACAATAAAAATTATTTTAGGCCAGGTGCAATGGCTCACACCTGTAATCCCAACACTTTGGGAGGCTGAAGCGGGCAGGTCCCTTGAGGCCAGGAGTTCAAGACCCACCTGGCCAACATGGTGAAACCCCGTCTCTACTAAAAATACAAAAATTAGCCAGGCCTGTTGGCCCATGCCTGTAATCCCAGCTATTCGGGAGGTCGAGGCACAAGAATCTCTTCAACATGACAGGCAGAGGTTGCAGTGAGCCAAGATTGTGCCACTACACTCCAGCCTGGGTGACAAAGCAAAACTCTGTCTCAAAAAATATACATATTATTTTAAAGATGTTTGTTAACACAAGTCACAGTTGTTTGCCCAGGCTGGATGGGCCTAGGAGAGAAAGTGACCTATATTTCCCCTTCTTATGGATGGAGCCACTCACTTCCTGCCTGAAAAACCCAGAGTAGGGACTTCTCTGGATCAGAAAGGGTTTCAGTTGTTAGGCAGCAAAAAATGGAACCATATTTAGTATACTGGGCATTTGTATTTCATTTTTTGTTTATTCTCTGTTTAAGTAAATTTTTTCATTGAAATACTCTCTTTTCATTAATGCCTTTCCATATGTTATGAAAATAATTTTTCAGTTGGTCATATTGTAAAAAGTCCTCAGATCTATTTTTATTATTAGATGTAGAAGAACTTTTCCCTATATAACATATTTATTAATATGTTTCTAACTTTACATTGCACATTTATGTAATTTGTTCTTACTTACATATATATGTGTGTGTGTGTGTTTGAGACAGAGTCTTGCTCTGTCGCCCAGGCTGGAGTGCAGTGGCACAATCTCGACTCACTGCAAGCTCCACCTCCCAGGTTCCCGCCATTCTCCTACCTTAGCCTCCCAAGTAGCTGGGACTACAGGCGCCCGTCACCACACCCAGCTAATTTTTTGTATTTTTAGTAGAGACGGGGTTTTACCATGGTCTTCATCTCCTGACCTCGTGATCCACCCGCCTCGGCCTCCCAAAGTGTTGGGATTACAGGCGTGAGCCACCACGCCTGGCCTATTCTTACATATTTTAAATTTTATTTGGAACTTAATCATTGTGGATTATATTTGCGTGTATGGTATTGTGTAAGGCTATTACCCATTTTTCTCTCTAAAGATTAGTGAGGTACCCAGTTAGGAATCATTTCTTCCTTACTAATTTGAAATGCCAAATTTGTCATATGACAAATTTTAGGTATTATTTGGTCTATTTCTTAACATTGTTTTTCATTTCAAAAACAGTCTATCAATTTTGGTTATGTAGCTTTACCATAAATATTTCTCAATGTCCTTTTAAAAATCTTTTACTTAGCTGACGTTTTACAAAATTTATTGTACACATTTTAATATATGCTCCTATCACCAGCTTAAACCAGTAACACCCAGCCAATCCCTTTTCATCTGCCCCAGCCCCATTACAAAATTATTTTGAAGTAAATCTCAAATAGCATTTCATCTATAAATATTTTATTATGTATTTCTATTAGATATTTTTATTAGGATATAATTTACATGACTTAAAATTCATCATTTTTAACTGTGCCGTTTCCTTGGTTTGAATGTATTCATATGTTGTGCAGCCATTACCACTGTCTAATTCTGGGACACTTCCATCACCCTGAAAAGAAACCCTGTACCTATTAGCAGTCAGTCCCAATTCCCCACTTCTGAATCGTCTGGCAACCACTGGTCTAATTTCTGTTTCTATGGATTTCTAAGTATTTCATTTAAGTGAAATCTTACAATATGTGGCCTTTTGTGTCTGACTTCTTTTACGCAGCCTAATGTTCTCAAGGTATGTGTTCTATCGTGTATTAGTACTTCATTTTTATGGCTGAAAAAATTCCATCGTATGGATATACCACAGTTTATCCATTTATCTGTTGTAGTATTTTGGAGTTGTTTCCACTTCCTGGCTATAGTGAATAATGCTGTTGTGAAGATTTATTTACAAGTTTTTGTGTAAAAATATCTTTTCAATTATTTGTATATATCTAGCAGTGGAATTTCCGGGTCATATGGCAATTCTATGTTTAACTGTTTGAAGAATTGCTAAACTTTTATACCAGTGGCTACATTATTTTACATTCCCACTAGCCATGTATAAGGGTTCCAGTTTCTCTACATCTTTGCCAACACTTACTTTCCATTTTAAAAAAGTATAACTATTCATGCAGAGTGGTACCTCAAGGTTTGATTTGCATTTCCATAATAGTTAATGATGTTGTATATCTTTTCATATGTTTCTTGGCTATCTGCATATCTTCTTTGGAGAAATGTCTATTCAAATTATTTGCCCATTTTAAAATTGGGTTATATGACATTTAATTTTTAGCTTTAATAGTTCTTTATTTATTCTGAAGAATATATATTCAACTCATATCAAATATATAACTGGCAACGATTTTCTTTTCATTCTGTGGATTTTTTCATTTTCCTTATAGTATCTTTTAGTAAGCAAAATTTTAATTTCATTTATTTTTTTGGATACTTATTTTATCCTATTTTATTTTTATTTATTGTTTTGAGACAGAGTCTTGCTCTGTCACCCAGGCTGGAGTACAGTGGCGCAATCTCAGCTCAGTGCAACCTCTGCCTCCCGGGTTCAAGCAATTCTCCTGCCTCAGCCTCCCGAGTAGCTGGGACTATGGGCGCCCACTACCAGGCGTGGCTAATTTTTGTATTTTTAGTAGAGGTGGGGTTTCACCATGTTGGCCAGGCTAGTCTTGAACTCCTGACCTCAAATGATTCACCTACCTCTGCCTCCCAAAGTGCTGGGATTACAGGTGTGAGCCACCGTGCCTGGCCTCGGATGCTTATTTTAGATGTCACATCAAAGAATCATTTGCTAAAGCCAAGATCATGAAAATTTACTCCTATGTTCCAAGAGTTTTATAGCTTTAGCTCTGACATTTAGGCCTCTGATCCATTTGCACATAATGGATTATTGTAAACTATAGCCACCTTACTTCCCTGTCCAGCACTAGGTCTTATTTCTTCCATGCAGTGGTACACTGTGCCCGTTAATTGATTTCTCATCATTCCCCTGCCCTTCTCAGCCTCTAGTAACCACCACTCTATTCTCTCTCTATCTTCATGAGATCCACTTCTTTTTAGCCTCCACATATGAGGGAGAATATGTAGTATTTATGTTTTTGTGTCTGGCTTGTTTCACTGAATGGCTTCCATTCCGTCTATGTTGCTGCAAGTGGCAGGATTGCCTTCTTTGTTTATGGCTGAACAATATTCCATTGTGTATCTATACCACATTTGCTTTAAATATTCCATTGTGTATATATACCACATTTTCTTTACCTATTCATCCACTGATGGACATTTATATCGATTCTATATTTTGGCTATTGTGAACAGTTCTGTAATAAACATGAGAGTGCACGTACCTCTTTGACATACTGATTTAGATATATACCCAATAGTGGATGGCTGCATCATCTATATGGTAGTTCTGTTTATAATTTTTTTTTGAGGAACCTCCATACAATTTTCCATAGTGGCTGTGCCAATTTATATTCTCAACAACAGTGTATTAGGGTTCCTCTTTTTCTACATCCTTGCCAACATATGTTATTCCTTGTCTTTTTGATAAAAGCATTGTAACTGGGGTGAAATGATAGCTCATTGTGGTTTTAATGTACATTTATCTGTTGATTAGTGATATTGAGCATATTTTCATATACCTATTAGCTACTTGTATGTCTTCTTTTGAGAAACATCTATTCAGATTTTTAAAAATTGGATTTAATTTTTTTTTACTATTGTGCTGCTTCAGCTTCTTATATATTCTGGTTATTAATCCCTTGTCAGATAGATAATTTGCAAGTATTTTCTCCCATCCTCTGGGTTGTCTCTTCACTTAATGTTTCACTTACTGTACAAAAGCTTTCTACCTTGATGTCATTCCATTTGTCTATTTTTGCTTTGGTTGCCTGTGCTTTTGCGATTTTACACAAAAAAATCTTTGCCCAGACCAAAATCCTCGAGCAGTTGCCCAATGTATTCTTCTAGTAGTTTCATAGATTCAGGTCTTGGATTTAAGTCTTTAATCCATTTTATTTGATTTTTATATATGAGGAGGGATAGGGGTCCAGTTTCATTCTTCTGAATATGGTTATTCAGTTCTCCCAGCACCATTTATTGAAGAGAGTCTTCTTTCTTCATTGTAACTTTTTGCTGCCTTTGTCAAAAATGAGTTGGCTATAAATATTTGGATTTATATCCGTGTCTCTATTCTGTTTCATTGCTCTATGTGCCTATTTTTATGCCAGTTCAATGCTGATTTGGTTACTATAAATTTGGAGGATATTTTGAAGTCAGGTGAGGGTGACACCTTACCTTCAGCTTTGTTCTTTTTGCTCAGGATGACATTGGCTATTTGGAGTCTTTTGTGAGTCTATATAAATATTAGAAAATGTTTTCTTATTTCTGTGAAGAATTTCACTGGAATTTTAATAGGAATTGCATTGAATCTGTAAGTTACTTTGGGTAGAATTATTTTAACAATATTAATTCTCCCAATCCATGAGCGTGGAATATCTTTCCATTTTAAAATGTCCTCTTCAGTTTCTTTCATCATTGTTTTATATTTTTCCTTATTAGATCTTTCACTACATTGGATAAATTGATTCCTAGGCATTTAATATTCTTTGTAGCTATTGTAATGGGATTGCTTTCTTGATTTCTTGTTAAGATTGTTTGCTGTTGGTGTATATAAATACTACTGACTTTTTAAAGTTGATTTTGTATCCTGCAACTTTACTGAATTTGTTTATCAGTTCTAAGAGTTTTTTGGTGGAGTTTTTAGCTTTTTCTAAGTATAAGATCATGTCATTTGTGAATGAAGCTAATTAGACTTCTTCCCTGCCTATTATGTCTATTAATTCTTTCTCTTACCTAATTGCTCCGGCCAGGACTTCCAGGCCTATGTGGAAAAAAACATGGTAAAAGTGGAGATTCTTGTTTTGTTCCAGATCTTAGAGGAAAGGGTTTCAATTTTTATTTATTCAGTACAATGTTAGCTGTGGTTTTGTCATATATAGCCTTTATTATTTTGATGTATGTTCCTTCTATACCTAGTTTGTTGAGGGTTTTTTAAATCATAAAAGGATGTTTAATATTATCAAATGATTTTCCAACATCTATTGAAATGATGATATAGTTTTTGTCCTTAATTCTGTTGATGTGATGTATCCTGTTTATTAATTTGTATATGTTGGCCCACTCTTGCATCCCCAGGATGAATCCCACCTGACCACAGTGAATGATCTTTTTAATGGGTTGTTGAATTTGGTTTGCTAGTGTGTTGATGAGGATTTTCACATCTATATTCATTAGGAATATTGGCCTATAGTTTTCTTTTTTTGTTATGTCCTTGTCTGGTTTTGGTATCAGAGTAATGCTGGCCTCATAGGATGAGTTTAGAAGTATTCTCTCCTCTTCAATTTTATTTAAAAGTTTGAGTGAAATTGGTATAAGTTCTTAATTAAGTGTTTGATAGAATTCAGCAGTGAAGTCAACAGATCATGGGCTTTTCTTTAATGGAATACTTTTTATTACAGTCGTGATCTCATTACTCATTGCTGGTTTGTTGAAGTTTTCTATTTTTTCATAGTTCAGTCTTGATAAATTGCATGTGTCCAGAAATTTATCCATTTCTTCTCTATTTTCCAATTTGTTGGCATATCATTGTTCATAATAGTCCCTAATGATTCTTTGTATTTCTCTGGTCCCAGTTGTTATGTTTTCTTTTGTGTTTCTGATACTGTTTATTTGGATTCTCTCTCTATTTTTCTTAGTCTAGCCAAATGTTTGTCAGTAAAACCAACTTTTCATTTTCTTGATTTTCTTTATTGCTTTTTAAATCTCATTCATTTATTTTTCCTATGATGTTTATTATTTCTTTCCTTCTACTAATTTTGGGTTTGGTTTATCCTTCCTTTCCTCTTTCTTTGAGGAACATTGTTAGGTTGTTTATTTGAAGCCTTTCTACTTTTTTGATTTATGAAGAAAGTTTATTCCTATAAACTTCCCTCTTAGTACTGTTTTTGCTATATCCATAGCTTTTGGTATATTCCATTTTTTAAAGATATTTTTAAATTTTCTTCTTAATTTATTCATTGATCCATTGGTCATTCAGAGGCATGTGTTTAATTTTCATGTTTGTGTATTTTCCAAAGTTTCTCATGTTACTGATGTCTACTTTTATTTCATTGTGGTCAGAAAAGATACTTGATATTATTTCTAATTTTGAATTTGTTGATACTTGTTTTGTCATCTATGATATGATCTATTCTGTAGAAAGTTCCATGTGCTGATGAAAAGAATATGTATTCTGCAGCAGCTGCATGAAATGTTCTGTAAATGACATTTAGGCCTATTTGGTCAAGGGTGTAGCTTAACTCCAGTATTTGTTGATTTTCTGTATGGATGATCTGTTCATTACTAAAAATGGGGTATTGAAGTTCCCTATTATTATTACATTACAATCTATTTCTACCTTTAGATTTATTAATTTTTATATACTTGGGAGCTATGGTGTTGGGTGCATAGATATTTATGATTTTATATCTTCTTGCTGAATTGACCCCTTTATCATTATATAGTGATTTTGTCTCTTTTTACAGTCTTTGATTTGTAGTCTATTATCTGATATAAGTATAGCTACTCTTAATCTTTTTTGGTTTCTGGTTATACAGAATATCTTTTTCCATCACTTCACTTTCAGTCTGTGTGTCTTTATAGAGGAAGTGAATTTCTTGTAGACAGCATGTAGTTGGGTCATGTTTCTTTATTCATTCAGCCACTCTATGCCTTTTAATTGGAGAATTTAGTCCATTTACATTCATTGTTATTGTTGATAAGTGAAGACTTACAATTGCCATTTTTTGCTTGTTTTCTGGTTGTTTTGTAACCCCTCTCTTCTTTTTTTCTTTCTGTTTTCCTTTGTATTTAAGTGATTTCCTCTGGTAGTATGTTTTAATTTGTTGCTTTTAATTTTTTGTGACTCTATTATAGGTTTTTGCATTGTGGTTACTATAAGGCTTACAAAACACATAGATATAATAAGTTATCTTAAATAAATGACAACTTAGATCACAAAGAAAAAATGGAAACAGAAAAAATACACTCTACATTTTAAACTCCATCTATTTTGACTTTTAGTAGTCTCAATTTACATATTTTTTATGTTACCTGTTTCTTAAAAAGTTGCTGTAGCTATTATTGTTTTTGAAATATTTGTCTTTTGGGCTTCATACTATTGTTGTGAGTGGATTGAACACCACAATTATAGTAGTAGGACATTTTGGGTTTCTCTCTGCACTTAATTGTATCAGTGGGTTTAATACCTTGAAATGTGTTCTTCTTGCATGTTAGTGTTTTTAGTTTTTTCTTTAGATTGAAGAACTTTCTTTAGCATTTCTTATAGACAGGTAAATTATCTCAGCTTTTGTTTATCTGGGAAAGACCTTGTCTCTTCTTCATATTTGAAAGATAGCTTTATGGAGACAATATTCTTGGATATAAGTTATTTTTTTTTTTCTTTCAGCACTTTGAAAATGTCATCCTACTAACTCCTGGCATGTACAATTTCCACTGAGAAGTCTCTTGCCAGATGAGTCAGATCTCCTTTACATTTTATGTACTTTTCTCTTGCTGCTCTTAGGATTATCTCTCTTTCCTTGACGTTTAAGAGTTTGCTTATTATATGCCTTTTGGTAGCTTTATTTGAGTGAAATCTGTTTGATGTTCTCTGACCTTCCCTTACCTGGATATTTATCTCTTTCTCAAAGTTTGGCAAGTTTTCTGTTAATATGTCTTTGAATAAGCTTTCTACCTCCTTGTTCTTGTTCAACTTATTCAATTTGAACACTAATAATTCTTAGATTTTATCTTTTGAGGTAATTTTCTATATCTCATAGGCATTCTTCATTGATTTTCATTTTTTTCCTTTTTTTCTCCTTTGTGTATTTCAGATACCCTATCTTCGAACTCACTGATTCTTTCCTCTGCTTGATCCATGCTGCTGTTGAGAGCCTATAATGATTTTTTTCAGTTCAGCAAATGTATTTCTCCATTCCAAGATTTTCTTTTTAATCTCTTTGTTAATTTTTTCTGCTAAACTTCTGAATTGCTTTTCTGTATTACCTTGAAGATCACCAAGTTTCCTTAAAACTGCTACTTTGAATTATTCATCAGAGAGTTCACATTATCATCATCTTGTGAGAGGCAGTCACTGGTTCCCTGCTTTGTATGTTTGAGGTAGTCATGGTGCCCTGTTTGCTGTTGTTTCCTGTGGTTGTACATCTGTGTCTTTGTATTGAAGTATTATTTATTCCAGTATTCTCTATCTGGCTTGTTTTGTTTTTATCAGATATGTTTACTAAAAAATTCTTCGTAATTTACCTTTTAATTTTCTTTTTTTAAAAACAGTCTGCTATGTTGCTGCTTCCTTTTTGGCACTAGATGGTCCCTTAAGCTCAGGTTTGCTTCAGTTCTAGTAAATAATCAGAGTACCACCTATCCTGAACAACAGAAGTGCCTAAGGGATATCCCAGCAGTGTGGGAAGCTGGCTATGGTTTCATGCCCTGGGAAGTAGTGGAATAAACCTCCTATAGTGTGGTGGTGCTGAACAGCCACTCCAACTTGGTATCTCTTTTTGTCAAGCTACAGAGAAAAATTTCTAGGGTGGGACGGTAGTCCCACTTCCCCCTTTTGTCTCTGGCTGTTCTTAGGGATATTTTTCTTTTTGGGCACTCCTGATGCTTCCCAGGTGTTTAGGCCGGGAGAGGTCGCCCATGAAGTAGTTCAAGATGGTGGGGAAGCTGGTTGTCCACCTCAATCTCACTTTTTTTGTGTGGAGAAACTATGAGTTGGGGGGAAATTTTCCATATACTTCATGCCCAGAAGATGGGGGAAAGCCATCACAGATAAGGAGTCCAGTTTTCTCACTGTTGGCTCAGAATTTTTTCACTTCTCTGTGGCCCCAAGAACTATCTCATCTTCATATTTGAGTTCTGAGATGTTGATGGTGATAATATTGCTGTGTATATTTATATTTGTTTTTGTTGGTTGGCGGGTGATATAGTTTGCATATTCCCACCACCCAAATCTCATGTTGAAATATAATCCCCTACATTGGAGGTAGGGCCTGGTGGGAGGTGTTTGGGTCATGGGGGCAGATCTCTCATGGCTTGGTGCTCTCCTTACAATAGTGGGTGAGTTCTCATGAGATCTGGTTGTTTAAGTATATGGCAACTTCTCACTCCCCACTCTCTCTTGCTCCCGCTCTGCCACATAATGTGCCTGCTCCCTGCTTTGCCTTCTGCCATGAATGAAAGCTCCCTGAGTCCTCCTCAGGAGTCAAGAAAATGCTAGTGCCATGCTTCCTGTGTAGCCTGCAGAACTGAGCCAATTAAACCTCTTTTCTTCATAAATTGCCAAGTCTCATGTATTTCTTTTTAGCAATGCAAGAATGAACTAACACAGAAAACTGGTACTGAAGAATGGGGTATTGCTTTGCAGATACCCGAAAACGTGGAAGGGACTTTGGAACTGAGTAACAGGCAGAGCTTGGAAGAGTTTGGAGAGCTCAGAAGAAGATAGAAAGATGAGGGAAAGTTTGGAACTTCTTAGAGACTGGTTAAATGGTTATGACCAAAATGCTGATAGTACTATGGACAATGAAGGCTGATGAAGTCTCAGATGGAAATGAGGAACTTACTGAGAACTGGAGCAAAGGTCACCCTTGTTATGCCCTAGCAAAGAAGTTGGCTGCATTCTGTTTATGCCCTAGCGACTTGTGGAAATTGGAACTTCAGAATGATAATCTAGGGTATCTGGTAAAGGAAATTTCTAAGCAACAAAGTGTTCAACATGTGGCCTGGCTGTTTCTAACAGCCTTCAGTCAGATGTGGGAGCAGAGAAATGAGTTAAAGTTGGAATTTGTATTGGGACAAGAAACAGAGCATATAAGTTTGGAAAATTTGCAGGCTGGCCATGTGGCACAGAAAGAAAAAGCATTTTCAGGGGAGGAATTCAAGCAGGCTGCTGAGCAACCACTTGCTAGAGAAATTTGCATAACTAAAAGACAGCCAAGACAATGGGAAAAAGGCTTCAAAGTCATTATAGAGATCTAAGAGGCAGCCCCTCCCATCATCATAGCCCCAGAAGCCTAGGAGAGAAGAATGATTTCATGGGCTAGGCCCAGAGCCCCACTGCCCTGTGCAGTCTTGGAACAGTGCTGCCTGCATCTAGGCCTCTCTAGCTCCAGCCACAGCTCAAAGAACCCCAGGTACATCTTGTGCTGTCACTTAAAAGGGCACAGGCCATAAGCCTTGGTGGCTTCCATGGGGCATGAAGCCTGTAGGAATGCAGAGTGCAAGAGTGAAGGAGGCTTGGCCTAGATTTCAGAAGATGTATGAAAAAGGCTGGATGCCAGGCAGAAGCCTACTGCAGGGGTAGAGCCCCCATATAGAACCTCTACTAGGGCAGTTCAGAGGGGAAATGCAGGGTTGCTAAACCCACAAAGAGTCCCCAAGAGGGCTCTGCTTAGTGGAGCTGTGGGAATGGGGTACTGCCTTCTAGACCCCAGAATGGTAGATCACTGGCAGTTTGCACCCCGTGCCTGGGAAAGCTGCAGGTGCTCAGTTCTAACCTGTGAAAGCAGCCATTTGGTCTGAAGCCTGCAAACCCATAGGGGCGGAGCTTCCCAAGGCCTTGGTCACTCACGTCTTGCAGTAGTGTCCCCAGCATGTGGGACATAAAGTAAAAGGAGATTATTTTGGAACTTTAAGATTTAATGACTGCCCTGCTGGGTTTCAAAGTTGCAACAAACTCCAAGTAGGATAAACTCAGTTATCTGTACCTAGACACATCATAAGCAATGTGCCAAAAGACAAAGATACGATTTTTGAAAGCAGCAAGACATAAGTGGTTTATCACATGCAAGGGATCTTGAATAAGATAATCAATTGATTTCTCATTAGAAACCATGGTGTCTAAAAGGCAATGAGGTCCAATACTGAAAAATAAAAAGTTCAACCAATCATTCTATATCCAGCAAAATGATCCTTCAAAAATGTAGAAGAAATTAAGGCATTCCAATATAAACAAAAATTAAGAGAGTCCATTGTTGCCAGAACTTCCTTATAACCAATGCCATAGGGAGTCTTTTGAGTTGAATAGAAAATAACTCAAACCCACATGAAGAAATAAAAAATACAAATAAAGGTAACTAAATAGGTAAATATAAAAGATAGCATAAATATATTTTTGTTGTAACTTTTACTTTTTAAATCTTTTATAATACAGGTGCAGAAAGCAATAATTATAAACAATAGTTATAGACTGTCAGTTCCAAAATGATGATGTGGAAGCAGACTGGCTTCACTCCATTCCCCCAGTGGTAGGCTGTTCTTGTGTTGCTATAAAGAAATACCTGAGGCTGGGTAATTTAGAAAGAAAACAGGTTTAATTGGCTCATGGTTCTACAGGCTTTACAGGAAGCATGGTGCTGGTATCTGCTCAGCTTCTGGGGAGGCCTCAGGGAGCTTTAACTCTGGGATGAAGGTGAAGTAGGAGCAGATGTGTCACATGGCAGAGGTGGAGCAAGAGAAAGAGAGTTGGTGGTGGGGAGGTGCCACACAATTAACCAGATCTCTAGAATACTCGCTCACCATTGCAAAGACAGCACCAAGCCATGAAGGATCTGCCCCCATGACCCAAACACCTCCCACCAGGCCCCATCTCCAACACTGGAGATTACATTTCAACAGGATATTTTGGTGGGGACAAAATCTGAACTACATCATTCTACCCCTCCTCCTGCCCAGCTTCAAATCTCGGGTCCTTCTTACATTGCAAAATACAGTCATGACTTCACAATAGTCCCCCAAAGTCCTAACTCATTCCAGCATTCACTCAGGACAGATGTTTTCCTAAATGCCTGGAACCAACACGTCTTTCAGTCTTTGCTAAGGAGGTGTGTGTGTGTGTGTGTGTGTGTGTGTGTGTGTGTGTGTGTGTTGGGGCAGTTTGCAGCTCTGTCTTACCCTTCACTTATTCACAGAGCCTTCAGAGCCTTCTCAGGTTCTTTGCAGCTCTGTCTTACCCTTCACTTATTCACAGAGCCTTCAGAGCCTTCTCAGGTTCTTTGTTAGCATGCCCAGCTCTTGGGGACACACATGGCCTTCTAGATTTCCAGGATGTAATAGAACTTTTAAGCCCTATGGACATGTCCCTTCAGCAGTCTTCCCTCTCAAGGTTTTTGGTTTGTTCATTGTTTTTCCGGAATGTTATCTACCAACAGGAAGCAGCAACTAAAACATTCATCAGTAAATGTTTTAGACAAATGTACCCCCACCCCCGCCACCCCAGCAAAATTAGCCCTGGAGGAGTTCTGAGTCAGGGGAGACAAAGACAAGCCTTTTAAGCCAGTCTTCCAGGGAGGCATCAGCTAGGTCACAGTAAATTATTAAAGTCTTTGTGAATGAGATCTGTTCTGCTCCATCCAGTACAGGAAATGCAGGTACTTGTTTGCATGGCTCCTTATTGTTGAGCCAGGGAGTTGAAAATGGAGCTGGAGAAAGTCAAAATGCAACAAATCTCATGATCCTTATTTCGTACTATAGCAGATTCAGGATTCAGCTGTTATATTAAGGGCTCTTCCAGTTGCTGCAGCCATTTGGTGAATTTTCAGAGTTCTGAAGAAAGTTGATTTTGACAGTTTTTGACAGTTTTCTTATTGCTTTTATGGAAGGGTGAAAGTTGGAATTTCTTATTTTTCTACCATTCTCCTCTTAGCTATTTTTGTATTTATATTTCCAGATGAATGCTGGAGTTACTTATTCACATTGAAGTTATTGAATGATTAAGATTACATTCAACTCATAGATCAATTTGCAGTGAATTAAGATCTTTATAATTTGAATATGTCAACTGGGAGCATAATATGCTTTTCTGCTTATTTGTGTTTTCTTCTGTATCTTTAAAATTATTAAATATATATAATATATATCCTTCACAAATTTTAAATTTATCCCTTTTATTTTACTGTTACTTTACTTATGTTTTAAATGTTTATGATAGTTAAGTATATAAAAAAATACATACTTATTTATATTTATTATATTTGGCTGAAGTTATCCATAAAGTCTATTTTATTCATTACCTTTATCCATTACCTTTTCTAAGAATATTTTGTTGGTACAAAGAAAGGCTTTCAATTACCAAATTATGATTTTACTGAACACTTTTATTCATATACCACTCTTAGGTTTCTAAAGTACTCGTGTAAATAATGGTAACTTCGACATCTAATTCTGACATTTAAGGAATTCAAACAAAACAAACATGCATAACCCAATAACTTACAGTTGAGCTTTGTCCCAATAAGACCTGTATCCATTTCCCTAAAAGCTATTCAGTATTCATTATTCTAGCTTTTATGATCATTATTACTGCTTTCATTTTATTTTTCATTTTAAAGGCACACATTCCTAAAGCCTGTGTATTCCTGTTTTGAACTTGCTATAAATAGCACACAGTAGAGTTTTATGCTTTGGTCGCTGTGAGTAAGGCTGCCCTGGGTCTCCTTCTCCATTTCTTTTGCTGCGCACATGCACACATTTCTGTTGATACACAGTTAGGACAGGACTCGATGGGTCATAGCTATGTGTATTTTCAGCTTTAGTAAATTAAGGGAGTTTTCCAAAGAAGTTGTACTAATTAAAAGACCCACGACCCATGAATGAGAGTTTGTTTCTCCACATACTTATCAACACTTAGTGTTACCAGCCTTTTAAATTTAATTTTACTCTTACTTATGTGCATGTATTAGTATTAAATGCAAGTGGTGAGATCTTGTTTCCAATCTCATAGGGAAAGCTCTCAACATATCACCATTAAGTTTGATGTTTGCTGTAGATTTTTAAAATAAAATAAAAATAATTACCATTATTTTTGTAATTACTATTTGTCAAATTAAAAATTTCCTTTTATTCCTTGTTTGCTAAGAATGTATGCTAAATTTTAACACATGCTATTTCTGAAGCTACTGAAATGATCATATATATATATATATATATTCTCTTTTTCTCTGTTATAGTAAATTAGAATGATTAGAATGATGTCTTTAACAGTGTTAAACCAACCTTTCATTCCTAGGATAAATCCAACTTGGTCTTAGTATATTAACCTTTTAAAATATTGAGGGATTTGTTTGATCATTTTTTATTAAAAAATTAATGTTTATGATTGACCTAGATATGTATTTTAATATATATAGTATATATTTCCCAAATATATATATACACATATACACATATATATATTCTTAGAATAGTCTTGTTAGTTTTTTATTGTGAAGGTGTAGTTTTTATTGTTTCCTCTCTTTATTTATTCTGAAATAACGTGAACCTTATCCAGACTTGGAATCAGTCAGCAGTCAATGTAGATTGACAGCTGCTGTTCTCTTTTGCTCTAATTGTATGTCCCACAGTTCTGAGATAAGAGCTAAAGTCCACTGTGCAATGCCATATCTCTCAGTGGCTCTGCTCTACAGAAGTGTTGCTCTTTCCTCCTGTACTGTCTAGAGCTTTAATGCTCTGAGTAATGACAGCAGAGACATTTTCAACCTCTTTAGGGCTGTGCCCATATCAGTTGGCACAGGGATTGGCAAAGGTAGACAGTCTATGTTAAACAAGTGAATGACTGACCCCAGTTTCCAGCACATGTTGCTGTTTATAAGTAATTACTTATAAATAAACACGTTGTTTATAAGTAATTACTGCATAGAATGTTCTGTTCCTAGACTCTCCTACTTAGTGCCTGGTTGTTTTCTAGAAGTTACTGCCTTTGAATCCATGTGAATGTGTCAACATGGATAAATGAGACCTACTTCAGTTTATACAACTCCCCAAAAATTTGAATTAGGGAATGAACACTGGGGCTCTGAATCTAGAATTTTGAAACATGGCTGCAAATCCTTCGACACTTCTTTCCTTAAGAGGTGGGCATCTGTGTTCCCTCCCCTCAAACCTGGGTGTCCCGGGACCACTCTGACCAATTGTGCATGGCAGGAGGGAGGCTATACAATTTCTAGGGCCAAGCTATAGAAACAGATACAGCTTCTAGTAATACTTTGTTTGCCAGAACATTCTCTTTTGGAAACAGCTGCACCGTGAGGGGCCCAGCTCACTGAGGCCACTATGCTGGAGACTGTCTAGGTGTCCCCAGAAATTCCCGCTGAGCCCACCCCCAATCAAGCACCACAGGGTGACTGCTGTCAGCACAACATGAAACAGAATACTCACCCACAAAACAGTGGTTTTTATTTTAAACCGCTAAGTTTGAGAGTAGCTTGTGGTGCAACAATAAGTAACTAGAATTAAATGTATTCCTTGTTTCATGAAAGTATATTTTCTTAACCAGTGTCCATATGCTTTAGAGCTGGTGGTGATTTCATACATGTTTTGGCATCACTGTTCTATTAGCCTTAGTTTTCTGTGTTTTCTGTCTTCACAGATGTTCTTTTAACATGAAAAGACACATTCAGAACTACTAGCCATGAACTATTTTTCCACCTTCTTTCTTGAAACATCAAACATGACTCTCTTTTAATACAAAATCAAAGGTGATTCAAGCCATTACCTCTACTATCTAAAGAGGTAAAAATAAATGGTTCTACTGCATTCTAATGTTAAAATGTTCATGTTTGCAACATTTAAACAACCTTTAAATAACATCATTAAAATCTAGCTTATGTGTGGTTGAGAAAGCCAGTGAGATTGACTTATGATCTCTCACTAGCTCTTATTAAACATTTTCTTGCTTTGCTAATCTTAGCCTCCTCTAGAGTAAAGTAGCTAAATGGATTAACATTGTAAATTAAAGTTCCCATTGGGCTCTATCGTTGTACTTCTATTTTGTAGGCTTGATTTAAAATTTAATTTAATTTTTGGTCATTCTAGGATAAGGAACCCTTTAAAAATTATAAGTTAAATTTTATTTAGGAATCAAAGTACACTTAGACATAAAGTTGAAATAACATTTCATTATTTCAAATCAAAGCATTGGATTTTTGAAAAGATAGAAAAGCTCTTTTTTGGTGTATTAACAATAGTTTATTACATTTTCAAGACATCTGGGTATAAAATTTCTAGACTTGATAAGAAAACACTATAATTTTGCAGATTACAAGCTATTATAATTTGTAGGGCAATTTAAAAAATATATTTTGCCAGTTTGACTTCTCTTTTCTATTTGAAAGAAAATAATTTATAATAATTTATGTATACTGGTTATAGCTATTTGTTCTATTATTTGAACTAAAATCCTTTGTTTGAAAAAAGATGTAAACTGCCGTCTGCAGACACATGAGTATGACAGCCTATATTTGGATGAAAGTCTTCACTGAGACCCTTGCTTCCCCAGTCATCACATTTTATAAAGACTCCACTTTCCTTTTAGGAAAGCAGTAAACCAATGACCATGGATTGTATTGTTTAAAGGTTATAAAACAGTAAATTATCCATTCACCCATCCATCCATCAATTTTTTATGAATGATAAAACCATGTAAAATGATGGCAGATATGAACAGTAGCTGAAGATATTAAGTATAATTTGGGTACTCAGATAATATCTAGAGCAAGAGTTGGCAAATATTTTTTTGTAAAGGGCCAAATAGTAAATAATTTAGGCTTTATGGATCAGGAAGCAAAACTGAGGATATTATGTATGTACTTAGAGAATAAGAAAGAAAACAAGTTTACACAGTCTTTTCATAGGCAACATTGAAAATACACTAATAAAAACTGAGTGTAATTTTCTTCTTATAATACAGATCTATGATTAAGAAAATGAAATTATATTTTGGGGGGAAGGCAATGCTTTATTTGGGTTTCAAAGTTAGCATTCCCTAGCATCAAAATTGATTGCAAATATTAATCTGTTAGTGCTAATCTGTAATGAAAGTTCACAGCCAGGCGTGGTGGCTCACGCCTGTAATCCCAGCACTTTGGGAGGCCGAGGCGGGTGGATCACGAGGTCAGGAGATCGAGACCACGGCCCAATCCCTGTCTCTATAAAAAAAAAAAAAAATTAGCCGGGCGTGGTGGTGGGCGCCTGTAGTCCCAGCTACTCGGGAGGCTGAGGCAGGAGAATGGCGTGAACCCGGGAGGTGGAGCTTGCAGTGAGCCGAGATTGCGCCACTGCACTCCAGTCTCGGAGACACAGCGAGACTCCATCTCAAAAAAAATAAAAAATAAAAAATAAATTTCACATATTTCATCTTTGAAAACGTCTCTTCACACAAATAGGTACTGCCAAACATACAAATCCATAAATATTTTATTTTAATGGAACATAGTTATTGTTTGATAAACATTCAGAGAATGCATAGATTTTACATTTGATATTTGCCTGTTAAGATCTCATTACATTGCAGAATAATCACTTTCAATGGAACGTTATATAAAAGCTCCTCAAAGGCAGCTAAATGGATTTTGAAATGTGGAAATTGCCTTTGTTTTTGCATCAAAGTCTGAAACACACTTGTGGAACTGGAACTGTGGCTTGAGATTGAGAAATGTTTCTGCTTCAGTTGTGTGTGGGAATGGCTACCTTGCATCTTGTTGTAACTTTTGACAGGATGGGCAGTGTATAAAGCTGCTGATGTTGCTTGTGATTCAAACGTTAGTTGTCACCAAAATGAGTTTACCTCAGGAATAGTTTTGCAAATAAATTTTTTTTTTTGCCTTGTAATCTTAGGTTGAATTCACTAAGAAACAGTATCAAGCAATTCCATAGTCATTTAGTGTTTGATAAAAATGGAGGAAGAAATTGTTCTCATTCAGAAAACTTTGTCTTCATTCTGAGCTCAACAACAACAATAAAACCTGACCTTTATGGAGCCATGTGGCTGCTGTGTGGAGGGCAGGTCAGGACATACAGCTTCTATTTCTGACAAAACTTTGAGGATGAAAGTTAAATATACAAGAGTGAATAAAGTCCATCATTGATGCTACTGGTTTAGTAACATGATAGATTCAAATATTTTCTACAAAGTATCTACTGATAAATAATACAATACATAATTATAAGTTTTAAACACTTTACATTTCCACAAATGTTGTAAAGTTGTTTAAGCCTTTTTCTCCTCATATTTTCTTGATATGTTTACCACCTGCAGTTGTGACACGTCTCAGCAGGTTCTACTTCAGATTGTACTGAATCTTTGTCTTCCCAAATCTCTTCAGAATATTCTTGTGTGCAATTGTTCCATGCAGACAATTCATAGAGACTAATTTTCAGTCACTTTAGACTATTCACTCTGAAACAACAACTAAGTAATATTAGTAACATTTGTTGAGTCATTGATTCAAAAAAAAGAAAGAAATTAAAAATAATTTGCCCTCAACTCTTGAACATCTCTTCTAGCCAAAAACCTAACAGTCTCAGATGAGCTTATTTGCTCAGATACATTTCTCTGGCTGCTGCAATCAACTATGATTTAATCAACTCACAATTGGTGTATGGCTTTCCTCATTTGGCTAACAAGCCATTCAGAAGGTTACTTCGCTTGTAGCTTGATTTTAATGTATTTTTATTTTTTGAATAAATTCTGTGTATTGAGATGTTCTGTTTTAAGTTTTTTTTTTTCTGATCACTGCTGTCCTGTGAGTTGGGCCTATTTTATGTGAGCCTGGTCTGGTCATGTAGATGCTTTTGGCGTCCTTTCAGCTCTGTTGGAGTGCACAGCATATTAAACACAACTGTATAAAAATAATCCATACTCTGCTGTGGCCTAAAAGCATGACAGTTGAGCTCCACTTTTCTCTTCCTGTTTTGACATGATGGGTATGCTATGAAGATTTAAATAAACCATTCATAGTACAGAAGTACATGCAGCGGCTGGAAGGTAAGGGCATTGCCGTGACCTGTAGAGTGGCTAGCACAGTTGTGAAGCTGTGAGAGTGCCACCTGTGGTCTCCATCACAGCCACGCCACTTCACCATGTGTCAAGAAAGCCACAGACAATATGTACGCTAGAGGATATGTCTAGGTGCCAATGAAACTTTATTTATGAACATTGAAAAATATTCTTTAGTGTTTTCAACCATTTCAAAATATAAACATTATTCTTATCTACTGGATATGCAAAAACAGGCAATGAGCAGGTCTGTTTCATGAGCCATAGTTTGCTGAAAACTTTTCTGAAAGTTACAGGGAAGGCTGGTGGGGTTCGCTATTAGCAGAAGCAGCGTAGAATTTCTGTCCTGGGTGAGGGATCTAGGAGCTCCAACCTGTCAACCATGCTTCTGGCTGATATGCTCCAGGTTATAATATGTCTTCACTCATTTGAAAGGATGAAAGCTCTCAGGGAGCCCTGTCAAGATGGAGTAGTGTCATGGGTGGTTACACTGAGAACATCCCTCAAGCACAGCGTGCCCAGCTGTGTGCCCAGAACCACTATGGGTGTGTACCTGCAAGTGAATTGATGTTCCTTCCCCAGTCAAAACAATCTTACACACATACTGCTTCTTCCTTTCTTCACCTCTAACTCCTTTCAATAAGTCAGGTCAAAAATGACAGGAAAGGGGGAAAAAAGGCAGCTTATAGATGCCTCATGTCCACATTTGTGCTTACCTTATTCTCAACCAAACTTGTTAGGAAACAAAGTTGGAGACACAAAGTAGAATTTGGAAAATCAAATCTGAAATGGAAAGAATAGTGTTTTTTAGGACTCAAAATATTTTATTTCTAAAACATTACACAATTGAAAGTAATGTTTAATCAGATTTTATTTTATGCCATTAGAATGTCAAGCGTTGGATTAAATTCTAATCCTTATATAGATGCATCTAAATGCAGTTAATATGCTACATAATAAGGTAAAGTCCATATCATTTAGCATGTAATAAAGGTATACATTCAGATATACCAAATTAATGAATGGATTCCTAATCACAGCAGAGGAACACATATGGAAGTTGTCCAATAACCAAGCCACATGTGGTAATATCTGTTTCTCTGTTGATGTATCCCAAGTTATAACTAACACATCTCTGGTCCATGTTATTCTTGTTCACCTTCAATTTCAGTACAATCTATTTTTGCAAAGTACTATATATTTACTGCAAAGGACACATAGATTTTGAGTATATAAATGTAGGTATACAGCTAATCTGTAATGACCATGTTTTTACACTACTAATGTGCTTCTGTAAATTTGTTGCCATCTATGGCTTTCTTTCATTCTTGGAATTACCATATTTCTCTCTTAATCAAACTTGCTCTTAATTGGGCACAGTGTTTTTGTTTCACTGGACTTCCAGACAGTCATTACTAGAGGAGGCAAAATTAAAAATTATAAATCCAGACATTTGAGAAAGTTACTCCATTAAGATTAGCACCAACAACACCCTTGATTTTTTTTAATCACTTACTTCAAGTTCTGTCAACATGTAACCGATTAAAATTTAAAGTTGCTCAATATTTGTTATGTAAGACAGAATATCTTAATGGCATACAGATTATAATGTATCCTGACCAGTGTCTCCCTGGAAATCTCAAATGAATGTGATGTTTATGCCAATTTTCTCCCATCAAAAGGAAAAGAAAAGTAAAATGAAAAATAGGGAAAATTAGTGCTTGGAAATTCTTCAGAGCTTCTTAAGTTGCAGTATGTTTAATTTTTAGCTCAGATGAAATACTGCACAATTGTAAAGAAATTATAATTCCCTTGAAAACAAAGGAAAATGTACAAAAGCAAATGTTTGCTGTAGAGTTAATTTCTGGGAGCTTTGTTTATGAGTTTAAAAGCTTAGAGGGTTTAGGTGGTATATGTGTTTTTGATGGTGACAGTGACTTAAGTGGTTCATGTGGGCAGCGTGCAGTGTGTGTGAGATGCGGCCCCCTGGCTAGCAGCTTCAGCATCACCTGCGATGTGTTAGACATGCAGATTCTCAGGGCCCCTGCCCAGTCCTACTGAATCAAAAATCTGGGAGTGTCCAGCACTCAGCATTTTAATAAGGCTTCTAGATGACTGTGATCACACAAAATTTGAGAGACACTGGCATGGCATAATGGTGAAGGGAACTGGATCTGCCAGCACTTCTCAAACTTCATTGTGCCTTCTACCCAGTTGAGGATTGTTTGCTGCTGCAGATTCTAATCCGATAGGTCTGGGGTGATTGTTTCTGCTCTGAGGACTATTCTTGGAGTATAGGAATGCTGTCAGTCCGCTTGGGCTTGGTTCTCCATTCTACCAATAAGTTAGATAACCTAGGACAAATTTCTCAAGTTATGACTCCCTGTTTCCCTAAGTATAGAGAAGGAATAACAAATGTATCTACCTTATGATGGTGCTTCGAGGCTTAAAGGAAATGGTGCATGTGCCTATCTGTGATAAGAGATAAACGAATATGAGCTTTTATTATTACTGCCCTCATAGGTTAAGATTGATGGCTTAATATAAGTGTTAACTGGCACATTAGAAAAATCACTTGTAACATTTACTCCCCCTGCTGCCCCATGAATAGAACTAGATCTTGATAATTAGCAAGTGATTTCTAACTGATTGGAGCTTACTAAGTTCTTAAGAACAGTTACAATAACTTAATGAGTAATATTCAAGTTGATATGATTTTATATGATCTACATTCATCTGCAAAAGAAAATTTACTTAGGTGTAGCATTTTTCATAGAGAATACTGCATATCACTTATTAATTCACAGATATAATTGTAGCCAAGTAATATTGTCTTTCTTGCTAGATTTCATGTAAGGATCTGTGGCAAAGTATGCAAGATGAAGTAAAACATACAGTTCTCACTTGTTTTTTAGAAGCCCTATTGTCTACAATAGATTTTCCACAAAAGTCTTGAAAGAATATAAAGTAGGTAACAGGCCAGGTGTGGTAGATCATACCTGTAATCATAGCACCTTGGGAGGCTGAGGTGGGAGAATTGCTTGAGGCCAGGAGTTCAAGACCAGCCTGGGCAACATAGCGAGACCTAAAAATTAGCCACATGTGGTGGTGCATGCCTGTTGTCCCAGCTACTCAGGAGGCTTTTTCCCAAGTGAGGCAGGATTGCTTGAGCCTGGGAGATTGAAGCTGCAGTGAGCCAAGCTCACGCCACTGCATTCCAGCCTGGGCAACAGAGTGAGACCCTGTCTCAAAAAAAAAAAAAAAAAAAAACTTTTTTTAAAGTGAGTGTATTAGTCTGTTCTCATGCTGCTAATAAAGACATACCTGAGACTGGGTAATTTATAAAGGAAAGAGGTTTAATTGACTCACAGTTCCACATGGCTGGGGAGCCTCATAATCATGGTGGAAGGTGAATGAAGGGCAAAGTCACATCTTACATGGTGGCAGCCATTTATAAAACCATCAGATCTTGAGAGACTTAATCACTATCACAAGAACAGTATGAAGGAAACCACCCCCATGATTCAGTTATCTCCACCTGGCCCTGCCCTTGACACATGGTCTATTACAATTCAAGGTGAGATTTGGGTGGGGACACAGATCCAAACCATATCAGTGATTAACATGATATATTCATCTAACACAGAAGTCTACTATGTATCTTAACATTTTATTATGAAAATATTCTAATATACAGCGAAATTGAAAGAGTTTGCAGTGAACAGTTGAATTCCTACTAGTATATTCTGGTAATATTTTACCACATTTGTTTTATCACATAACAACATACTGTTCATCTATCTTTTCATCTATCAACTCATTAATTTTGATTTTTGATGAATTTTAAAGTAAATTTTACACATCAGTACACTCCTCCCATACTTTGATATGTAGCATACTTTTAGCTTGGCCTTTTAATCCTATTTTAAACCAGAATGTTGTCTCACTTATTAGCATGCCTTCCTTTTCAAGGATGAAAGTTCAGCACACCACACCAGGGACATAATGAAGAATGGACTGCTTAGCTTTTACTCGTGTGTTTTTTGGCTGAAATCTTATGGAAGTGGCAAGTTAGATTGATATAGGTTCAAAATAATGAGAAAAGGATGTATTAATGACTAGAAATTGAAAATGGTTTCTTCTACTTTCTGTGGCTGTGGGAATACCGGGCAGGCCCAGGAAATTACAGCAGAAATCAAAAATGCCAGGAAGCCACATGTACTGAAAAGTTCCCAAAACATGTAGCTAACACATTTTGTATTTTTTGTCAAACTCATCTTCTTTCCAAAAAAAGGAGCATCTAATGAACCAGTAGATGACAGGCTGTAGTGTCTGGGGACGGCTCTTGGAAGCCTAGAAAGAGAATCCTGTTCCCTGAACTCCTTCACTCTTATTTCTTCCCAGAAATGTTTACACATCGTAAGGGTGAGGGGTAGGTCATCTGTTGTTAAATTAGCAAAGGCCATCTCACTGACTGGAGTATCAATACATTCATAATTGTCTTCAGCTTTGGACCTGTGATTACATACCCTTGATGTAACATTCTCTTATGTTGTATGAAGTTCCATCATGGCTGCACAGTCTCCGAAGTTTTCCTCCCAGTTGTCTGTGACCCTGTCATGTTAATTAGCATCAGAAGCTGTTACAGGTTGCTTGAACTCAGGCTGCCCTCTGAAGGCCTGAGCATTCTCAGCTGGGCCTCCCGATGTTTTCACCCCAACCCCTGCCTCTTTCTAGTCACTCTGCTCACAGCATGGCAGAGGGTGTCTTGCTTGAGGACACAGCCAGAGACAAACCTCCCAGATGTCTTGTGATCCATGTACTCCGCTGAGTCTCATGAAGTGTGATGGTCACCTCATCTTCCTCTACTTTGACTAGGTAGAAATTTCATGGGATTAGCCGCCAGTACTTCCCAGGACCTGTCTAAAATTTTGGGGGAAGCCTGTAGAAGAAGTGGTTCAAGACCCTCCTCAGCTCCTCCATCTCCTGGAATCTTGGCTTCCTCTCAAGAATGGGTCAGTGTCTGTGGTGAGCAGACATGTCCTGGAAATATCCAAGTCCTAACCCCTGGAACGTGGGAAATGCAAGGTTGAAGATGGCACTGAAGCTGCGATCGGCCGACCTGGAGATGAGGAGAGCACCCCAGGTCACCCGGGGGCCCAGTGCGATCACGAAGGAGCTTAAGAGGGAGGCAGAGAGAACACCGGGGAGTGAGACGAGACGCTGCCGGCTCCGAAGGACGAGAAGGGGCCACAGCCCCGGATCGGGGTCGGCCGGTAAGCTGGGAGAGACACGGAAATGGATTTTCTCCTGAAGCCTCCAGAGGGAACCAGCCCTTCGCTCCTTGATCTTAGCCCAGTGAGGCCCATTCGGGACTTATGACCTACAGACCCGGAAGAATAAACTGGTGGTGTTTTAAGCCACTAACTTTAAGGAAATTTTTATGGCAGCAACAAAAAGCTACAGTGTAAGCCCTGGACCCTCAAGTAGGAGGCTTCAGACAGGGACCATCCGCGTACCGGAACGCCGCATCGCCCTTCAGCTTCCGGGGGAATCTTTCAGAGGGACGCACATCCGCGGCACGTGAGTCCGGCCTGTCCGGGTGTCTGGGCGTCTCCCGCGGCCGCGCTCCTCAGAGGCCACGCTCCTCAGAGGCCGCGCTCCTCAGAGGCCGCGCTCCTCCCGCGAGAGCGTCAGGCGCGCGGTTTCCTCTCTCTGCAGAGGGGCCTCCTGCTCTCCCGCCCTCCCTCATCTCCTCACCAGATCTACTCCCTCATTAATGGCTTCCCAGCGTCCCGCAACCCCGGGGCGGCTGCCCTAGCCTGGGGGGAGGTGGGGCGTGCGGCTCCGTCGGGCATTGGATGCCCCAGGCAAGGCCACCGGCTCGGCATCACACTGGAGCGATGCAGCCCAGTCCCCGGCTGTGGTCTTAGGGGAGAGTCTGAAGCTGTTCAGCCTACTTAGTGTGAGTGGAAAGATCTGGAATAGCTGGATTCAGACCTAAGCATGTAGGGAGGTCTTGCTTCATTGACGAAGTCCTGTGTTAGCACCTCCTCGACCAGCTTGAGGGAGGGGCGCGCCCGTCTCCAACAGGCAGGGCAGTCCGTGGGCTTCGCCAGGTTACTGAGCGGACAACCGCAAACTCCTGCTTTAACCGGACCATGTGCATCCTCGGTAATTAAAGAAGAGGGTCGGGAAGTTAAGGAGTCAACCAAGACCCCACTCACTCCAGATTCACCGAATGAGAACATCCAGGCAAGTCCTACAGTTCTTGGGAAAGTGCTGCTTCCTCACACATCTTTATGCATTTTAGCTACTGCTGGTTCAAAAGTTCACTGCATCTTTTCCTGCTGGCTAGATTCATTTTTGTTAACTATCTTTTGTTTCTGGCTTTGTGGCATAAATTATTTTATTCATCTTCGTACAACACCAGGCACATAAAAGGAGCCTAGTTCTCTCTGTGGGGCTGAGAGCAGGCACATCTGCGGGCTACTACCTTAAAGCCGCGTGACCCCCTCGGTGGCTTAGAACAGCCACCACCTGTCCTCACAGACATATGGGTGGCTGTGGCTGGCTCTGGCCCAGATGCCTGGGGAGCTGCTTCTCCTGCTGGACGTGCAGGCCATTTGGACACTGGCTGGTCTGGGCTGCCTGCCGGGCCGCTCTGCTTCAGTACGCAGGTGGACCAGGTTAGTCTCGTCTCCAGCCCACTTGGGAAACTTGCAGTGATTTCAGTTCCTGCAGGATCAAAGCGGATGAAAAGAATGCCCGGCCGCCAAATCCCACACACCTGCTTGCAAAATGGCGGGAGCGACAATGTCTTTTCCCTCTCTTCTGCCTTCAGATCTCACATGGAGGCTCCTCCTGGTGGTTCCTGAACTGGAGCGTTGGTGGCAAGGAGTTCTAAAATGTAGAGAATCCCGGCCTCTGACCTGTGACGGGGGAGCGCAGAGAGGGCAACGGGGCATTTCTGGTGTCCACATCTAGGGAGCGTAAGCATGCCTGGTCGTGCAAGTGTCTTGCTGTGCACGGGGCCCTGGGCTAGCGCTGCTCGCGTGGCTGTTTGGAGCTGTGCAGAGGCTACTTAGGTTTCCAGTCAGAGCCAGCAGATTTCTGAGCCCCTGAGTGAGTAAAAGAGTAGCACTAACTGTGTCACTGCCGTCTCCACCATGTCGTGCGCCTTCTCCTTGAGGTGAGAACAGTGATGTGCAGCGACTGCTTCCACTTTGAAGGAGAGATCCCCAGCACTGGGCAGCCAGAGCTCCCAGCGGGCAGGTCCTGGATGCTCATTGCCCCTCCTCCACCCTGCAGCACGCATGCGCACTACTTCTGCTCTGCGGGCCCTCTCTGCGTGATGCCCTCCCGATCGTAGACCAGCGGGAGGTTTCTTAGATCCCAGCTTAGAAGTTAGTGTGGCCCTGAGGTGAGAAGATGAAGGCGGGTGACTCTCCTTGATGAGAGAAAACAGATAGCTCCTGGATTTTCTTCTTAAGGTAGAAAACCACAACAGCAGCAACTAAGCATTTGCGAGACAGTAATGGATAACCTGAGGCCAGGGGCTGCCCTGGCTTGTTAGTTAATACAGACCTCATCTGGAATAGCAAGCTCAATTTTAGTCACCATGTTGCTATAAAACGCACCATCATTTTCCAAGCGGCATGTATTCCACATAGGCCAAACTGGTGAGCTAAATCAGGATAAAAGGAAATAAAAACTCATCATTTTCCAAGTCTTTGATTGTGGTGCTAATCTCTGCAATTCCCTCATGGATATGATATTGCTTTTGGCTTAAAATTTTATACTGAGTAGTGCTCCACATTTCCTTTCAGGACAATAGCCCGCATTTCGCAGAGCAGGGAGCCAGTGTGGGAGCCTGCCAGTTACTGAGTACAGCCATCTAAGTATGCACCCAGGAACTGGGAGGAGGAACCATGGGCATTCACAGAGCCCTCAGGTCCCCCGGACAGACTTTAGCCCTTTACCAGTCTCCTATGGCTGTGCACAGGGACTGCACGATTGAACATACATGGGTTCTGCAGCTTCCATGGTCAATGGGCTGCTCCCAGCCACTGCAGGTAAACCCTTCGGGCCAGGACCCTCTTGCTGCCTGTGACAGGGGTCTGGCCCTCTAATCTAGAGGAGGAGCTCAGGTGGCCCACTTGGCAGAGTCCCAGCATCAGCAGTGAAAACAGGAGCCTGTCTGTAGCAGTGCCTTCTCCTGTGCTCTGGCCTATGCAGGCTTACTGCTCCAGGGCTTTCTCAGAAATGTTAGTTCTGTGCTCACAAATGTATTTCCTTCTCAACACTGTGGGAAGCGACTCTTCTGGCTGTCTTAGGTGGGGAGGGGTGATTATTTGATGGTGCAGGTGATAGTGATTTCACACTCTAATATCACAAAGTTTTGGATTTCTTTTCTGATCATACTCCAGGATGTTCCTGGCATCTCCCCACCTTTAGCGCAGGTTCCAGTCAGATGAATACCTGAAACTGTGTGAGGCTGCTGGGGCAAGCACATAGAGTGCTGAAGCAGCCATCCAGATGCTGTCGTCACACTGTCCTTCTTGTCCCAGCTCCTCAGAGCCCTGCCTCACACATCCCTGCAGTGTGCATTGAGAACCGTGCAGCTCCGTGTGTGTAGCCTTCTGCTATGCACTCTCCGTGCCGGCGCTGGGCTCCGGGAGAACAGACTTCACCTTGCAAAGGAGGCTTGGCTGGATTTGAAGTTTAAAGTATTGCGTCCCCATCAAGTTCTTGCTTTTGAGACGTGCAACCTGCTGAGCTGTAAATACAGCGTCTGTTTCCATTTAGCAACACGAGGACGTTTCCATGTCAGTGCTGTAGCTTAAGACACTGCTCATATTTCTGAGTAATGGGGTATTACTGTTGACGTAATGTGATGCTCTTGTTCACATTTTCCTTTTGACCTGTACTCATGTGTGGGTGCGTGTTTGCAGTTCTGCACAGGTATGCAGTTCCATGCAGTATTATACATGTGTCTAGATTTGTGTGTCTGCCACCAGTCAAGATACAGACAATACTCACACAGGTCCCTCCTGTTGTTCTTTTAAACCACGCATGCTGCCCCACCCGCATCCATAATCCCTCGCAACTGCTATCTGTTCTCTATTTCTATAATTTTGTCAAGAATATCATGTAAATGGAATCATACACTGTGTAACCTTTTAAGATGGGCTATTTTCACTTCACGTCTTCTCTGAAGATTCATTTAGACAGTCGTATCCATCACAATGTGCTCCTGGTTCTGCTGATGAGTAATCAAAGCAAAGCTTTTTGATTTTGATGGAGACCAATATATTTATTTATTTTCCCATTTATGCAATCTACTTTTGGTGTCAGCCCTAGATCCTGAAGATTTTCTCCTATTTTGCCTTCTAAAATTCCTATAGTTTTACATTTAAGTCCCCGATCTATTTTTTCTCCAATTTTTTTATTATGATAAAATACACATAACATAAAATTTGCCATCCTAACCATTTTAAGTGCATAGTTTAGCAATATTAAGTGCATTCATGATGTTACTGTAAGTATCACCACCACCTATCTTCCTAACTTTTTATCTTGTAAAATTGAAACTCTGTACCCATTAACACTAACTCCTCATTCCCTGCTCCCCACAACCCCTGTAAACCACCACTCCAGAATAGAATACAGATCTGTTTCTGAATAGATGAGAGATATGAATCTGTTTCTATGATTTTCACTCTAGATACCTTATATAAACAGAATCATATAGCATTTGCCCTTTTGTAACTGACTTATTTCACTTAACATAATGTCTTCAAGGTTTGTCCATATTGTAGCATATATCAGAATTTCCCTTTTTAAGGCTGAATAGTATTCTTGTGTATGGATATACCATGTTTTGCTCATGTACTCATCCACTCATGGACAATTGTGTTGCTTCCATGTTTTAGTTATTCTGAATGGTGCTGTTATGAACATGCTTGAACAAATATCTCTTTGAGACCCTGCTTTCAGTTTTTTGCATATATATCCAGAAGTGGAATTGCTGAATAATATGATAATTCTATTTTTAATTTTTTGAAAAAAATGCCATACTGTTTTCCACAGCAGCTGTACCATTTTACATTCCCACCAACACAGTGTACAGGGTTCTAATTTCTCCGCCTCCTCATCAATATTTGTTATTTTTAGTTTTTTGGTAGCTGCATTCTAATGGGTGTGAGGTGGCATCTCATTGTAGTTTTGTTTTGCATTTCCCAAGTGATTAGTGATGTTGAACATCTTTTCATGCACTTCTTGGGCATTTGTGTATTTTCTTTGGAGAAATGTCTATTCAAGTTCTTTATCCATGTTTTAACTGGATTGTTGTTGTTGTTTAGTTTTAGGAGTTCCCTAGATATTCTGGATATCACTTATTATATACATAATTTGGAAATATTTTCTCTGATCCTCTGGATTGCCTTTTTATTGTGTTGACAATGTCTTCTTATGCACAAATTTTTAAAATTTTCATGAAGTCCAACTTGCCCTATTTTTTTCTTTTGTTGCTTTTGCCTTTGGGTGTTATATCCAAGAAACTCAATGCTGGAAAGCTTTTTTCCTGTATTTTCTTCTAAGAGTTTTATTGTTTTTAGTCTTACATTCAGGCCTTTGGTGCACTTTGAGTTAGTTTTTGTATATGATTTTAGGTTAAGTTCCAGTTTCATTCATTTGCACATTAATACACAGCTTTGCCAGCACCATTTGATGAAAAGACTTTTTCCCCATTTAATGGTCTTGGCACCCTTGACCATATATGTAAGGGTTTATTTCTGGGCTTTCTATTTAATTCTATTGGTCTATATGTCTGTCTTTATGCCAGTGTTATTCTGTTTTGATTACTGTAGCTCTGTATTAATGTGTGAAATTAGAAAGTGTGGGTCCTCCAGTTTTGTTCTTATTCAAGATTGCTCTGGCTATTCACAGTCTCTTGAGACTCCATTTGAATTTTAGGATGTATTTTTCCATATCTTCAGAAAACATCACTGAGATCAGTACACAGATTGCATTGAATCTGTAGAGCACTTTGGGTAATATAGATATTTTAACAATATTGTCTTCCAATCCATGAACATGGGATATGTTTCCATTAATTTATGTCTTCTTTAATTTTGTTGCAGCAATGTTTTGTAGTTTTCGTTGTACAAGACTTTCACTTCTTTGGTTAAGTTAGTTGCCAAGTATTTTGTTCTTTTTGATGCTATTATGAGTGGAATTGTTTCTGTAACTTCCTTGTCAGTGGTCATTGTTGGTATATTCAAATGCAGTTGAATTTTGTCTGCTGATTTTTTATCCTGCTACTTTGCTGTATTCATTTGTTCTAACACACTTTTGTGGAATCTGTAGGACTTTCTATATATAAAACATATCTGCAAACAAAGATAATTGTATTTTTCCCTCTCCTATTTAGATGACTGTTATTTATTTTTCTTGCTTAATTAACTTCTGGCTAGAACTTTTATACTGTGTGGAATAGAAATGGGAAAATTGAACATTCTTGACTTGTTCTTGATTTTAGAGGAAAAGCTTTCAGTCTTTCATCATTGAATAAGATGTTTGCTCTGTGTTTTTCATATATGGCTTTTCTTGTGTTGAGGTAGTTTCCTTCTATTTCTACTTTGTTGAGTGTTTTTACCATAAAAGGGTGTTGAATTTTGTGAAATGCTTTTTTCTGCACCAATTGAGATAATCATGTGTTTTTTCCTGCACCAACTGAGATAATCATGCATTTTTTTTTCATTCATTCTGTTAATGTGGTATACTACGTTAATTGATTTTTGTATGTTGAACCATCCTTGCATTTTAGGAGTAAATTCCAATTGATCATGGTTTGTAATCCTTTTAATATGCTGTTAAGTTCTGT
>NW_012106474.1:1963837-1965848 GCF_000951045.1 Mandrillus leucophaeus
TTTATTTTATATTTCCTCTCATATTTCTTATTTCATTCCTCTGCTAGCCCTGGATTTAGTTTATTCTTATTTTTTTAGCTCCTTAAGTTGTAAAGTTAGGTTGTTGATATAAGAATCTTCTTGTTTATCAATATAAGTATATATAGCTCTAAATTTCCCCCTTAGCACTGCTTTTACTGTGTCCCATATATTAGGAAACTGTACAAGAAATGCTAACCTTATAGCTTTATCTATCTATTTATCTGTCCACGCATCCATCAATTTATGTATCCATCTATCATGTATTATGTTTCTATCTTTCTATGTATCATCTGTCTTTATCATCTGTCTACCATCTATCACCTACCATCTATTCTCTTTTAATTTATGTATGTTTATATTTATTTTCTAATGTTTTCATGAACTTATAATTTACAAGATTCACTTATTAAATTACATTATGTATTTTAAACATTGACTTACAGTAATGTGTGTGTGGTTTTTAATGTTTGTGCAATTTCTCTTTCAGCATTATATCACAGCATGTAAGTAGTTAAAGGAGTAAATAATTGCCTGAAAAACAATGTTGACTGGAGCACTTTAGTAAATGCTTTCACATGTGTTTGAGCAAGCATATTGATTACTGGAGCTTGAGACAAAATATTCCACAGGAAAATTGACCTCTGGCTAATAGGTAGATAGTAATAAAAATTCATTAGCAGCTGGTTTTCCAATCTGATGCTGAGCTTACTTTAGGTCTGACTTGGTGGTGCTCAAAATAGAAGAGTTTTGTAGTGACCAGCAGGCTGCAATCTTTGTGGGCAAACCTTTCTGCTTAGAGAGGAAATGCTGTGAATGCAGTTTTGCACCCCATAACAACATTTCAGTCAATGCTGGACTGGATATACAATGGTGACCTCTTAAGATTATAATGGAACTGGAAAATTTCTATTGTCTAGTAATGTCACAGCCATTTTAACATCATAGTGCAATGCATTACTCAAGCGATTGTGGTGATGCTGGTGTAAACAAATCCATTGCACTGCCAGTCTTATAGTGGTGTGGATTATAGTCTAAGGCAATAGGTTCAAGACCCAAGAAGAACTAATGTTTCAGTTTAAGTACAAAGAAAGGAAAACACCAATGTCCTAGCTCAAGGCAGTCAAGCAGGAGGTGGTTCCTTTTACCTAAGGGAGGGTCAGCCTTTTTGTTCTGTTCAGGCCTTCAGCTGATTGGATGAGGCCCACCCACATTAGGGAGGGCATCTGTTTTACTCAATTCACAGTTCCAAATAGTCTCATCGAAAACACCCTCACAGCCATATCCAAAATAGTGTTTGAGAAAATATCTGGGCACCCCATTGCCCAGTCAAGTTGACACAGAATATTAACCATTATAATGCCACTACTCATTATGCCATATATATAAACACAACAATTAAATAAATCTATATTGAATCTAACTGTAACTGACAGTTGAAAGTATCAGAGTCAGAAAAGAGAAACTCACACTTGCATTTGGCCCTTATCTTGCTGGAATTATATTTTTATCTCATAGGAAAAATGCTTTCTTATTATCAATTGAGGTAAGAGATTGAGTTATTTTTCTTTAACAACGTTGCTAGATATGGTATTATTTCTCAAAAGCCTATGCAAAAGTTACATATGTATGTCATATATATTACATATACTACTTTAAAACTATACAAAAATATGACTTATTTAATAGCATAATATATGTAAAATATTGCTCTTATGAAATGTATTCTTGATGTGCAGGAAAATATGAGTTGAGTATAGCCAAATATGTAGTATATTTAAGATATTTTAAGTATTGTTTTCCTTTGTATTCAATTACTTACTATTGCATAACAAAACAAAGACAAAAAAGCAGTAGGTGACTGGTGGTTACACTGGTGGGAATGGAAAAAAATAGGTTTGGAGAAAAGTAGTTCTGGGGTCAAAGAAGAAATAAAAAAAATTTGAACATCTTAAGTTTGAGATTTCTGTTAGACAGTTGATTGAGCTGTCAG
>NW_012106474.1:1967278-1971357 GCF_000951045.1 Mandrillus leucophaeus
TTTTCTCTTTCTCTTTCTTTTTTCTCTTTCTCTACATTTGATTTTGCAGTTGCTTCTTTCAAAAGTCTTTGGGACCTCGTGTGAGGAACTTGCAGTAGTATTTCTCATCTCAGGATGTTAGGATACCCGGTTCTAGACATCTAGCCATGTAACTACCTCAGTGTCTCTTTAGACCTGCTGTTGAGCTTAAACTGTGATTCCAGGTCCCAGCACACACCATTAGCCTCTTTTAGAAGCAGTGAAGCCCTGCCAGCTCTGGGTTCTGGTGTTTTGTGGAATGTGAGCTCCCTTCCCTTTGGGTGCTTAATTCTGCACCCAAAGCCAGGATGTCCAAGACTTAAGTTTGTGTTTCTGCTCCTTTTCAGTTTATGGAGAATTTTATTTTGTTTTTAAGCCTGGCTATGTCAATTTATTTTTTCTCATTATATTTTAAATATAATTTATATATATTTGAAGTAAAGAGATGCTTCAAAGCATGAATTAAAAACTTCATCTTGACTAGTTTCATTTAGATATTGAATAATGTAACTGTAAAAGAGGTTAAAATTTTGGAATTTTACATTTCAGATGTAGTTAACAAAAAATAATTACTAAGTAACCCCACCCTACACCCTACTCCCAGCAATAACCTCCAGAGTTATTGCTCTAAAGTTTATTTCACTTAGTCTAATAAAACCTAGAGAGAAATGTGATGCATTATCTTTAAGGAAATAGCCCTATTTTCTTTTTGGTCAGCTCCTTCTTGGGTAATGGCTGGAGCTGATCTCATTCATTTTCCAGGAAGCTCTTAAATGCCCGTGGTATTTAGTGACTAACACTAACTCTGTAGTATATTTTCTCTCCTTTTAAGAAGATGATTGGGTTCTGTTTCAGTGAATGGATTTTCTAGTTGGAAAGTACAGAAGTCCACATTTTTCTGTGCAGCATTGCCTCTGTTTTTTGTGGATGATGAGTGGTGTACAGATGACTGAAAGTAGGGTGTTGGAAGTTCAGGAGTCCAGCTTTGGGCCTGTTATCCTGCAGGGGACGTTTTGGGCAGTTCAAAGTTACAGTGCTTCAATCTGGAGATTTCTAGGCCATGAAAGCACTCCATGACTTTTCAGAGATGTAGGCTGAGACAGAGACCACGGATATTTATAACTATGTGAAGTACACTGTCCTTCATTCTCTGCCTGTTTGATCTGGAGGCTGAGATACTAAGGAAACCCCAACCAGTAGCTTGTCTTGTTTTCAGCCCCACATCTTTAAAGAATGTGAATTGTTCATTTCTCTTGTGCTGATAGAACAGATATTGAGAGAGTAGTTGAGTCCAGCAACCTTGCTTCACTGGCAGAGCATTTAGCCCCCATCCCCAACCGATACCAGACCTTGGCAGGTTTGTGGGTCCTTCCCTTTCAGACAGATAAGCACATGCAGGCTCTGCAGCCAGCTGCAGTGGAAAGTCCGCAGAAGCAACGTGCACACTCCTCTAGCCCGTTCTTCGCGCACATCCGGCTCCCTGAGGATTCGATGTTGTACGCATTGTTACAAGAACAGTTGGTCATGTACAATCCCAAACCTTCTTAGAAACACACTGGCATGGTGTTCAAATTCCACATGGGGTCTGTCTCCTCCACACGTGAGGAGCAGCCAAGTCCTGCGGGCTGACTGCAGTCATGGCTTTGCTGTCTGCACAGGCTCAGCACAGAGGTTACACCTATTGTAGTACAAAGTGCAGGGGGCAGAACATGATTACTTGAATCTGGTTCTTGCCAGGACACCTGGCTTAAACCTTTGTGCTGAAGAAACACGCCGTGGACCCTTTAGTGGTGACAAGTTTTTTCTGACCTGTTTAGGGCATCCTGAAAGCCTATGGGTCCATGTCCTGTTCAGGAGCGACCCCTGTGGGAGGGCCTTTCCCCAGGCCAGCTTCTTTGTCTCCAACCAAGTGTGAATGCCCTGCACACCCAGGACAGAGAAGTTGCTTAGAATGTAGTTTGTGAAGTTGAGTTACTGGAACAGCTCATGGGGAGGAAGCCAGAAAGACTACCACAAAGCACTTCCACATGTTGGAACTCAGGAACTTTAAACGAAGTGGAAATATTTATCCTGGATTAGAGACATTTGAGAAATAATGAAATTATAGAATTGAAGTCTTTGGAGAGCTGAGCCTTGGCCACACATTGCAACCATCTGGAGGAATTTCAGAAATACAGTGCCCAGGCCCATCCTGGAAACGCTGAGTGAATTGATCTGGAGCGGGATCTGACCAATAGCCAGTCATTCCTCACGAAGTCTGAGTAAATCAAGACAACTCCTTAAACTGAGGCATGCAATGTCCTGATCAGGTGGTAGAAGTACCTTTTCACAGAGAGGTGTGATGTGACTACGTCATGGGACTTTCTTTCTCCGAAATCTGTAGATCACAGCGGGCGACGGCCTTGGCTGTCCGGTGCAGAAGTGGGACTTACTTTCTCCGCAGTTTGTAGATCACAGCGGGCAATGGGCGTGGCTTCCCAGTGAGGAAGTAGGAGACGGTCGTGTGTCCTTCCACCACTGTCTACCATAGAGTCTCACAGAGACGGCATTTTCCAATACAAACTGTCTTAGGCTTTTAATCACACTAAATCTTGGCAATCACTGCCTCTGTCAAAGAACAGTACTTGCTTGAGACACTGTTAAGAGTTTTCACACCGTGGAAGGTCTCGTCTTACAGCCTGTGTGCACGCTGAGGCATCTGTGCGGGTGCCATGCACAGGAGGTGCTGAGCGGGAAGTTGGAGCACCTGGATTCTCATCTGCCTCTGCTCCTGGCAGCTCCTTGACTTTGCACGAATGAACCGAACATCTCTGCATCTGCACCAGGGTCAGGAAGTAAAAGCACCAAACTAGATTATCTCTGAGATCACCCTCATCTCTGAAATCATGTGGCCTAACTAAATGGTTATGTATCAACAGAAGTCAACATTGGAATTTGCAAAGGATTTGATTAAGAGAAATGCAGAAAAAAAGGGCATCAAATGTGCCATTTGACGCCCACCCACACTGCGGAGTGAGTTTACATTAATGTGACCTATACATGGTGTGCATCAGTTCACACTCCAAAAGACAATTAAGCTGCCATCCCCACCGAGGTACAGAGGGCGCAGGCAGTTCACTCGAGCTCCGTGATTGGGATCAGAGCTCTGGCTTGCCAGTCTGTGTTGCTTCCACCTCAGTCACAGCGGTGTCTGCGTCCCCTTGTTAAATTTGCTCCCAGCTAGCCTCTAAGTTTGTTTGTGTTTCATAAAGTTAGGAAAAGGGAAAACGGTTGAAGAGTTCTCCTTTATCTGCAAAACAGACAGAATGCAGAAGTATAACAGGACAAGGGGGTTTCAGTAATGGATTGCAAAGGTCAAAACCAGCGTCCACTGTGTATATGAAGACAGGTAACTGGAGTTGGCTGTAGCCAGGTGCTTCTGACACTGCTCATTTTCTCTTTTCTTTGCTGCTCATTATCATGCTAGAAGAACTTGGATAAGACATGATCTTAAAATTCTACTTGAGGCAACATTTGAAAGTCTTCTCATTTCTAGATTTCTGCTTTTGATGGATGAGGCTGAACAGTAATTTCCTTTATGAGACAATTTCAGACCTTTTGCCTCATCCACCGTGGAGATCTGCAAAGCACACAAACAGGCAGATCCTGGCTGCCTCTCCAGCAACAGCAGCAACCACGCCAGAGACGCTGCTCTGAGCTGGTGGTGCGTGCAGCCTCGACGCATGAGTGTTTTAATTAGGCGGGCATCCAGGCCCATCAAGTAACACAGTGCTGTGGGTTTCTCTCTTAGTTGCAACTACATGTTGGTTTCTGTGCCTTTATGCAGTGTTAATAAGTGGGGGAATCTCCAAGGAATGATGGAAAGTGCACTTCCCCATGGTCCATCATTTCATATGCCAGGTTTCTGTGATTTTCTCATGACCCCCAGCTGGGGGAGTCAGAGACTGGAATTTTCAGAGGGGAAGAGAGAGAGTGCTGTGTCTGTGGGAGTAAAAGGGCTCAGCTGTTAGGATAAGTTTCAATCAGAGTTTCAAGCAAATGAGACTAAACATGCTTCTTCT
>NW_012106474.1:1971407-2001300 GCF_000951045.1 Mandrillus leucophaeus
TGAGATCACCCTCATCTCTGAAATCATGTGGCCTAACTAAATGGTTATGTATCAACAGAAGTCAACATTGGAATTTGCAAAGGATTTGATTAAGAGAAATGCAGAAAAAAAGGGCATCAAATGTGCCATTTGACGCCCACCCACACTGCGGAGTGAGTTTACATTAATGTGACCTATACATGGTGTGCATCAGTTCACACTCCAAAAGACAATTAAGCTGCCATCCCCACCGAGGTACAGAGGGCGCAGGCAGTTCACTCGAGCTCCGTGATTGGGATCAGAGCTCTGGCTTGCCAGTCTGTGTTGCTTCCACCTCAGTCACAGCGGTGTCTGCGTCCCCTTGTTAAATTTGCTCCCAGCTAGCCTCTAAGTTTGTTTGTGTTTCATAAAGTTAGGAAAAGGGAAAACGGTTGAAGAGTTCTCCTTTATCTGCAAAACAGACAGAATGCAGAAGTATAACAGGACAAGGGGGTTTCAGTAATGGATTGCAAAGGTCAAAACCAGCGTCCACTGTGTATATGAAGACAGGTAACTGGAGTTGGCTGTAGCCAGGTGCTTCTGACACTGCTCATTTTCTCTTTTCTTTGCTGCTCATTATCATGCTAGAAGAACTTGGATAAGACATGATCTTAAAATTCTACTTGAGGCAACATTTGAAAGTCTTCTCATTTCTAGATTTCTGCTTTTGATGGATGAGGCTGAACAGTAATTTCCTTTATGAGACAATTTCAGACCTTTTGCCTCATCCACCGTGGAGATCTGCAAAGCACACAAACAGGCAGATCCTGGCTGCCTCTCCAGCAACAGCAGCAACCACGCCAGAGACGCTGCTCTGAGCTGGTGGTGCGTGCAGCCTCGACGCATGAGTGTTTTAATTAGGCGGGCATCCAGGCCCATCAAGTAACACAGTGCTGTGGGTTTCTCTCTTAGTTGCAACTACATGTTGGTTTCTGTGCCTTTATGCAGTGTTAATAAGTGGGGGAATCTCCAAGGAATGATGGAAAGTGCACTTCCCCATGGTCCATCATTTCATATGCCAGGTTTCTGTGATTTTCTCATGACCCCCAGCTGGGGGAGTCAGAGACTGGAATTTTCAGAGGGGAAGAGAGAGAGTGCTGTGTCTGTGGGAGTAAAAGGGCTCAGCTGTTAGGATAAGTTTCAATCAGAGTTTCAAGCAAATGAGACTAAACATGCTTCTTCTGTGGCATTTTTCATCAACTGTCCTTAAAACTCTGAACTGTTAACCATGACTGAAGTAGAGATTTGCTCATGCTCATTGATCAGAGTAAATGTGATGATTTTCCTAATTTTCTGCAAGGACGTTCTGAGTTTGATGATTCATTTACATTTAAAAAATACAAGTGAAAGGATGGCTTGTAGATGACTACAGTGCCAGATTTTTAAAAAGTCTTATCTTGGTCATATTCGTGCAGGCAAAATAGTACATTGGAAAGTTTTGGATTTTTATTAGAGGGAGGCTCATGGCTCACTTTTGGTTCTTTTATGCTAACATCTTCCCCACTGTCCTCCTGCAACCTCAAGCATGAGGTTTGCCACCCTTTTCAAGCACCTTGACTCTGTAATCCAGGGAGCAGCAAAGCCCGCAGTGTCTCGGTAGCCCTCGTGTGAAGCCAGGGTGAGCACGCGCATTCTGTTTCCTGACCTCCTCCTCTTTGCAAATGGCCTTCTCCCCAGCTTCCTGGAGGCGGCACATGGAGCTAGCAGGTAAATTCTGGTGCTATTAATGACATTGTTCCACATTCAGATCAAAATGGAGGAGACATATTTCTGGCATGTTCCTAGTTGTCACAGAAGAAGTCGATATTCACATTATAAAAATAATGGTATTCGCTGTATGTCAAGTATTGCTCCAAGACTTTATTTATATTAACTAATTCAGTCCTCACATGAACCCTCCGAAGTGGATGCTGTGATTGGCCCCGTTTCATAGATAAAGGAGCTGAGGCAGGTGAGACTCCGTAACTTTCCTTAGATGACATGGCTGGTCAATGGTGGTGCCAGGATTCAAATCTAGGCTGCTGGACCCAGTCTGCTCGGAATTGCTGTGCTGCCCTCCAGTACCCATGGGCACCAGGACTTGCATAGGGAATAATGAAAGCATGAAGGTTCTCAAGAATTTGGATTGTGGAGAAAAGTCACTATTTTTAGAGTTAGATGTGATTTACTCCTCCTTTTGCAAACTTGTAAGATGACTGTCAATGAATAAAGACACCAGTCTCAGTGCCTATGAAAACATTGAGGAAAAGGACAGCTTTAAAAACTTGCCTCCTGGCCAGGAGCGGTGGCTCATGCCTGTAATCCCAGCACTTTGGGAGGCCAAGGCAGGTGGATCATGAGGTCGGGAGTTCAAGACCAGCTTGACTAACGTAGTGAAACCCTGTCTCTACTAAAAATACAAAAACTAGCTGGGCGTGGTGGCTTGTGCCTGTAATCCCAGCTACTCAGGAGGCTGAGGCAGGAGAATTGCTTGGACCCGAGAGGTGGAGGTTGCAGTGAGCTGAGATCACACCTCTGCACTCCAGCCTGGGTGACAGAGTGAGACTCTGTCTCAAAAAATAAAATAAATAAAATAAAATAAAATAAAAAACCTTGCCTCCTGGTTGAGGAAACAAACGCTGCTGGAGCCTGCAAGGCTGGGTGACCACAGGAGGGTGGTGGACAGGGACATTCACAGCCTGTGCTGCAGTTAGGGTGGGACCCACATGGTGGGACACTGGGAATATACCCAATAATGGCTTTGCTGGGTCAGATGGTAGCTCTCTTTTAAGTCCTTTGAGAAATCTCCAGACTGCTTTCCATAGTGGCTGAACTAATTTCCATTCCCACCAAGAGTGTTCCCTTTCTTCACAGCCTCACTAGCATCTGTTGTTTTTTGATATTTTTCTTAAAAAAAAAAAACCCTTTTAAGTTCAGGGGTACATGTGCAGATTTGTTTTATAGGTATATCACATGAAGGGCATTTGTTGTGCAGATATTTTGTCATCCAAGTACTAAGCCTATTATCCAATAGTTATTTTTTTTCTGATCCTTTCCTAGCTCCCCACCTCCACCCTCAATACACCCCAGTGTCTGTTGTTTCCCTCCATGTGTCCATGTGTTCTCTTCGTTTAGCTCCCTCTTGTGAAAACATGCAGTATTTGTTTTTCTATTCCTGAGTTAGTTTGCTAAGGATAATGGCCTCTAGCTTCCCTTGCATCCCTGCAAAGGACATGATCTCATTCTTTTTTATGGCTGCATAGTGTTCTATGGTATATATGTCCCACATTTTCTTTGTCCAGTCTACCATTGATGGGCATTTAAGTTGATTCTATATCTTTGCTATTGTGAATAGTGCTGCAGTGAACATACACGTGCATGTGTCTTTATGATAGAATAATTTATATTCCTTTGGGTATATATGCAACAATGGGATTAGTGAGTTGAATGGTAGTTCTGTCTTTAGGTCTTTGAGGAATCACGACACTGATTTCCACAATGGTTGAACTAACTTACACTCCCACCAACAGTGTATAAGTGTTCCCTTTTCTCTACAGTCTCACCAGCATCTGTTATTTTTTGACTTTTTAATAATAACCATTTTGACTGGCATGCGACGGTAATCTCATTGTGATCTTGATTTGCATTTCTCTAATGGTAAGTGATGCTAAGCTTTTTCTCATTTGCTCACTGGCCATATGTATGTCTTTTGAAAAGTGTCTGTTCATGTCCTTTGCCCACTTTTTAATGGGGTTGTTTTTTCTGTAAAGTTGTTTAAGTTCCTTACAGATGCTGGATATTAGACCTTTGTCAGATGCATAGTTTGCAAATAATTTATCTTGTTCTGTAGGTTGTCTATTTACTCTGTTGATTGTTTTGCTGTGCAGAAGCTGTTTAGTTTAATTAGATTCCATTTGGCAACTTTTCCTTTTTTGCAATTGCTTTTGGTGTCTTTGTCATGAAATCTTTGCCCATTCTTATGTCCAGAATAGTGATGCCTAGGTCATATTCCAGGGTTTTTATAGTTTTGGGTTTTACATTTAAGTTTTTTATCCATCTTGAGTTGATTTTTGTATACGGCTAAAGGAAGGGGTTCAGTTTCAATCTTCTGCATATAGCTAGCCAATTATCCCAGCACCATTTATTGAATAGGGAGTCCTTTCCCCCGTTACTTGTTTTTGTCAGGTTTGTCAAAGATCAGATGGTCATAGGTGTGTGACCTTATTTCTGGCCTCT
Source organism: Mandrillus leucophaeus (assembly GCF_000951045.1). Lineage (NCBI taxonomy): Eukaryota > Metazoa > Chordata > Mammalia > Primates > Cercopithecidae > Mandrillus > Mandrillus leucophaeus. Next base: position 1,975,641 of record NW_012106474.1, read on the forward strand.
CCATTCTGTTCAGTTGGTCTCTAAGCATCTTTTTGTACCAGTACCATGTTGTTTTGGTTACTGTAGCCCTGTAGTATAGTTTGAAGTTAGGTAATGAGATGCCTCCAGCTCTGTTCATTTCGCTTAGGATTGCCTTGGCTATTCAGGCTCTTTTTTGGTTCCATATGAATTTTAAAATAGTTTTTTTCCCAATTGTGTGAAGAATGTCATTGATAGTTTGATAGGAATATTATTGAATCTGTACATTGCTTTAGGCAGTATGGCCATTTTAATGATATTGATTCTTCCTATCCATGAGCATGGAAGGTTTTTTCTTTCATTTGTTTCTCTCTGGTTTCTTTTAACAGTAGTTGTAATTCTCATTGTAGATGTCTTTCACCTCCCTGGTTTGCTGTATTTCTAGGTATTTTATTCTTTTTAAGGCCGTTTTGAATGGGAGTTCACTCATGATTTGGCTCTTGGTTTGGCTGTTGGTGGTGTGTAAGAATGCTAGTGATATTTGTATGTTGATTTTATTTTCTGAAACTTTGCTGAAGTTGTTTATCAGATCAAGGAGCTTCTGGGGTGAGACTGTAGGATTTTCTAGATATAGAATCATGTTTTCTGCAAACAAAGATAGTTTTACTTCCTCTCTTCCTATTTGGATGGCTTTTATTTCTTTCTCTTGCCTGATTGCTCTGGCCAGGACTTCCAATATTATGTTGAATAGGAATAGTGAGAGAGGGCATCCTTGTCTTGTGCCAGTTTTCAAGGGGAATGCTTCCAGCTTTTGTCAATTCAGTACAATGTTGGCTGTGGGTTTGTCATAGATGGCTCTCATTATTTTGAGGTATGTTCCTTCAGTACCTAGTTTACTGAGATTTTTAAATATAAAAAGATGTTGAATTTTATTTAAAGCCTGTTCGGCATCTATTGAGATAATCATGCATTTTTATCTTTAGTTCTGTTAATGTGATGAATCACATTTATTGATTTGTGTATGGTGAACCAACTTTGCATCTGGGGATGCAGCCTACTAGATTGTGGTGGATTAGCTTTTGGATGTGCTGTTGGATTTGGTTTGCTAGTATTTTGTTCAGGATTGTTGCATCAATGCTCATCAATGATACTGGCCTGAAGTTTTCTGTGTGTGTGTGTGTGTGTGTGTGTGTGTGTGTGTGTGTTTGCCATGTTTTGGTATCTGGATGATGCTGGCATCATATAATGAGTTGGGGGGGAGTCCCTTCTCCTAAATTGTTTGGAGAAGTTTTAGTAGGAATGGTACTGGCTCTTCTTTATACGTCTGGTACAACTTAGCTTTGAAAACATTTGGTCCTGAGCTTTGTTTGGTTGGCTGGCTATTTATTACCAGTTGAATTTCAGAGCTTGTTATTGGTTCAGATTCTTTCTGGTTTAGTCTTGGGAGGATGTATGTGCCCAGGGATTTATCCATTTCTTCTAGATTTTCTAGTTCATATGCTTAGAGGTATTCATAGTAGTCTCTGATGGTTGTTTGTATGTCTGTGGTGTTAGTGGCAATATCTCTCTTATCATTTCTGATTGTGTTTATTTGGATCTTCTCTGTTCTTATCAGTCTAGCTAGCAGTCTAATTAATTTTTTCGAAACACCAACTTCTGGATTTGTTAATCTTTTGAATTTTTTTTGTGTCTCAATCTCCTTCAGTTCAGCTCTGATTTTGGTTATTTCTTGTCTTCTGCTAGATTTAGGGTTGGTTTTCCCTTGCTTCTTTAGTTCCTTTAGTTGTGATGTTCATTGGTTAATTTGAGATATTTCTACCTTTTTGATGTGGGTGTTTAGTGCTATAAATTTCCTTCTTAATACTGCCTTAGCTTGTGCCAGAGATTCTAGTGTGTTGTATCTTTCTTCTCATTAGTTTTGAAGAACTCCTTGACATCTGCCTTCATTCTATTCTTTACCCAAAAGTCATTCAAGAGCAGGTTGTTTAATTTCCGTCTAATTGTATGGTTTTGAGCAATTTTCTTAGTCTTGATTCCTATTTTTATTGAGCTGTGGTCAGAGAGAGTGGTTGGTATGATTTCAATATTTTGCATTGATTGAGAATTATTTTATGTCTGATTGTGTGATTGATTTCTGAGTATGTGACATGTGGTGATGAGAAGAATGTATATTCTGTCTTTTCAGGGTGATGAGTTCTGTAGCTCTCTATCAGGTCCCTTTGGTCTAGTGTTGAGTTCAAGTCCTGAGTATCTTTGTTAATTTTCTGCCTTGATGACCTGTCTAATAATGTCAGTGGGGTGTTGAAGTCTCCCACTGTTATTGTGCGAGAGACCAAATCTCTTTGAAGGTCTCTAAGAACTTGCTTTGTGCTCAACATCACTGATTCTAAGAGACATGCAAATCGAAACCATAATGGGATACCATCTCATACCAGTCAGAATGGCAATCATTAAAAATTCAAAAAAAACAGATGTTGTCGAGGTTGTGGAGCATAAAATTAGTTCAACCATTGTGAAAGACAGTGTGGTGATTCCTCACAGACCTAAAGAGAAAATTCCTATTCAACCTAGCAATCCCATTACTTGGTATATACCCAAAGAAATATAAATCATTCTATTATAAAGACTCATGCACATGTATGTTCACTACAGCACTATTTGTAATAGCAAAGACATGGAATCAACATAAATGCATACCAGTAATAGACTGGGTAAAGAAAATGTGGTACATATATACCATGGAATACTATGCAACCATAAAAAAGGATGAGATGATGTCCTTTGCAGGAACATGGGTAGAGCTGGAGGCCACTATCCTTAGTGAACTGATACAGGAACAGAAAACCAAACACTGAATATTCTTACATGTTAGTGGGAGCTAAATGATGAGAACTTGACGGCACATAGAGGGGAACAACAGACACTGGGATGTACTCAACAGTAGGGGGTGGAAGGAGGGAGACAGTCAGGAAAAACAACTAATGGGTACTAGACTTAATACCTGGGTGATGAAATAATCTCTACAACAAGCTCCTGCACTTGTAACCCTGAAGTTAAAATAAAAGTTAAAAGAAATGACTTCATGATTGACAGAATGCTGATAAGTAGTTATAAAGCAGCTAATAAGCATGTATCATTTTAGATACGTGGTTCAAAATGAGAAATAATAACTTATTAAATTGGATTTTATTTCATTCATTTTTATATTATAAACACATTTTGTTTAATTGTCACCATATAAAATCTAGATGCCTAAATCATTAGAATCTGGATGCTCCTGTCTTGAGTGCATATATATTTCGGACAGTTAAGTTTTTCTTGTTAAATTGAATCCTTTACCATAATTTAATGTCCTTCTTTGTCTTTTTTGATCTTTGTTGGTTTAAAGTCAGTTTTCTGTTTTTTGGCTTTTTAATAATAGCCATTCTGATTGGTATGAGATGGTATATCATTGTAGTTTTGATTTACATTTCCCTGATGATTTCTGATAATGAACATTTCTTTCATTTGTTTATTGGCCACTTGTATGTCTTCTTTTGAGATGTGTCTATTCGTGCCCTTTGCCCATTTTTAAATGAGGTTATTTGTTTTTGCTTCTTGAAATTCCCTATAGATTCTGGGTATTAGGCTCTGTCCAATATGCATAATTTTCATCTGTCAAAAGATTGTCTTTTTGCTCTGTTGAGAGTTTCTTTTGCCGTACAGAAGCTCTTTCATTTAATTAGGTCCCATTTGTCAATTTTTGCTTTTGTTGCAATTGCTTTAGGGGACTGAGCCAAAAATTATTTGCCAAGGACGAAGTTAAGAAGAGTATTTCCTAGGTTGTCTTTCAGGATTTTAATAGTTTGCAGTCTTACATTTAAATATGTAGTCCATTTTGGATTAATTTACATATATGGTGAAAGGAGTCCAGCTTCAGTCTTCTGCATATGGCTAGCCAGTTATTCCAACACCATTTATAGAATAGGGAGTCCTTTCCTCATTGCTTGTTTTGTCAGCCTTGCCAAAGATCAGATGGTTTTAGATGTGTGGCTTTCTTTCTGAATTTTCCATTGTGTTGTATTGGTCTATGTGTCTGGTTTTTTTGCTGTTGTTATTGTTGTTGTTTTTTTACCAGTACCATGTTGTTTTAGTTACTGTAGCTCCATCTGGTTTTTAATCATTGTTTTTTAAGATTGCTTTATTGGGGGCACGTAAGGTGTGTGATATGGTAAAGAAAAGCCATCTTTTTTTTTTCTTTGGGCGTTTAAATATCTAGAGTTTTAAGAATTAGTTTATGATATAGACTTATAATTCTTCATAATAAAGTATTACTGTACATATACGCCCCAGTTAACCTGAGATACAAGCAACATTATTTTGTTAGTGCCATCTTTTACATGGCTTAAAATGCAAAATCATATTTTATTACTCAACAAGAATTTTTGACATAATTTCTTTTGAATAATCTTTTGCCAGCTTCCATTATCTGCATTACTTTGTCCAACATGTGGTAGTATTTTTTTAAATGAAGGCTTATTGATATATAATTTATATGCAGCAAGATTCATTCTTGTGTTGCATAAGTAAATGAGAATTTATAGCTGAGTCATCATGTGACCTCCACCACAGTCAGGATGAAGAACACCCTCACCCAGAAAGATCTCATGGCCCCGCTTGTAGTCACCTCCAACCCCCAGTCACTGGCTAACCCTGGCTTCACTTCTGTGCCTCCAATCTTGTTATTTCAGGCAGTCATGTAAGTTGGAAAGTGCGGTGTGCACTTAGTGTGTGTGTTCCTTCATGAGCATAGTACGTTTGAGATTTGTTTATGTATCAGTAGTTTTTTTTATTGCCAAGTAATGTTCCATTGCATAGATATGTCATACTTTGTGTATTTATTTGCCAGTGTGTGGATGTTTTGACTGGCTCTAATTTTTATCTATTATGATTGCAGCTGCTAGAAACATTCATGAACAGTTCTTTGAATGAATGCATATTTTTATTGAATAAATACATACAGGATTTCTAGGTCGTGTATTATTTGTATGTTTTACTTTATAAGAAACTGCCAAACAGGCCAGGCATAGTGGCTCACGTCTGTAATCTCATAGGAAGGCCAAGGTGGGTGGATCACTTGAGGCTTGGGGTTCAAGACCAGCCTAGCTAACATGGAGAAACCGTGTCTGTACTAAAAATACAGAAATTAGCTGGTCATGGTAGTGCATGCCTGTTGTCCCATCTGCTTGGGAGGCTGGGGCACAAGAATTGCTTGATCCCAGGAAGCGGAGGTTTCAGTGAGCTGAGATCGCACCACTGCACTCCAGCCTGGTCAACAGAGCCAGACTCTGTCTCAAATTAAAAACAAATTAAAAAAAATTAAGAAACTGCCAAACTGTTTTCCAAGCACCTGTGCAATTATACCTTCCCAGCAGAGGGATATATAAGAATTACATTTGTTTTCACAGTGGGAATGGGGTAGGTTTTATTTGAACACCAGCTAATAAAATGCAAAAAGGCAATTATGGGCCCACTTCAGTTATGAACAAAATTGTATAAATCCTAATAAAACAAGAGCCAACTGAATTCAGCTGTGCTCTTAAAATGCATCTTGACTAAGTGGGGTTTACTCCAAACTCAAGGTCAGCTAAGCATCAGAAAATCTAATGACTTGATTCACTACTTTGATACAGTAAGGAGAAGATACTTTCTTATCTCAGTAGATGCTGAAGAAGCATTTGCTTTTGTTACTGTTTAGGATTTAAAATGAAATCTAGCAAAGTAGGAATAAAAAGGAGATTCTTCATCTGAATCTGTTTAGTTGCTATGACAAAGCTTACAGTAAATCTTGTATTTAATGAAATTTTACATGTATTTTCTTATTAAAGAGCATGACAAAGATACAGATTTTTTTAAAAGACACAAATATCATTTTTACAACTCCTTTTGACACAATACTGGAGATCCTATCCAATATAACAAAGACAGACAAACAAGAGTGATGACTGATAGAGACAAAACTTTCATTGTTTGCAGATGATTTGATTAATTTAGCTTGAAAGACCAACAGAATTATTATGCTATTATAACTAACCTAATTCAACAAGGTCACTGCATGCGATATCTAGTTACAACAATAATTACACTAACAATAACTAAGTAAACTTAAAAATAAGATTTCCTTTATAATGGCAACTCATACTTGAAAGTATCTAGGAACTTAACTAAAAAAAATAGCCATGGGGAAAAATTTAAATCTCTAATAAACTGCTTTTGGGGTGATCAAACCCAACACCAGATCATGGGGGTGACAAAGTCTGGCGGAGTCAAAGGAATGAGAAAAGACAGTTTAAAAGAGAAAGTGGGTCCAGGGGGCCAATGCGAGTATGGAGGCTATGAAGGCCCTGAGCTCTGGAAGCCCAGACTATTTATTGGTGATCAAACAAAGAAGTGGTGAGAATGTGGAGTTGAAAGGGAGCATTGCATTAAGCACATGATTTACAGCTATGATGGTTTAGCATATGCTCTGCTACTTGAGATAATGGAGAGCAGGTTCTTTTAACTTAAGACACAATTGACCCTGGGAGAGCAAGGAGCAAGGAGCCAGCAAGTCTAGACACATTCCAGAGCCAGGAGCCCTGGATTCTATCCAAGCCACGAAGGGTTTTATGCCCTGGGCTTAGATTATGGTGCATCAGGATAGCCTCCCACCCTTTAGCACAGAGCTTGGTGTTCCAAAGGCCATGAGGGGTTTTAGACCCTGAACCCCGGACATGTTCCAAGACTCTTTTACATTATGTCAGACATGCAAGCCCTGCCTCAGCTTCTCTCCCAACACTCAGCTTTTCTCCCAACAACTGCATAGAAGATCTGAGTAGCATTCCATATAATTCCATAGCTTAAGTTACAGCTTAATGTTATAAAAATGTCAATTCTCCATTAATGCATAATTCACTGCAGTTTCCATCAAAATGCCAGTAGAACTCAGTAAACTTATTCCAAAAAATATGTAGAAGAAGAAAAGTCCATAAAAGGTAAAGTCAACTTTATATTTTCCCTATTAGAGAATAAAAAATGCTTTTGAAGACACAGAAATAAAAACATGGAGCAGTGGCTCAAGAACTGCACTTAAGCCAGAGAATTCAGAGGGAGACCCATGTATATTTTCAGGCTTGATACATTTTAAATATGGAAGCACAAAATCATGGGGAAAAGATGGGTTATTTGGTACAATGTTTAGAGAAAAACTGGCTCTCTCCATTGTGAAAGATAAAACTATTTCTATTTAAATATATGATTTAAATATCTCAATTGAAAGGTAAAACTATAAGTAAGTAGAAGAGGCCAGCTGCAATGGCTCACACCTATAATCCTAGAACGTTGGGAGGCTGAGGCGGGTGGATCACCTGAGGTCAGGAGTTTGAGATCAGCCTGGCCAACATGGCAAAAACCTGTCTCTACTAAAAATACAAAAATTAGCCAGATATAGTGGGAGGTGCCTATAATCCCAGCTACTTGGGAGGCTGAGGCAGGAGAATTGCCTGAATCCAGGGAAGGTGGAGGTTGCAGTGAGCTGAGACTGTGCCACTGCACTCCAGCCTGGGTGAAAGAGCAAAACTGCATTTCAAAATGAATTAATCAATCAATAAGTAGAAGAAAATGTAGGATAATATTTTTGTAAACACTGTGCTTGTGAAAAATTTTTGAAATAAAACTTGAAAAGTATAAAACATGAGACAAAAAAATGTAATGTAGTTACAGAATTATTTTCAGTGAAGGACACCATGACAAAGTTGATGGCCAACAACTGACAGTAATGTTTAAAGTGGAGAAAAGAGTAATATATTAAAAAGTGTGTCTTGATTCTTGCTAGACCTCAGAGTCACTCAGGGCCCTCCTCTACACTTGTTGTACCTCACTGAACACTATCTGAAACTGAATTTCTGTGAATGGGGTGGGCACTTTATTTATCAAGAGCAGACTGCCATGTCATATAGATTCAGAATGAAGTCCATTGATTTAGAAAGATTATTGCATGTCCTATATGAGAGATTTGCTAGTAATTTACGTCTAGGTTTATTTTTATCTTTCCTGGAACTCACTTTGTTTCCTTAATAATGATTTTTTTCTTAATTATTTCTTAATTTATTTCTTAATAATTCTGCTCATTATTATTCCCCTTTATCTTTTCTCACTGTTTTTTTAAATTGTAGAATTCCTGCTAAATGAATATTGGGATTAGTCTGTTATCTGAACTCTCTTGCACATTTTCCATCCTCTCAACTCTGAGTTACATTCTCAATGATTTCTTTATATCAGTTTTCCAATTCACTAATTCTCTCTTCAGCTATTTCTTAGCAGGTCTTCACCCATGAATTAAATGTTTACCATCAATGACTTCACTTGCATTTCTATTATAACTAATGTCTTTTTCTTTTACTGTGTTTCTAATAATAAAACAAAATTTATTTAAAGACTACATATTACAGTTATATTGTCTGAAGTTCTTAGTACCTTGTTTCTGCTGTTTATTGTCAACTAACTCTAATTCATGGAGAGATGATCTTCAGCAGAGTTTATCCTTAAGGATTGCCTGTGACTTTACCTGAGAATGTGGACCTCCAGGAAGCCCTAGGTTTGCTTCTGTAGGTGCTCCAGGAATATTACTAGGCAACACCATATTTCTTTGTTTTTGTTAGTTTCTTGAGTTGGTTATATTTGAATCACATAGACAGCATAAATTAAAACTGAAAACTTGCATAAGGGAAGCCCTGTGATTACAGATTTACTCTATGGGGATATCCTAATTTCTTTTAGAAAAGATTTGTTCCTTTCCTTCATAGCTTGCCTTTCAGCTTATTGCTTTTCTGGGAAACTTCCATTCGCCACACACAGTTACCATGGGGGCAGCTATGACTGACACCTGCCCCCAGTTGGGCTAAATTTTGAAGCTGAAACAGACAAGCAGAGGCCAAAGTTGAAACCTGATAGCTGAGGAGATCCCGGCTTTTTGTTGCTGTTTGTTTTGCTTGCTCATTTTGTTTTCTCTTGCCATGTGGATTACAGAACTGGAGACACATGGTTTCCAAAGAGAAAGAAGTGTAAGGAGAACACCTATCAGTGAATAGACCCAGGTGATGAAACTGAAATGAAGTATTGGTGATTCTTACATCTACGGCTCTGGTTTTCCCCAAACCCCCAAATCTGTTTTTTTCTTTAGGTCCTTTAGACATTCCAATAACCATACAATAAAATATCTTTCTGCTAAACTATTGCAAGGTGGGTTTCTGTCCCTTGCCACTGAGTTACTCATTCCCTCTAAATTATTACAGCACCTTTTCTTTCTCACTGAAGAGACATTTGGAGAGTTTTCCTTTTTTCTCATTCTTGGTTGTTACCTTGCCCAAGAGACTCTCCTAATGTCTCTATGTCTCTTAAAAAGTCTCTTTAAAAATAACTCATTGCCCATTTTCTGCAGCCCCATTTTCCATAAAATAAAGCTCACAACTAGTCAATTGAGTCCTGCAGGCAACCAACCCTGAGCCTCCTTACCTTTTGTCAGTCTTCAGTCTCCAAGTGCACTTGCCTCTGGGGATGAGCTGATGTGGACAGAGAGCTAGGTCAAGTGGCACGTCTTCTGTTTACGTGGACAGAGACTGGACATTAAGAGATCTGGTTCCTAGCCAAATTCAAAGTGTATTCACGTGAATAAGTCCTAATATGTTTATCTGCTGGACTTTGTTGCTTTTTCTTCATTGCCATTTTCTTTTTCTTAATGGTTCAAGCATTTGGAAATAGAAGTGCCACAGCTATCTGAAAAGTATTTTTATGTTGTTTCAAGAGCTGTCCTAGGCAAGTTATTAATGTTCCAATATGTCATTAGTATGAAATTTGTAGCAGTGTTTTGCAGACTGAGTTATTTAAAACAGATAAGCCTCACTTAAAAAAAGTCTAGAATGTGTGTGGCTTAACATTGTTGTCTCTGATATAATCCAGTTAAGGAGAAATTTTAAATTTGACATGTCTATGAGGGTAAATTTATTTTGGGACTTTTAAATAAATGCAGTTTCACTCCAACATGAAATCAGATATGTTTTTTAGCCTTGAAATAATTAATTTCTCCCTCCAGAATAATGTGCTCATTCAGGCCAAACTCTGCTCTATAAATACTAGTTTATTACTCATAGGAATAAGAGTAAGTTGTATACTCAGTCTGAAAATTTCACATTTTTTTCTTTCTTATCTATATCTATCATTTAAATCATAACATTTACGTAGTGCTTTCTGTGTGTCTGGTATTGTGATAAATGCTTTATATAAACTAATTCAATCCTTACAACTTTTAGATGGGTAATATTATTACCCCAATAATTGTCCTAAACTGAGGTAAAGAGAATTTAAGTAACTTCCCTCAAATCATGTAGCAAATGTATGGGAGAACCAAAGTTTGACTCTAGGACCTGTGTTTGTAATCACTGCAAAAAAACTAGAGAAAATATTTTAAAATTTTAACCAAGTAATAAAAGGTCTAGGTGCTACTCTGTGCTTCTTCTAATGCCTCTGCAAGTCTTCTCTAACATAGGAGATTTTATGTGTATATGTGTCTAGCAGACTCAGGCCTTTGCCAGCGTGAAATAAGCCCAAAAAAAGTCCTGTTATTGTTATTTCTATTTTTTTTTATGTTTGATTCACTTAATCAATTATGAAAGCAAAGCTCTATCAATGTCAATCTAAAAATGATCAGTCTAGGAAGCTACTGATAGATTGATCATCTAAAAATCTTCAGCCTAGGAAGCTACTGATAGATTGGTAATCTAAAAATGATCAGCCTGGGAAGCAACTGATAGATTGATCATCCAAAAATGATCAACTTAGGAAGCTACTGATGGATTAATAATACATGATCTGCTATGGGCTGAATGATGGTGTCCCCTCAAATTTCATGTGTTAGAACCTAATACCCAATGTGATAGTATTAAAAGATGATTAAGTCGTGAGGTCTCCACCCTCATGAGTGGGTATAACACCTTCTAAGTGAGGTTGGAGGGCATGCTCCTGCCCCTCCTGCCATGTGAGGAAGCAGCAAGATGCACCATCTTGGAAGCAAAGAGCAGCCCTCACCAGACACCAAATCTGCTGGTGCCGTGATCTTGGACTTCCCAGCCTCCAGAACCGAGCAATACATTTCTGTTTTTATAGATTACTCAGTCTAAGGTAATTTTTATAGCAGCCCAGATGGACTAAGACATCACCTAAGATATTATTGGGACACCTTAAAACTAGCAATGTCTTACAAAAGAAAAAATGTGACAGTTTTGGAGAGGCCAAGGTAGTCAGGGAATACTTACTCTAATAAGTTAAGAGGCTAGAACATTTGTCATACAACTGTGGTTCTTTTCTATGGACACCTGTTTTCAGATGACGTAGTATTCAAGCCATGGACATTTTAAAACTTGCCTCATTAGCCTTTAGAATGGAAATAATTTTGTTCCCTTTTCCTTTTTCTTAATGGTTTTAAAATCAAACTCATGAAAATGACTCCTACCTCATTTTAATTTTAAAAAATAAAATCTACTACTCTTTGAGGACAAAAAAAAAAACCCCTGGCATCTCTGAAATGAAGTATTCCCAATTCTTGTGTAATTAAGAAGTTTGGAACCAACCTGAGGCCTTGTGGGAGATGACTATTGGCTGTGAACAAGCGTGCAGACTCATGGGTCAGGATAAAGACAGATTTGCAGCTATGACTCTAGCTCTGTATTCTTAGACCTGATGCTGATTTATTACTTTGGTGCAAAAGTAATTGCAGGTTTTGCCACTGCAGTGACAAAAACCACAGTTACTTTTGTACCAACTTAATATGACTAGAACTGCACCAAGAAGACTCTGTAGTCAGCCTCGGACTCAACTAGCTAGCTTCTAAATTTAGATGTTGCTGAGAAACATAGTAAATGGAAAAGCCACTATCAACCACCTGCAAGAGCGAAAGCCCCATGTGGCTGCACTTAGTGGGTCTGAGGTGCTGGCAGAGGTATAAAGAGAACTCATTTCCCCTGTCTGAGTTCAGAGGCTGATTAGGGTTAAATACAGGAGTCAGACAGAATGAGAGCAGAATGCCACCTTTATTATTTAAAAAGCCTATAAAGCCACATCTTGTGCTATGGATCACATTGCATGCTCCTTTCCCCCAAAATATTTATGTTGATGTTCTAGCCCCTGACATCACTATATTTGGAGATAGGGCTTTTGGGAGGTGATTAAGGTTAAAAGAGTTCATAGAGGTGAGGTCCTAATCTGACAGAATTGTTGGCTTTGTAAGAAGAGGAAGAAAGATCTCTCTTCTGTCTGTCTCTCTCTCTCCCCACTCACGTGTAAACTGATAGAAGGTCACATGAGGACACAGTGAGAAGGCAACCATGCAAGCCCTCACCAGAATGTGGCCATCCTGGCAGCTAGGTCTCAGACTTCTAGCTCCAGAACTGAAAATGATAATTTATATTTTTCGAGTCTGCTAGTATATGGTATTTTGTTACAGCAGCTTGAACTAAGACAGATTTTAGTAACAGGAAGTAGAGTGCTGCTGCTGTAACAAATACTTACAAATGTGGAAGTGGCATTGAAAGAGTGATGGATAGAGTCTGGGGGAGTTGTGATGTGCATGCTGGAGATGCAAACAATAATAGTGACTCTGTTGAGGGTTCTGAAAGGAAACAGGAGAGCTGGAGAGAAAGCTTCTATCTTCTGAGAGGGAACGTAAATAATTATGAACAGAATGTGGGTAAAAACAGGAATGTTAGAGGCCATCTGGTGGGGTCTCAAATGGAAGTGAAAATAATGTTACTGAAAATTGGAGGAAAGATGGTCTGTGTTATAAAGAAACAAAGAAATTGGCTGAATTGTATTCTAGTATTTTGTGCAAAGTAGGACTTGTGAGCAGTGGAATTGGATATTTAGCTGAGGAGATTTCTGAGCAAACAATTGAAGGAATGGCATGGTTCCTCCTGATTGCTTATGGTAAAATGAAGATTTAGAAAATTATTAGTCTATCAATATGGCAAAAAAAAAAGGAAAGCTTGTTCTAAAAAGACCACTAAGGGTGTGGCTAAAAAAAATTTGTTAAAGAGATTATGGGTGTAACTCATGGACTTAATCAACTATCTTGGCAGATACTGGGAATAGAGATGGGATTATACCAGTGGAGACATTGCCAGTGTAAACTAATGGGAACAGAGAAAGAGGAGGAACAGAATGAAGGAAACCTGTCAGGTGCCTTGGAGTCTATAAAATAGGACTATAGGGCTCTTTGGCTGTAAATGTGCACTATTTCTCAAGAAAAGGGAATGATCCTGAAGATAATTCAGCAGTGAGCAGGGCTGCCACTCCCACCACAGGCCCATCAGGGAGTGCAAGTTCCCATTTGGTTTCACAGGGTACAGCTTGTCTGGCTTTGGTGGGTCAGAAATGCCCCTGCTCAGTGCCTTGGGAGGGACCACTCTCCAAGTCATGGAGATGCTGCTGCCACCCCAGTGGGCCTGAAGGCAGGGCATGAAGCTGAGAGGGTTGTTCTCCAACCTTAAAATTAAATGGAGTTTGCCTTGCTAGGTTTTGGGCTTGCTTGGGACCTGTCACCCCTTCCTTCTTTCCCATTTCTCCCTTTTGGGATGGGAATGTCTATGCTATGCTTGTCCTACCATTGTAATTTGGAAAAATATAACTTTCGTTTTCAAAGGTTAACAGATAGAGCTTTAGATGAGACTTTGGACTTTTAGACTTTAGAGTTGATGCTGAAAGGAGTTAAGACTTTTGTGTCTGTTTGGATGGAATGAATATATTTTACATGTAAGAAGAATATGAGTGTACAGGGGCCAAGGGCAGAATATTATGAAGCACTTGTATTTCCCCAAAATTTATATGTGGAAGGCCCAACCCCCAATACGACTGGGTTTGGATATAGGCCTTTTAGGAGGAAATTAGGTTACATGAGGTCATAAGGGTGGAGTCCTAATTCTCTAAGATTGGAGACATTATAAAAGAAGAAGAAAGAGAGAGCTTTCTGTCTACATGTGCCAAGGGAAGTCCATACGAGCACAAAGTCAGAAGGTAGCCTTCCACAAGCCAGCAAGAGAGCCCTCACCAGAACTCAACCAAGTTGACAAGTTGATCTTGGATTTCCAAGCCTACAGAACTGTGAGAATTACAAATCTGTGTTTAGGCCCCTCATCTATGTTATTTTGTTATAGCAGCCTGAGCAGACTGAGATATCTGGCAAAAGAGCTTGTTAACATTCTCCTGAATTTACCCTCAAAATGCAGATCCTGCCCCACCAAAGTTAATATTTAGTTGACAGCTGATATGGTTTTGCTGTGTCCCCGCTCAAATCTCATCTTGAACTGTAGTTCCCATAATCCCTATGTGTCATGGGAGGGACCTGGTGGCAGGTAATTGGATCATGGTGGTGGTTACCTCCATGCTGTTCTCATGCTAGCAAGTAGGTTTTCACAAAATCTGATGGTTTTATAAGGGAATTTCCCCCTTTTTCTCAGCAATTCTCCTCCTGCCATCATGTGAAGAAGGACATGTTTGCTTTCCCTTCTGCCATGATCATAAGTTTCCTGAGGCGTCCCCAGCATTGCAGAACTGTGAGTCAGGTAAACCCCTTTGGGTATCTTTACAGCAACTTTGAAACTGGGTAACAGGCAGAGGTTGGAAGAGTTTGGAGGGCTCAGAAGGAGACAGGAAGATGTGGGAAAGTTTGGAACTTCCTAGAAACTTGTTGAATGGCTTTGACCAAAACGCTGATAGTGAAATGGATAATGAAGTTCAGGGTGACATGGTCTCAGATGGAGATGAGAAACTTTTTGTGAACTGGCATAAAGGTCTCTCTTGTTATGCTTTAGCAAAGAGACTGGCAGCATTTTGCCTATGCCCTAGAGATCTATGGAACTTTGAACTTGAGAGAGATGATTTAGGGTATCTGGCGGAAGAAGTTTCTAAGCAGCAAAGTGTTCAAGATTTGACTTGGGTGCTCTTAAAAGCATTAAGTTTTATGTATTCATGAAGATATGGTTTGGAATTGGAACTTATGTTTAAAAGGGAAGCAGAGCATAAAAGTTCAGAAAATTCACAGCCTGACAATGTGATAGAAAACATAAACATATTTTCTGAGGAGAAATTCAAACTGGCTGCAGAAATTTACATAAGTAATGAGGAGCTAAATGTTAATCATCAAGACAATGGGAAAAGTGTCTTCAGGGCATGTCAGAGGTCTTCATGGCAGTGCCTCCCATCACAGGCCCAGAGGCCTAGGAGGAAAAAGCGGTTTTATGGGTTGGTCCCAGGGCTTTGCTGCTTGGTGCAGTCTCAGGATTTGGTGCCCTGCATCCCAGCTGTGGCTAAAAGGGGCCAAGATATAGCTCAGGCCATTGCTTAAGTGGGTGCAAACCCCAAGCCTTGGCAGTTTACACATGGTGTTGGGTCTGCAGTTGCACAGAAGTCAAGAACTGAGATTTGGGAACCTTGATTTCAGAGGTGGTATGGAAACAGCTGAATGTCCAGGCAGAAGTTTGCTGCAGGATTGGAGCCCTCATGGAGAAACCCTGCTATGGAAGTACAGAAGGGAAATGTGGGTTTGGAGCCCCCACACAGAGTCCCCACTGGAGCACTGCCTAGTGGAGCTGTGAGAAGAGGGCCACCCTCTTCCAGACCCCAGAATGGTAGATCCACCAACAACTTGCACTGCAGACACTCAGTGCCAGCCCATGAAAACAGCTGGGAGGGAGGCTGTACCTTGCAAAGCCACAGGGGTGGAGCTATGCAAGTTCATGGGAGCGCACCTCTTAATAAGCATGACTGGGATGTGAGACATGGAGTCAAATGAGATGATTCTGGAGCTTTAAGATTTGGCTGCCCCACTGGATTTTGGAGTTATCTGGGGCCTGTAGCCCCTTTGTTTTGGCCAATTTCTCCCATTTGGAATGGGTATTTACCCAATGTCTTTACTCCCATTGTGTCTGGGAAGTAACTAACTTGCTTTTGATTTTACAGTCTCATAGGTCAAAGGGACTTGCTTTGTCTCAGATGAGACTTTGGACTTGGATTTTTGGGTTAATGCTGGAATGAGTTAAGATTTTGGGGGACTGTTGGAAAAGAATGATTGTGTTTCGAAATGTGAAGACATGAGATTTCAGAGGCGCTGGGCCGAATAATTTGGTTTGGTTATGTCTCCACCTAAATCTCATCTTGAATTGTAATCCTCATAATCCCCATGTGTCTAGGGAAAGACCTGGTGGGAGGTGATTGGATCATGGGGGTGGTTGCCCCCATGCTGTTTGATATGGTTTGGCTGTGTCCCCACCCAAATCTCATCTCGAATATTAGTTCCCATAATCCCCACAGGTTGTGGGAGAGACCCAGCGGGAGGTAATTGAATCATGGGGGCAGTTACCCTCATTGTGTTCTCATGATAATGAGTGAATTCTCATGAGATCTGATGGTTTTATGATGGGTTTTTCCCCCTTTGCTCAGTACTTCTCCTTTTCACTGACATGTGAAGAAGGACATGTTTGCTTACCCTTCCACCATGATTGTAAGTTTCCTGTGGTCTCCCCAGCCCTGTGGAAATCTGAGTCAATTAAACTTCTTTACTTTATAAATTACCCAGTCTTGGGCAGTTCTTTACAGCAGCATGAAAACAGACTAATACCACAACATATAAAAGAGCTGACCTTATTAAGCTGACTCCCTCCAAAAAAAGTGGGAGGATGGGCATGCCTCATTTTTTATCCTAGTCAATATATTGGGTGAGCCATCTTTGCTTTCCTGGACAGGACTGGGGCAAGAGACCCATGTTCTGGGCCCCTCTCCTCCTGAAACCCCATTACAAATAATAGTAAGAAGCTAAAGAAATATATTTTTCCCAATTTTTTATTGTGGTAAAATACACATGAAATTCATCATCTTAACTATTCTTATGTCTGTAGTGAGTGTTAAATATATTCGTCACATTCTGCAGCCACCACCACTATCCCTCTCCACAATTCTGTCTTGTAAGCCTGAAACTTCATGCCCATTAAGTAATAATTCCCCATCCCCCTCCTCAGTCCCTGGCAACAACGATTCTACTTTCTGTCTCCCTGATTTTGACTACTTAGGTACCTCACATTCATCTTTTTGTGACTGCTTTATTTCACTTTGCATATTGTCCTCAAGGTTCATCTGTATTGTAGCCTGTGCCAGACTTTCCTTCATTTTTACGACTGAATAATATGCCATTGTATGGTCCGCACTTTGCTGATCTATTTATCCATTGATAGATGCTTGGATTGCCTCCATGTTTTAGCTGTTGTTAAGAATGCTGCTATAAACATAGGTGTAAAAATGTCTCTTAGAGGCCCTACTTTCAGTTCTTCTGCATATATCTCCAGAGATTAAATTGCTGGATAATATGATAATTTTGTTTTTAATTTTTTGAAAAAAATTCATACTGTTTTTCATAGCAGCTGCACCATTTTATATTCCCACTGACAATGAACAAAGGTTTAACTTTCTCCACATCTTCACCAACACTTGTTAGTTTTTTTTTTTAATAGTCATATCCTAATGAGTGTGAGATGGCATCACCTTGTAGTTTTGATTTGCATTTTCCAAATGATTAGTAATGTTGAGCATCTTTACTTTCTTTCTTTTTTTTTGAGATAGAGTTTTGCTCTTGTTTTCCAGGCTGGAGCGCAATGGTGCAATCTCAGCTCACGACAACCTCCACCTCCCAGGTTCAAGTGATTCTCCTGCCTCAGCCTCTCAAGTAGCTGGGATTACAGGCATGCACCACCACGCCCAGCTAATTTTGTATTTTTAGTAGAGACAGGGTTTCACTATGTTGGTCAGGCTGGTCTTGAACTTCTGACCTCAGGTGATCTGCCTGCGTTGGCCTCCCAAAGTGCTGGGATTACAGGCATGGGCCACCACACCTAGCCGAGCATCTTTTCGTGTGCTTCTTGGACATTTGTATATCTTCTTTGGAGAAATGTCTATTCAAGTCTCTTGTCCATTGTTTAAATTAGGCTGTTTGATTTTGTTGTTTAGTTTTAGGGCTCCTCTATCTATCCTGGATGTTAATCCTTTGTCAGACATCCCTTGTTAGAAGTGGAGACTGGGCTCTTACCAGACACCAAATTTACTTCTTGTCAGGTAGATGATTTGCAAATACTTTCTTTAATTCTGTGGATGCTCTTTCACTCTTTTGATAGTACATTTTTATGCACAAATTTAAAAAATTTTGTACTTGTCTATTTTTTCTCTGATTGCCTGCGCCTGTGGTGTCATATCCAGTAAATCATTGCCAGCCATAATTCTAGAAGCTTTTTGTCTATTTTATTCTAAAGTTTTATTATTTTGGACCTCACATTTACATTTTTGATGCATTTTGAGGTATTTTTCTCTGTGCTGTAAGGAAAGGATCCAGCTTCATTTTTTTTGCATATGGATGTCTATTTTTCCCAGAACCATTTGTTGTAAAGGTTGTCTTTTCTCCATTGAATGGTCTTGGCGCCCTTCTCAAAAATAATTTGACCCATATATGTGAAAGTTTACCTTTGGACCTTCTATTCTATCCCATTTGTCTACAGGTCAATCTTTATGCCAGTGACATCTTGTTTTGATTATTGAAGATATGTATTAATAATAAGTTTTGAAATCAGAAAGTGTGAATCCTCCAGTTTTGTTCTTCCTTTTTAAGATAGTTTTTACTATTCAGAGTTTCATGTGAATTTTAAAGTGAGTTGTTCTACTTCTTTAAAAAAATGTCATTGGGATTTTGATAGAGATCATATTGAATCTGTAGATCACACTGTAGGTAATATAGACTTTTTAGTAATATTAAGTATTCCAATTTATGAACATGGGAAATGTTTTAATTAATTTATGTCTTCTTTAGTTTCTTTCAACAATGTTTTGTAGTTTTCATTGTACAATTTAATTTCATCGCCTTGGTTAATTTCTAAGTATTTTATTATTTTGATGCTATTTTTAAATGGAATTGTTTTAATAATTTCCTTTTTAGAGTTTCAGATTGCACATTGTTAGCTTATAGAAATGCAACTGAATTTTGCATGTTGACTTTATATCTTGCTATTTTGCTGATTTTATTAATTCTGACAGGTTTTTGTGAGTGGAATGTGTAGGGTTTTCTATCAGATCATATAATCTGTGAACGTAAATCATTTTATTTCCTTTTCAATTTGGGTGCTTTTAATTTATGTTGCATGCCCAAATTCTCTGGCTTGAACTTTGATACCATTGTAAATATAAATGATGAAAGCAAGCATCCTTGCCTTGTTCCTGATCTTAGAGGAAAAGCTTTTAGTCTTTCACCATTGAGTATAATGACTTTCATATGTGATGCTATGGTTTGAATGTCTGTCTCCTCCAAAACTTACATTAAAATATAATTGTGATTTTTAACAGTATTAAGAGGGGACCTTTAAGAAGTGCCTAGCTTATGAGAGCTTCATTCTTATGGGTGAGAAGGGTGACTGATATCAAAGGGCACGTTTGACATCCCCCTCCGCCCTTTTGGCTATTCCACTCTTCTTCCATGTAAGGAATAGTGTTCCTCCTCTTTGGAAGGTTGTAGTTTTCAAGATGCCATCTTAGAAATGGAAACTGGGCTCTTAGTGGATACCAACTTGCTGGCACCTGGATCTTGGAATTCCTGGCCTCCAGAATGATGAGACATACGTTGGTTTGTTTGTTTGTTTGTTTGTAAGTTATCCTGTCTGGTAGTCTTTTATAGCAGCACAAAATGAAGTAATGTATACAGCTTTTATTGTGTTGATGTAGCTTCCTTCTATTCTTAGTTTGTTAGGGGTTTTTTAAATTATGAAAATGTGTTAAA
This sequence comes from Mandrillus leucophaeus, assembly GCF_000951045.1. Taxonomy (NCBI): domain Eukaryota; kingdom Metazoa; phylum Chordata; class Mammalia; order Primates; family Cercopithecidae; genus Mandrillus; species Mandrillus leucophaeus. The sequence continues at coordinate 1,995,469 of NW_012106474.1, forward strand.
TTTGTCAAATGCCTTTTCTGCATAAATTGAGATGATCATGTGGGTTTTGTATCATTAATTTTATTAATGACACTTATTCCATTGATCAATATTTGTTGAACCATCTTTGGATTCCAGAAATAAATTCCAATTTGTCTTGACACATAATCATTTTAATATGCTGCTGAATTCCATTTGCTAGTATTTTGTTGAGGATTTGTACATCAGTGTTCATAAGGAATATGGGTCTCTTTTCTTGTGGAATCTTATTTGGCCTTGGTATTGGGGGAATGAGATAGGAAGTGTTTCTTTCTCCTCAGTTTTTTTGTAAAAGTTTCAGAAAATTTGATATTAATTCTTCCTCAGATATTTGTTAGAATTCACTGGCAAAGTCATCGAGTCTAGGATCTTTCTTTCTCTTTCTTTCTTTCTTTCTTTCTTTCTTTCTTTCTTTCTTTCTTTCTTTCTCTCTCTCTCTCTGTTTTTTCTCTCGTTCTCTTTCTCTCTCTCTGTTTCTTTCTTTCTCTCTTTATTTCATTCTTTCTTTTTTGAGACTCTCTCTCTCTGTTGCCCAGGCTGGAGTACAGTGACACAATCTCAGCTTACTGCAGCCTCCACCTCCCAGGTTCAAGTGATTCTCTTGCCTCAGTCTCTCGAGTAGCTGGGATTACAGGCACCCGCCACCACACTGGCTAATTTTTATATTTTTAGTAGAGATGGGGTTTCGCCATGTTGGCCAGGTTGGTCTCCAACTCCTGACCTCAGGTGATCTGACTGCCTTGGCCTCCCAAAGTGCTGGGCTTACAGGTGTGATCCACCGTGACCAGCCTAAGATTTTTCTTTATCAGGAGATATTTTTGGTTACTGATTCAATCTCCTTACAAGTTATAGGTGTATTCAAATTTTAGATAATTTTTTGTGATTCAGTCTTGGTAAGTTTTGTGATTCTGGGAATTTGTACATTTTATATAGGATATCCAATACATTGGCATACAATTGTTAATAGTACTTTCTTATAATCATTTTATTTCTGAAGAATTAGTAGTAAGGTCCACAACTTTCATTTCTGATTTAATTAATTACTCACTTATAAATAAGACTCACTTATTTATTTTTCTTAGTCCATATAGTTAGAGGTTTCTCAATTTCATTTTTCTTTTCAATGAATCATGTTTTTTTTGTTTCCTTGTTTTTCTCTGTTTTTCTTTTCTCCATTTTGTTGATTTTTGCTCTAATCTTTCTTATTTACTTCCTCTGCTAGCTTTGTGATATGCTTGTTGTTCTTTCTCTAGTTTACAAAGTTGTAAAGTTAGGTTGCTGATTTGAGCTCTTTTTTTTTTTTTAATGTAAGCATTTATAGCTATAAATTTCCCTCTTAGCATTACTCTTGCTGTGTCACAGATTTTTTGCATGGTATGTTATTTTTATTCATCTCTAAGTATTTTCTGATTTTTCTTATTATTTCTTCTTTGATCCCTTGGTTGTTTGAGTGTGTCATTTAATTTCCACAATTTTTGACTTTTCAAGTTTAACTTATATTATCAATTTCTAAATTCATCCTGTATGGTCAGAGAAGATACTGTGTATGATGTTTATCTTTTTAAATCTATTGAGATTTAATTTGTGGCTTAACATATGGTCTATTTTGGGAAAATGTCCCATGTGCACTTGAGAAGAATATGTATGCTGTTCTTGTTTGGTAAAGTGTTTATCAGATCTAGTTGGTTTATCGTGTTGTGTAAATTCTCTATATCCTTACCTCTCTTCTGTCTGGTTGTCCTATCCATTATTAAAAGAGGAGTATTGAGACCTCCAGCTATTATTGTAAAACTGTTTATTTCTTCCTTAAATTCTACTAGTTTCTGCTTCATATATTTTGATGGTCTGTTATTAGGTCTGTAAATGTTTATAATATTTATATTTCTTTGTATTATACCTTTTATTAATATATAATGTCCTTTTTTGTTTCTTTTAGCCTTTTTGACGTAAAGCTTTTTTTTTTTTCTGTTATTACTGTATCTACCCCGGCTTTCTTTTGATCACCATTCCATTCAAAAGGAATGCATATGACAGCATATGCAATTGACACTTGAACAACATGGGTTCAAACTGTGCAGCTCTGCTTGTATGTGGATTTCTTTAACCAATGCAAATAAAAATTTCGGTATTTATAGGATGTAAAACTCACATATATGGAAGGCCAAGTTTTTGTATATGCAGACTTTACAGGGCCAACTATGGGACTTGAGTATGTGCAAATTTTATTTTATATGGGAGTTCCTGGAACTAATACCCCAAGTACACTGAGGGGCAGTGTAGTTGAATTATGTGTTTTTAATACATTCTGTCAATCTGCCTTCTCATAGGAGAATTTAATCCATTTACATTTAAACTAATTACTGACAATGGGGGACTTACTACTGTCATCTTTCTGTTTGTTTTTGATATACCTTATAGTTTTTTGTCCCTTATTTTCTGCATTACGGCCCTCTCTTCTGTTAAGCAAATTTTTTAGGTAAATGCTTCAGTTTCTTTCTCAATTTCTTCTGTGTATATTGTATAGCTGTTTTCTCTGTGGCTACCATGGGAATTACATGTAGCATTCTAAAGTTATGACACTCTAATTTGAATTTATACCAGTGAATTTCAATAACACAAAAAATTCTGTTTCTTTACATCTCTGTCCCCACCCCTGTCAGTTGTTGATATTACAAAATACATTTTTACATATTTTGTTCTCCAAAACATAAAGTGGTGATTATTTTAAATGCATTAATGTCTTAAATTATTTAGAAAATAAAATGTGAGGTTACAAACCAAAGTTATGATAATATTAGCTTTTAGACTAATAGTTTTTTTTTAAATGTATTAGTCTTTTAAATTATGTGGAAAACAAAAAGTGGAGTTATACAGTGTTGCTATAATAATACTAGCTTTTATAACTGCCCATGTACTTACCTTTATTAAGATCTTTATTTTTTCATACAACTTCAAATTCCTGTCTAGGTTCCTTTTATTTCACCTTGTGGGGCTCCCGTACACATTTCTGGCAGGGCAGGTCTAGTGATAACAAACTTCCTCAGCTTCATTTATCTGGGAATGTCTTAATTTTTCCCTTACTTTTGAAGGGCACCGTTGCTGGTATAGGATTCTTGGTTGAGAATTTTTTGGGGCTTTGTTTGAGTTTTATTTTAGCCCAGGGAATAAGGCCATTGCCTTGTGGTCTGCAAAGTTTATTATGAGAAATCTGCTGATAATCTCAGAGAATCCTTTGTGTGTAATAAGATTTTTCTCTTGCTCCTTCCAGAATTCTCTCTTTGCCTTTGGCCTTTGAAAGTTTGATGATGATGTGTCTCAGCGTGGGACTTTTTCAGTTCTTCTTAGTTGGAATTTATTGAACTTCTTGGATACACATTTATAGCCATTTTATAAAATCAAATTAGGGAGTTTTCAACTGTTATTTCTTCTCCTGCAATGCATAAGTTGGTCCCCTTGAGGGTGTCCTACAGGCCCTTTAGGCTCTGTTCACTTTTTTCAGTTCTTTTTTTTTCTTTCTGTGCCTCAGACTTGATAGTTTTCTATTTTTTCTTCACCTGCTCAAACTTGCCTTTGAATTCCTCTAGTAAATACTTTATTTCAATTATTTTATATTTTAGCTTCTAAGTTTTTTGTTTCATTTTAGGTTCTCTGTCTCTTTATTGATATTTCCATTTTGTTCATACATAATTTTCCTCACTTTATCCACATCTCTCTTTAATTATTTGAGTAATTAAAAACAATTGTTTTACAGTCTTTGTGCTGTAGATATGCCATCAGAGTCCTTTCTGAGACAATTTCTATTACTTTGTTTATCTTTTTCTTTTGAATAGGCCATACTTTCCTATTTCTTTGAATGCCTTGCTATCTTTTATTGAAAACTTGACAATTGAATCTAGTATTGTGATAATTCTGAAGTAAAGTTCTCCCCCTTTCCCTGGGTTTCATTTTTTTGTCATTGTTCTGTTTATTGTTTCTGTTTATTTTGATTTTTGCAGCTTGACTCTGTGCCAAGGACCAGCCTCAGCTGTAAACTTCACATCTTCTTAGTTCTTTTTTTGAGCCTTTCCTGTGGCATGCACAGTCACTTTCTTTTGTTTTCTTTTCTTTGGTTTCTTTCTTTTTTTTTTTTTTTTTCTTTTTGAGACAGGGTCTCTGTCACCCAGGCTAAAATGCAGTGGCATGATCTTGGCTCACTGCAACCTCCACCTCCTGGGTTCACGTGAGTCTCATGCCTTAGCCTCCTAAGCAGCTGGGATTACAGGTGCCTGCCACAAGACACAGCTAATTTTTGTGTTTTTAGTAGAGATGGGGTTTCATCACATTAGGCTGGTCTTGAACTCCTGACCTCAAGTGATCCGCCCACCTTGGCCTCCACAGTCACTTTTTAATTTTTCCCAAGTACATAGTTGTTTTTGAATGTCTAATTTTTTACTGTCCGGCTCCTATAAGGGGAAGAGAGAAAATTGGAGGAGGGATCAAGGGTGCCGACTCCTTCAGTGCCCTGGAAGTTGCTTCTCCTGGAGGAAAGAGGCTTGTAGCCATGTGGGAAGGGTGACAATGGCTGCCTTCCTATTTGCACCCTCTATAAGAAGAAGCATCCATCGCTGATCAGAGCAGAGATCCCTGATATTTGGAGGATGGGTGCTTTCTGCCCATCCTGGGTTCTGCAGGCCCTGTGCAGATCGCTTTTGAAAGGTGTGCCTGGGGATGGGGGTCAGGGAGGGGGAGCCGCTAATGTGCCAGAATCTGAAGTTGACAAAAATTAACCAAGTTTATAGTTCAAGTCTTCCTCTGGAAGTTGCGAGCCTTCAACAGACTCCATAAATTAAAAGTACTGGAAGTGCGTACATCCAAGTTTGCCAGTACGGTTGCTATCTGGGTGGGGTGGATTCCTGGCACCTCCTCCTCCTCCTCCATCAGGAGTGCTCTCCTGCAGCCTGCGTCTCAGCTCTGCCTGGAAGGAGGCATGTGGGCGCCAACCAGGATGTTCCATGCCCTTTTGTGCACAATAGACGGATCGGCTCTGACAAGGGCACCTAAAATTATTAAAACAGCAGTGAAATGTAGTTTGAATTAATTAAGTGTCAGCATAATATCTGTTGTATATATAGATTCTACTATGTTAATGTATTTTACTTGATGTTCCAGAACATTACAAATAAGGAAAATAACACACTTTTGGCTTATTTTCTTATAGAGTTATCAATTAATAAAAGGCGACTGGAATTACACGGTATTTTATTTTCAATTACAGCTCGCCACAGCTACCTTGGATGGTAAACTCCAGCTCTTTCTAGCTGAGTAATCACTGACCTGTGAGCTGGGCCCAGGAATGCTACTAGGAACAACTTAAAAACAAGAAGTAGTGGTTCATCCATCACCAGCCCAGAAGCAGCAACTGTTTTTCATACTTTGAGACTTGCTTCAGATTTCCCCTTTATGCAAGCTCCTTCCCCCTGTGTGTGCCATGTCATAGTTTTACGTCTTTCTGCTCCTTAAAAGGGATCCTCCTCATTGGGAAAATGGAAGTGGCGTCCAGTACTCCTGCATAGAATTTGATAAAGTTGAAACAGAATATCCTTCAATAAAACATAATATAGTATTTGTTTGATAATTAGAGTTAGAAGAAAAAAGAGAGAATTTCTTTTGGGCAGTGAAAATAAAGGAGTAAACAGTCCTAACTGGCTGTGGTCTTCTGATTAGTCAGCCCATGGCTCCACATGGTGAGTGTGGCCTCTGCCCATGGGTTCTGTGTGGTGAACGTGGCCTCTGCCCGTGGCTCTGCGTAGTGAGTGTGGCCTCTTCCCATGGGTT
>NW_012106474.1:2001862-2043285 GCF_000951045.1 Mandrillus leucophaeus
TGGCCTCTGACTGTGGATTCTGCTTGGTGAGTGTGGCCTCTGCCTGTGGGTTCTGTGTGGTGAGTGTGGGCTCTGTCCATGGGTTCTGTGTGGTGAGTGTGGGCTCTGCCCGTGGGTTCTGTGTGGTGAGTGTGGGCTCTGCCCATGGGTTCTGCGTGGTGAGCATGGTCTCTGTCCCAGGACCTTTGTCTCTGTGCACAACATGGCTTCTGGGCCCTCCTCCCACAGTTGATGATTGAACAACCGAGGCAGGGCTCCACAGGCTGCCTGGACACGTTCATCAGCGATAAATAGCTGTCCTGGGAATTAAATCTGCATATATTGGACTCCTAAGATCCCAGGACCCCATGGTTATAGGATCCTAGAAGAGTGAGGATGCTTCCAAGTCAATTCAAGATTCCAGAAAACCTCAGCAGCCTGTGATGCCCCACGTGAGGACCCCTGGGACCAGCCGGGAATGCCCTGATCTAGAGTGGTCTCTTTTATCTGTGAAGCCAGGGAGCTGGGGGCTTTCATCCCCCACAGAGCTTCACCGGCCACCACTTGTCTCTATTTTCACAAGAGATGCAGTGTGCTGTGTTGACTTCCTGGGATCCTTATTGGAACTTTCACACATTGACCATAAATGTGCATGCATTTTTCTTTTCTTGTAACATTTTTGAGAAGCAAAATTTTTTAAAAACTCATTTTTATTTTTCCAATACTTAGAGTTACCCAAACATTTAAAAATATATTGTTTCCCCTTTGTTAAAATGAAATTTATTTAAAACTAGTTAAAAATAGATAAATAAAGCAGATGTAGGGCAAGAAAGCCAGTCTTATTTAATATTCTTAATTTCAGTAAATCATTTAAAATTTTGACATATATTGTTTCTGACACATATTGCTGTGGTTTTTATATAAATTTTTCCAAAGTAAATCATACTCCAGTTATGTCAAATGTGACTCTAAGAAAAAGAAATTTAAATTATTTAATGTAAATAATAATTGCTGAATAAATGTCAAAGAAGAAAACTCTAATATGTAAAATACTAAATCTATTAGAGACCTCTATCAGGGGAAGACTCAGGACAAAACAAACTTGGCAAAGCCACTGCTAGGAAGAGAGCTGTGTCAGGTTGCAGTACAAGAATAGCAGTATAAGTCCTCTGCCCACGAAGACTTTCTAGGAAGACAGCAGCCAGGAAAGCAGAGAACAAAGCCAGTGGGGCATGGACGGCAGGATTCTGGTGTAACCTCTGGCCTGGGGTCAAGGACTTGGCCGCTGTGGACTCAAGAGGCTTCCCCTGCCTGGTTCCAATGAGCAGTACTCTCCATACCACTCAGAGGAGGAGTAGGTGGTTCTGTGAGTGGATGCCTCAGAGATCTGCCTTTCTAATGGTGAGATGCATCATGTTTATTTTTTATCTGTACTTTTCTATCCATAATGAAATGTTCTGAAGTAGTGAACAACGTGTTGTAACGTAAAACTGGTTGGTTGCTCTGCCTTCATCAAAAGGTAGTAATAAAAATAACATATTTATGTAGAGCTTTTTAGTTTTCACTTGATTCCACTTCATCATCTCATTTTTCTAATAGAACTGTGTGTTTGACAGGCATTGTTGTTATTCTTAGCCTCACTTTCCAAATACTTGCCAAGAGCTGTGCCACAGAGGGAAGCCATGACATTCTGTGTTGGAAAATCCATTTAAAGGCTTGCTTTTCCCATGCAAAATCTGTCGACTTGATCAGGCTGAGAGGCCCTGGCCTTTTCCAAGGTCTGTGTGACGAGGACTGAGCCAGGCTTTCCAGCTGCACCTCACACAGGACAGTGCAACCATGGTGGCCAGGAGGGCTCAGCTGCAGGCCAGGGAGCTCACGTCTTGAGGAAAGTGCAGGTTCAGACACTAGGCCGGGTCACCTGCTACCAGAACCCGCAGTCTTCGCTCACCCATGCCCCAGGACAACTTTCTGTGGTCTGTGATGGTCCTACTTCACCGAGTGGACGCAGGCTGGTGAGAAGCCCACGGCTGCGCACACACCTGTGGACAGGCGCTGTCTACCTGCGGCCCCGGCAGCCCCGTAAGGAATGTGCAGGGGAGGAAGGATGAGCCCCGGCTCTGTCTAGCCTGCTGTCTCCGTAACTACAGGCTGTGAAGACTCCTTCTGGTGCTTGCGTGATAAGATGATTCATATCATGTGGCACATGTCATGGGGCTTGCACAACTTTGGCAAGTCCATGTTCTTTAGACAACAAAGCAAGAATGTGATCGTGGTCCCAAGTCTGGCCACCGAGGGGGTGGTCTGAACATGCTGGAATAAACAATTTCTGTTCGTTTTTGACATTCTGTTTAAAGGCATTCTTTGCAGATGTGGGAGCTCATTCTTTTTCCTTAGCTTAAAGAAAACTGTGTGTATTTCAGACTTATTGGAGGAGGACGCCTGGGTGTTTTCAGAGTAAAGGTGCTGTTATCACTGTTTAGCAAATGTTTGGCTGCTTCATGGAGAAAAAGATAACCTGTGTGAGTCATGTACCCACCTACAGGTCAAGCAGCCTGGAGGAACCAGGTGGGAGCACCAACTCACCATTTGACAGGACCACCAAGAAATCTTCCTCAGATATCTAGCAGGTATCTCCGTGGTGATAAGACTAGACTGAGCCATACACAATGACCAACATGCAAATGGTTTTGAATGGCAATTTCATATGACTCACACAAATCTGTTTTTCCAAAAAGGTATTCTGCCCGCTCTTTTATATTTTTTTCTCTCATTTCTTTTCTCCTTTCTGACAAAAATATATTCATGCCAACTTTGATTCAAGTTGTCATTAGGAATAATGTAATCAATTTCTTTTTTTCTGTATGTTCCCAACTTAATTTTATTCTTACTGTTATTGTAGCATTAACATACTCTCAGAACACACTGCAGCTGCCAACCCAAAAGAGATGGTTCATAAAAGTATCATGCACCATGGAGAGCTAATCCAAATTTTATTTTTTGTCTGAGATAGTTCTTCAGTGGACAGCTGACAGTTAATGTTGGTTATCTGCTTTGTGTTTAGGTTATAAGTCCCTTGGGGTGTGAAATTACCTTAAGCTATGAAATTTATCTTACATTTAATGAGCCCAAATTCTTATTAATCTGTATCATATTCAGTAATTTATTTGGACTTTTCAACAGAAAATTTAAGAAATGATATAATTTAATGCCTATTTTTGTCACATAAGAGGCCAAAAATTCCAGAAGGTTAAAAATTTAATTTAAATGAAGTTAACATGGAAGATAAATGAAACAAGCTTGACTAGGCAGTAGAAATTAGGTTGTCTGCAATTTTGAAGTTGAAGAGAAAACTGAACTGTCACTAACATGAGGACTTCAAAAGGAATAGTGGGCCAACCCAGGAGAGAAAGCATGGGACTCCCGGAGATGGAGGCCGAGGCAATGTGTCCCAGCATGTGAGCAGCAGGCTTGGACGTGGATCCCCTCCATATAGCAACAGCACGAACCAGCCCTAGACTTACTCTTTTTTTTTTTTTTTTTCTAACAGATGCCCTGGACATTTTGAAGTTGCATTAATAGCAAGTTTATATTCCTAATATAAATACATCTTCTCTAAGTCTTGGAAAATTGGATCAACTTAACTGTCTCCACATGTATGCTCTGGGGAGCCCAGTACTCACTGAACCCCAGTTACAAAATCTACAGGAAATTTTTGTCCAGATCACTATCCATCCAACTTGCCCTGTTCTGGAGGAAGATGCTTTGTTTCATAGCTTGTGCTATAGTCATGAGAACAAGTAGCTTGTGTCCAATTTCTTCTTACTTTCTGAAGCAAGTGTGCTGGGTACTGTTCACGCTGATCAGCCCTAGGCCTTGGGGGCCGTACCCTTGCAGCCACTCTGAAGCCAGCACCAAGCGTTGTGACTGGGAGACCAGGGAGGCTGGGGAAGGAGGCCGGGAGGGCTGACTGCACTGCAGCTGAGGTCACAGCTGCTTGTGGAGAGAAGCTTCAAGTTGACATCACTGTGAGCTAAAACCGTAGCTACCCTCTGGATAACAAAGCAAGCTATTGGCAGGAAGAAAGGGAAAATTATAAAAATTAAACAAGGCAAGCATTAATGCCATATTGCCTTTTCTCTCTGAAATATAAGATTTGGCAAAGCCAATTTCCACATTTGACCGTGGCCTCTCAGGCTTCTGTGCCATCCCTGTGGGACGTGGCACTGATCCTGGCTCTCCCCTCTCCAGCCCTGGCTTTGCCCACTTTGCCCCTCCTGGGCTCCGCCATGCCCTCCTCCTGCGGCCGCCATGCCTGTCCTGAACTCAGCTCCTCTCTGACCCCACGCACAGCTCCTCTTTGACCCCACGCACAGCTCCTCTTTGACCCCACGTCCAGGGCTGCGTCCCGCCTCAGCTGCCCTCACTGCTGCCGTTTCTTCACAGGGTGATCTTTACAGAAACACTCAAAGCCTTCTGTTACATACAAAGGACCGCGTGTCTGTAATCTACAGCCGTTTACCAGTCACCAAGAAAACACGAACGTTTCCACTTAAACACCGCAAACGTTGCTTTCAAGCGTGGAGCGCCCCGCGCCAGAGGCTGTGGGAGGAGTGAGGAGGCTGGGCTGGTTCCAGCCGCAATGAGTAAGGCGTGGGTGACTCCGAGCATTGCAGAGGCATGACGAAACGAAAACAAAACCTGCCTAAGTGGAGTCTTACTGACTTATCTTCCACTGAGAAATAAATAAAATAATGTTTTTCTTTCAAAGATGTGGAACAAATCCATGCAGTTTGCTGTTGTTGTTTTAAAAGAAACTAGAATTTTAAAAATATTTTGGAATAGCTAAGTTAACCATCTTGTCTCCATAAAGGGAAAAAAAATATTTTGCTCTTCAAAAGACAGCATTAGGAAACAATAAGTAGACCACAGAATGGGGGAAAATACTTACAATATTAGCCAAACGACGTGTCAAGATAATATTTAAAAAACTACAATTTATAAAAAAAAGCAATAAAAAAATGAGCAAAATATTTGACTAGGCACTTTAAGAAAGAAGACACCTATATGACAATATGAAAGAAAAAATTTGTCAGTATTATTTATCATTAGGAAAATGCAAATTAAAACCAAAACGAGATGTCTCTACACATTCACTAGATAACTTAAACATATTGACAATACCAAACGTTGACAAGGATGTGGTTCGGTGGAAACTTTTAAATTCTGCTGACAGAGTGTAAAATGGTATAGTTTGGAAATATGTTTGGGAGTTTCTCAAAAAGTTAAACATGCATCTCATATGTCTAAGCAATTCAACTTCTAGGTACTTATCTATGAGAAATGCATATACATGTCCACAAACACCTTTGTAAACAAAAAAGTATCTGAGACAGTCTCAATAAATTTAGAAAGTTTATTTTACTGAGGTTGAGGACACGCCGTGACACAGCCTCCGCAGGTCCTGATGATGGTGGTCAGGGAACAGCTTGGTTTTATACATTGTAGGGAGACATGAGACATCAGTCATTATACGTATGATGTACGTTGGTTCTATCCAGAAAGACGGGACAAGTGAATGCAGGGAGGGGGCTTCCAGAGGATAGGTAGATAAGAGACAAATGGCTGCGTTCTTTTAAGTTTCTGATTCGCCTTTCACTGACTGCACAATTTACCGGAATAGTCACGTATGCCTTAGTCTGGCTGAGTGAAACAGAAGGGTGGAGGAAGCAATCAGATGCGCGTTTGTCTCATGTGAGCAGAGGGATGACTTGAGTTCTGCCTGTCCTTGTTCCACAAGGAATTTCCTTGTGAGCACATTGTGAGGGAGGAACAGCATTTTTATCTTTATAGCTATCTTATTTAGGAATAGAATGGGAGGCAGCTCCCAGCCTGACTTTTCCGTTTGGTTTAGTGTTTGATTTATATTCCTTTCAGACCTAGTATGAGACTGTTCATAGAAGCTTCATTCACAACAGGCAGAAGCACTCATCTGGTGTCTATCCAATGTGGATAGACGGTGGTATTCCGTGCAGTCGAATTTTCCTCAGCAACACCAAGGAGCAAACCGCTGATCCTAGCAGAGACATGCTGGATCTCAGGACCGCTATGCTGAGTGGAAGACACCAGATGGAAAAGGGTGCGTGCTCTGTGACCCAGATTCTGTGAAGTCTCTAGACTCACTCAAACCACCTCTGACCAGAGAAGCCAGACCCGAGCGTACTCCAGGGCCTGCCTGGACAGGGCAGAGATGCTCTGTGGGGTGATGGGTGAGCTCTATCATCCCGGGGGGGCTCCCTGAGCACGTGCCACTGTATGTGAATGATATCTCAATACATTTCCCTTAAACAGGGAGAGGCACAGCTTGTCTGCACATTTCCAGCAATGGTGGTTGGGTGACGACCGTGACAGGCAGCTAAACTGCAAACTGTGGCCTCACTCCTGTGCAATTCCATTCATTTACTCATTCAATAATATCTTTCGAGCAGCCACTGAGTTCCAGGCTCCGTCTGGCACCTGGGAAGCAGCAGTGAACAAAGGAAGGAAACCCGGAGCTGGCATTCCTGTGAGCCTGCAGAGGCGGCGTCCTGCAGGGCTCCCTGCTGCCTGGGGCTGCAGCTTTCTCTCTCCACGGGATCTGGCAGCTTTATGCTGTCAGGCTCCTTCATGTAGAGCAGAGCGGTGCCCATGACGCTGTTCCTTCCCAGTCTTCATAATGACGTTGTAGTTTCCTTAAAGGCCTAGACTCAAAAGCGGGAAAGGGTCAGAGGCCATAGCTCCTATTTCATTGGTATAATTGCAAAAGAATAGATTTTGGTGAGTGTGACTTCTGGAAGAAAGGTAATAAAATATATTTATACAAAGAAAACTTTAAAATATTGAGTAAGTATTCACCCCAAATATTCAAGCACCATATTAAGCTTCTTAAATTATGGCGTTGGCTTCTTTCTCGCTCTGTTGCTCAAATATCGTGGTATTTTAGTTGCATGGGCCTTCCCTTGTGTATTTCTCGTCAGAAGGCCTAGTTACTTTCCATGATGGTTATGGACATAGGCTTTGGTGTGACTGTGTTCCCTGCATTTGGCAATGCCTTCCTACGTCAGGATGCTCACCTTCCACCACATGTTCCCTGGGACCTTGCTCCTCCTGCCGGATTTGAAAACTGGCCTGCATCCCTTTCCCTATCCTTCTTTCTCATAGCTTCTGCCTTTGACGCTAAGGGGGCGACCAAATGACCTCCAGGCAAGAGATGGTGGGGCTGGGGCGGGCAGGTGAAAGGACTGCAGTCCCAGTGCCCACACGGCTGCTCTAGCCTCAGGATGAGCCCGCAGAGTCAGCATGCTAAGGCCCTCTGCTTGCCTAGGGCCGACGTGTTCACCTTCCCACATTGGAGGCCATGTGATCCTGTCTGCTGCACTGTATGAAAGGAAAGCACCACTCATTGCACAATTTTCCTTTGTCTCCATAGATTCAGACTTTGTGGTATTTCTCGGGAATTCCCTGGAGTTTGTACAAAATCTTTGCATATATCATCCTTTACCTTAGGCGAAAACATTTGAAGTCAACTATTTCCAGGATTGGGAATAGAGAAGAGAGGTGAGTGAGTGACTTTTACTCATTGGAAAGTTCATGCCATTCAGAATGTAGTAATCTATGTAGGAGGTATAAATCTGAATATGTGCTCTGTAGGCTACATTCTATATGGCAGAGTTTTCATCCCAGACATCCGTTGCTCATATTGCCAAAAAACCAAGACTGGAGAGAAACTGTCAGCCTTTGAAACAATACACATCATAGGCAAGTTTTTTGACTACACATAGAAAATATGATCTATGTTTTAGTTCTTACATGCAAGCTAATGGTAATTTTTGGTATGGACTGTGATATGATAAGGAAACAGAAAGGGTGGAAGATATTTTGGAGGGGGAGTTAGAGCCTGCATGAACTCTTGCCGTGATAATGCTGATGACTTTGCACAGGGGCGGGCCAGGCTCTGCTCTGGACGTGGGTTAGAGTCCTGCAGGTGTCTCCTCGCTGCGGGACAAGTGCCCACCTGGATCGGTTCTGCTTATGGCAGAGGACAGAAGTGCAGGACGCCAGCAAACTGCAAGCCTGTCTGTAGGCGCTCCCAGTGTCTGTTGTAGTCCAGAGTAAGCCACACGGCCACACCCAGATCGGTGAATGGGGTGAAGAGGAGTGTTCACCTCTTCTCACCACGGGCACAGCCAAGTCACTTGGTGAAGGGCTCAGAACACAGGTCAAGGAAGCGTAGATTAGAGCAGCAGTCCCACCGCCACGGGCTTCTGACAGCTGTTGCAGGCTTCTGTGTATTGCGGCACTCAGCTGAGTACAGGAGTGTGTGCCTTGCACGTCACAGTCCTTCTCTTTATGCACCTCAACTGTATCGCCACACCAGTAAAATATATATATGTGTGTGTGTGTGTGTATATATATATATGTGAAGAAAAAAATCAACAACAGCAGCAACAGCAGAGAACCCCCGTCCCAAATGGTGATAATAAGAAAAAAGGAAAAAAATGTCCTAAACACTTCTATGAATGATAAAAGAAATGATCCCACCAATTGCCCGGTAGAAACACATGTAAAATATGGCCAGGCATGGTGGCTCATGCCTGTAATCCCAGCCCTTTGGGAGGCTGAGGCAGGTGGATCACCTGAGGTCAGGAGTTTGAGAAAATACATGTAAAATATTAGTATATTATAAAATCTTATGCACTTCAACATTTTTAATAGTATAAAAAATAGCATTCTTGTATTGAGAGATGTTTGACCTAGGGAAATATTCAAGAATAGATTTAGTATAAATTCTAAAGTACTAATAGAGTTTTAGTTAGGAACCCCTTACTGTTGTATCATTTTTGGTGAGGGAAATAAGTATAAAATCCAACTCACTGACTTCCCAACTCTGACCCAGAAATTGATTTAAAAAGTTTTTATTTGCCTGTAATCCCAGCACTCTGGGAGGCCAAGGCGGGTGGATCACGAGGTCAGGAGATCGAGACCATCCTGGCTAATGCAGTGAAACCCCATCTCTACTAAAAATACAAAAAAATTAGCCGGGCATGGTGGTGGGCGCCTGTAGTCCCAGCTACTTGGGGAGGCTGAGGCAGGAGAATGGCGTGAACCCAGGAGGTGGAGCTTGCAGTGAGCCGAGATCGTGCCACCGCACTCCAGCCTGGGCGACAGAGTGAGACTCCATTTCAAAAAAAAAAAAAAGTTTTTCTTGCAGATGAATTATTCTGTATATAGACATTAGTGATTGTTAATAGCCCCAGTTAGAATCCCTGAAGAGACGGAAGAACATAATTTGTCCTGAAGAAAGTATCAAAACAAAGAGCTCGAGTAAATATCCAAAGTAGTACTTGAATACTTGAGACAAATGAGATTGATGGAAACCCCGCACATGTCGGTCCACCCGGCCTGTGGATGAAGTCAGAGGAGGTGTGATGGTCTCCACTTGAGAGTTTGTTCTGAAAATCGCTAGACTCCAATATTGCACAGTAGTAATCACAGAGTCTCCTTATGTAAAAACAAAACAACACAGAATTACTTGTAAATCAGACTTCCACGCTCAACAATGGGTTGTTGAAATCCAAGTCATTATTGCTCTGTCCAGTTTTAGCTTCAAGAGAAGAAATAGAATCTGAAGACCACTCAGAGATTTCCCACTAAAATGCCTGATGACCCCAGGAAATTTTATCAAACATTTAAAAAAAAATTGAAGAAAAACTTTTATAAAAGATTTGTTTAGGATAGTATTTTCTTCAAAAATCTGCTTTCTTCACTGACATATTTAAATTGCATATAATTGAAATATAGTAACATAAAAACACAGCTCATAAGTGTGAAGCAAAAATTCAACTTTGGAAAAGTGTTGTTAAATTTGGTTTTCCAGTCATGTGCAGTTAGTGCTATAATTTGAATCCTAAAGAAAAAAAATAGTACAGAAACATCTGCGTCTTCTTAAGTAGATATTTTATTGTGACTTTGAAATACTTGATTTTTAAGAGTGTCATTAGATTGGAAATCCTTTTGCATTATCATAAGAAATTTCAACTACATTTTTCAATGAGAGAGAAATTTTGAAAAAAGATTTATAGAATGATCACATGCTTCTCAGCCCATTTTAAAAAGACCAACTTTTCCACTTTTTGTTTAATGGCCAGACAGGACATTCAGTCAACCAGGAGAAGTGGCTGCTGGTAAATCACTTAAGTGTGAGAGCAGGACTGTTGTGTAACCTAGTGGTTATCACAGTGACTCCTTAAATTCCGAGTCAGGAAATTCTCGTAGCCAATTTACTCATAAAGCTTCATGTAAAAGAGTTGTTTGCAAAAACAACCTAAAATTTTTGTTTAAAGTTTGAGTAGAACTTTGCTGGAAGTATTGTTCAAACTCAACCTTTTAAGACCTTTCCTCGTGCTTTGTGTTTTACTTTTCTTTCACAATTACATAATATAAGAAAAAAGGAGGCATTTTCTCCCTCCTGCCCCCTGCAGATGCTCCTAAATCCTGTGGTTTGCCCCGGTGTGCCACAGACTTTTCTGTTTCTATGTGTGCCATGGTGAGGAAATGTTGAGAAGTCCTGGACCATACCACAGAAGCCAGACCTCACCTTGTGCCCAGCCCCTGCCCCCCTTCCCAGCACCCTGGTCCCACCCTGGGCTTCCAGACTCCTTTGACTCAGGACTGGCTTCCCAGAAGTCCCCCTACCCTGTCATGTGAAATCTGTCCCCCCACCCTGCCTCTGACCTGGGTGCTCAGGTGCCTGTCACATGCCACCCTCAACAGGCTCTCTGAAGACAAACCTGTGGGTCATGATTTCCCACTCCCCCAGCTCCTGCTGCGGGCAGCTCAGCACCAGGTCAGCTACTCTGTGCCGAACTGAAGGGAGCTGAGCGCTGGCCCCCTCCATCTGGGCCGGAACTCAGGTCGTCCTGCCTCAGGTACAAGAAGTAACCAGTTCTTTGGTCTTCAGACTCCATTTCACTGGGTAAGTGAGATTCCTTCTGGGCCAGAGCTCAGGTCGTCCTACCTCACGTATAAGAAGTAACCAGTTCTTTGGCCTTCGGACTCCCTGTTTCACTGGGTAAGTGACAGAGCCCTTTCTTTAAGTGTCACACCTCATTGCGGAGCCCATGTGAACACGAATCATGGGCTGGGGCAGCCAGTTCTGTTGCAGAGGGAGGGGGGCCTCCAGGGTCCTGCCTCTCCCCACCCCACCCAGCCCAACCTGCAAAGACTCGGTCAGGGCTCAGGCGTCCAGGCGTCACCGGCTATTGCCGGATTCCATGAGAAGCCCCGGGAGCCGGGAGCACTGCCGCAGTCTGCAGCTGCAGGCAGGGATGTCACTGCCAGACCTCCGCTGTGATGAGAGGGACTGCAGAGCGCAGGTGCAGTGCTGGCGGCTGAAGCAGGGCGCGCCCAGAGGAGCTCTCAGGTGCATTTCATGGTTCCCTTCACCCCTGAACTTTCAGAAGGGACTGACTGGAACACTCCACAGCAATGACTAATCTTGTTTTTAAATTTTCATTTGTAATAATAGCTAATGTTCAGAGTGCTTGCTGGGTAACGGCCACTGTCTACACATTAACTCATGCTGTTCTCCTACCACCACCACAATGTGGGACCTACAATTAATCCCGTTTTACAGCTGGGAAAACAGGGGCAGAGGGTGGCATTTATGGCCTGGTTGCTAGTGGTGGAAGTGGGAATTACACCGGAGACCCTACACCTCCATGGTCCAGGCTCATGATCACCACCTGCGGTGGAGACCCCAGGAGGTCTCCTCTGGGCATTTATTAGGGATTTTCCAGCAGCACAGAGGACTCCCCGTAGTCTCAGTGAAAGTAGGCAGGGCTTTAAATTTATTCAGGATCAACACAAAACCAGCAAATTAGAAGACTTAGGAACTAGAACCCAAGCCATCATCTGCACATGTGGCAGTTCTTATGCTAGCATCACGCTTTTCCTACAGTGAGTTTGGTGTTTTTATTCACCTCAGCCCAGTGGGCTGGGACCGTGGCAGGCCAGCCATCGTTATTGTCTGTATTTGGAGGTGATAAGGACTGGACACGCGAATCCCATCCTGCATGCCAGACACTCTTCTAAACTCTTTACCTGTTTGAACAGACTTGATCCTCACCTTGAACTTACCAGGTAAGGGCTGCTATTGTCCTCATTCTGCAGAGGAGGACACAAGAGAACATGCCTGATTCCTGCGTGCACAGAGGGCTGTGCAGCCTCTGGCCGAAGGGCAGCCCAGGATGGGGCTACTTGACCTAAGAACACTGACACCATTTGCCTCAGACCCTGGGAATGACAGAGGCCCCTGTCCAGGGCTGTCTCCACCTGTATATACACTTCCTTCACTTGGATTTACTTGGATTTTGCCTCTAGCAGGATCTGGTTGTTTCTGAAGCTGTAAAATCTAAACCGTTGCAAAAAAACAAAACAAACAAACAAACAAAAACAAAAAAAAAACCCGGTCCACCATCTCTTGAGGATTGACTTATAAGTCAACCTCTAAAGTGAAGGCTCCAATCACTGGCTTGGGTCTCTGGAGCTGTTGCTTGAAAAGGAGGCAGCTGTGGTTGGCCTCGGACGTGTGGCCCCGCCGGCTCTGGCCAGCCATGATGAAGCTGGGGCAGCAGGGACTCTTGGAAATGCTTCTTGAGTTGCATCAAAGGATCCCAAAGAGGTCAGTCTCACACTTGAGTGCTGCTGAAGTCATCCGACACGGGACCCTATGATGAATGCCCTTGGCAGCAGACACGGGCTAATGAGAGACAAACACGCTACACAGTCTAGAGCCAAACACATTCTTTTTAGAGGAGACCATCATTTGATGATGCATGAATAGGGCAGTTATTTGGCTCCTGGGAAGTAGAGGGTGGGCAGGTGATGGAGTGGGTGGCAGACTCACCACCAAGCCAGGAGCATGTGAAGTTTGTGAGGGAGTTAGATAAAGGATATGGGCAACTAGGGATCTGTCGGAGCACCTGTGCTTTTGGGGATGGAATCACGACCATTTGCAAATCCATCTGGACATGTGACTGGGAGTCTCAAGCACTTCAGCCCCAGACCTGGGAATAGAGCCAGCGTTGGCATCCAGCATCTGATCACATTGACTGCAACCCGCTCAGCTGAAGGAGGGGCTATGGCAAGGAGCTCTTGTCTATGCTGCCATCTTCCTTTTATAAATGATGAAATCGACATCCTTACATGCCTTGCTGGAGGAGGCAATGCCAGGTTGGAAGCCCAGGCCTGAATGACACTGAGGCCACCTCTTTTTTGGACCTCTTGGGAGGCTTTGTGGACTCAAAGAAGGAAAGGTTCTTAGCATACATGAAGTCTTCTATTGGAGGTAGGTGCCTCTCTGTGCTATGAGGACCCAAGAGCTGCTAGGAACCACCTTCATATGCATGTCCTTGGTGGCTGAGCGATGACATCAGGCCTGAGCTCCCTGCCTCTGGAGCATCTGTCCTGAGTTCTGTGGCTCCTCCTCAGCCTATGTGTGTCGTCCAGGTCCCTTGCAGGATTGCTGGCTTAGCTCTAGTATTTCTGTTCTTACTGCTATGGACAGGACCTCTGGCATGGACTTTCTGTTGGTCAGCAGGGCCAGAGCACCCAGCCTTCCAGACGTCTCTAAATCTTTCCATCTTACAGATATCCAAAAGTAAAATGTACACACAGCACCACTGATGTGTACCCCACATGCAAATTTCCATATGTTACTATAAAATAGCATTTTAAAATAGATTAGAAAAGATGCCTATCAAAGCTAATGGAACCATTCTCTTAAATATTAAGGTGAATCATTGCTATCAAAATTTGTGTTTCAAATGAATAACAGGAAAGTTAAACAATCTCCTAGTTCCAAGTACCAAGCCAGGGAGGTGAGGGTCCTGCTGAGCTTGGGTGATGGCACATGTTGCTGTCCACGCATCCATTCTGTGGCTGACGTGGCAGGGGAGACTGGAGGATATGGAGGCCAGGTCTGGCTTCAATCTGCATGAACCATTTAAACTTCATGAAAATATTTCCTGTGTTCCCAACTTCAACCCACTTTCCTTGCATATTTTGTGTCATAGGTCTTCACTCAGACATAGGTAATTCTTTCTTTAAATGCTCATCACATTTTCTTTTGGAATCTGGTCTCCTCTCATTGCCACTGGTAGTCTGTGACTGTTGGCTCTGCAGAGTTGTATAAGTTGTTAGAGTTTTTTGGTTGCAAGCCATAGAAAATAACTGTGGCATGTTTAAGAGCATTGGGAATGTGTGGGGGTGGTGATGGCCTGCAGAATCCCCAGGCAGCGGGAGCAGGTGCAGGCTCAGATACAGGCTCAGTCATCCTGCATCCATCAGAACAGGACAACTCCAAGGCCAGGTGGCTGGATAGGCTCTCCACTGAGCTTCCCACCTATTCTCACTCCAGACTCCAAGCTGTGGTCCCACTGGATTATGTGCCCACTCCTGGGCCAGGGAAAGGCAGGAGACCACAGGGGACAGAGCCAGAGCCACCACTACCACCTCATGAGACAGGGAATTCTTGAAGGGGAGTCAAAGTATTTCTAGAAAAAAGAATGATTGTTTGTGGAGGGTGAAAACATGATACAATATTTTCCTAAAATTAGAAGATCTTAAGGAAATAAGGAGATAAAAATATAAAGTTTTACCTTTTACCTGTAAAACAAAATAAAAAACAAACATGAAAAGGAAGGTTCCATATCTCTCATGATTCTAGATACTGGGTGTCTATTTTATAAGAATTCTTTCAGACATAAAACATTAACAGGCATGTGTAAATATGGTTTATTGTTTCCAGTAATCTTGGCAGTTACTTGAGTCTAAATTATTTGCCTCAGGAGAGCATATTGTGAGGGCAATAAAGGGAGCCTTTTGAATTCTATTGGTAAAGATGTGATTAACACCATTAAGAAGGGAGGAAAAGACTTTCAGTTCCAAACACAACACTGAGAAAACAGAGATGAGGATCCATTTAATTCTTGCTGCCTGAGTGTTTCTAGCAGATGAACCTGGCCCATGGGGCAGGGCAGGGCTGAACTTTTCAATTCTAGGATGACTTTTCTTATCACTGCCAATGGCCATCGCAAGTCAGGGGAAATATTTTACTTTTTTGACTGAATGTCACAGTTATGTATATAGATAAACATAAAAATACAACCTATGTGATGGTTTTCCCAAAGCCATCTTCTCTTTTTCAAAAATATTTTGCTTGTGAGGTGGCATATGAGTATTGTCAAAGTCAAATAAAAATATACACATGAATCTCTAAATAAAATGTTTTATTTTGGAGAACAGACTTCGGCTTGAGGTGTACACACAGACTGGGTGGTCTTCATATGTCCACAGAAGAAAGAAGGTTCAGGGTCTTATTAGAAAGAGAAATGTTATGTATTGTTGTGAAAGAAAACTCATTGGCACTGGTGGAGTTTTGGGGAGCTGGCAGACTCTGATTGGTGAGTGACGAGCGTGGGTAACGCTGGTCTTGGAGTCACAGGAGTTTGTTTCAGCAGCTCCCTCGTAAAAGTGGCCTTAAGGTTGCAGCAAGTGACCTGGCAGCTGGCTGGTGAGATTGTCCCTGGGTAACTGACATGGCGGCTTGTTGATAGTGTTCCTGGTCAAGTGAGCTGGCAGCTGGTGGGTGGTGTCGTCCCTGGGCAAGTGACCTGGCAGCTGGCTGGTGAGATTGTCCCTGGGTAACTGACATGGCAGCTTGTTGATAGTGTTCCTGGACAAGTGAGCTGGCAGCTGGTGGGTGGTGTCGTCCCTGGGCAAGTGACCTGGTACCTGGCTGGTGAGATTGTCCCTGGGCAGGTGACCTGTGCCTCAGTGCTTCCCACCTGCCACTGGTCTCCTGACTCTAATCTACTTGGGTGGACAAGTTAACTTCAGTTCACATAATTAATTCTCACGTTTCCCCTTTTTGATCAAGATCTGTTTCTGAAAATCTCACCGGTCAACTGTCTTGAAATTAGGTTTAATTGCCTTTTGGTGCTTAGTTGGACCTGTCTTGGTGGTCTCCAGTCCCCCATCAGGGGGAAGTAAGGTAATCAACATCAGGGACCCAGGCCACATTTGAGCAACAAAGGTGCCAGAAAGAAAAACAGAATGAAACAACCAAAACCTTTCTTAGGGCAGGTTTGCCTGGAGTTTAGCATCAAGTTCTATCTTATTAGTCTCTTAGGTATTGGCAATAATCTCAAAGTATTTGGCTAACATTATCCCGTTGAGATAACTGATTTTACAAAGATTAGACAAAACACAAGAACAGAGCTTAAATATCAAGAGCAAAATACAAAAAAAAAAAAAAAAACCAAAACCAAAAAAACCCAACAACCTTTGTTTATTGTACAAATAAATTTAATTTGTACAAAGGTTTTTAACCAAGAGCTCATGCCTAATGGCAACCAACTCAGCAGATGAAAAGGCCATAGAGGAAGGGGGAAGACCTGTTGTAGCCATGGACTAGCATTTCATGATTAAGATGAATTAAAGCAAAATGCCAGCTCTGTAGAAAGGACCATTAGTACAATTAGAACAAAAAGTTGTCTTAGGGACATTGCCAAAGTTACCCAACAGGCGGACTTAAGAATTGCTTAGGTCAGGTTTTGTTATGTTATTCATATCAGTTATGATTCTTAACTTTTAATTACAAGCTTATTGTAATTATCATTATAATAATAAATAGATTTTATATTATTATAAATAATAGATTATTTAATAATAGATTAATAATCGATTATTAAATAATTGATTATTTAAGTGAAAAAGATAGGCATTAAGAGGGGCAAGGATCTTATTAGAACATGGAGTTTTGGTTTACCGCTCTTGGGAAAAGTTGCCTACAGCATGAAGTTGGCAGTTTCACAGTTTGAATGTCTCCGGTTATGTCACTGGGTGGTTTGGTGAACTCTGTGTAGCCCACACACTAGGCATGAGGCTTGTCTCCTGAAATTTATTTAAACCAAAACTAAAAACTAAATTTAAACTGTAATTTGTTTATAGGGCTTTAGGAAATAACTATTTCTCTTCTTAGTAATTCTATGAGAGAAAAATTGAATTAGAGGAACTTAGGAGAGTTTAGTATCCTATCCAGCCTACAGGTAGATAATAAAAACTCAAAAACAATGCATAAGGTTACAGTCTAATAACAGATATGTTATAGACAGCCTAATTTTTACAAAAGGTCATTAGAGTAACACTAATTTGTTTGTAATATAAATTCAGATTTATTAGATTTGGCCTGATTGTTTATATTAGTATAACAAGTATAATGATTGACTCTCAGATTGGACCTTTGTTAAAAATATTTTGAAGCTAGGAAGCCAAATCAAGGTAGGCTTCAGATTTTGTCTTCAGTTTGTATAAGTATAAACAATGTAAAATATGATATATTAATTTTAAATGTGATATCATATTATATTTGCAATTATAATTGCATCCTATTAAAAACCATATTTTCATAACATAAAAAAACTCATGAATAGTTTTCAAGTTTTGAAGGGATCAAGTGGAAAAGAAAAGTAAATGTTTTCCCCTTCATTTATTAAAGTGCCCTTTACCAAATTGCTGTAAGCTACAGGTAGCTCAAGAGAGAAAGTTTTCTTAAATATGGAAAACAAAATATTTAAATGAAGAACCAATAATGTTTCAAATAAAAGTCATAAAAATCATAGTTTTTATCAGTTATTCAATCTCAGGTAATTAAATTTTGTTCTTCATTATCTTGGTTAGCAGTTTTATGAACCTGTTAGTATTTTAGAAATTTTTATTTAGTCCATTGATCTTAAAGTTACTAGAAACCTGTACTGAGGAATACTTGCTAGAGCCTTTTTTATGAATCTTGTTGCAGATGCCTCTAGATAAGAATCAGCACTGTACATGACCAAAAAATTAGAACAGTCACAGTATAATGTGATAAAAGTTCAGCAGTTGATTAAGAAATTTAGTTATGTCTATTGTATATGGCATTTTAAGATAACAACCAAAATCGTTACTGATAGCATCACAGTAAGAACCATCAGACCTTTATACATTTTATAAATGTTAAAGCATTCACATCAATAATACATCCATCTAAATATAATTTTAGTAAGATCTAGTGTCACTTTATTACTTGACAGTGCTTCTTATACAACCCATGGAATAAGCATCATGGGAGACGCATCCTTTGATGCTTTTTTGGGGCCCAACTGAAAAATCTCAAGTCAATTTAAGCTTTAAAATACTTAAATTAGAATTTGATTTTGGGGAAGTTTGTTAAGATGTTAAAAAAACTTAAAATATTTAATTAAAATATAATCAGATGTCATTGTTAGATAATATTTATTTAATCAGTGATTATTAAAAGACTTTGAAAGCAAATATAAAAAGTTACATAGTTCAGAGGGAAAAACTTAGACCTGTACTAGAGATGACGTAGTTTTTCTAAGTAGTAAAAAACTAATAAAGACAGCACCAAGCACAAGAAATTATCTTTAAATACAAAATATCTGTTTCTTAGGCTGATTAGTGAAAAGGTAAGTGAAAAGCCTCCTACAGTATGACTGCCTTTCCTATGGGAAGCCCATTTGGATAACCTAGAATTTGAACCTCATGGAAAGGTACTTGAATCCAATTAGACACTGCAGGAGTATGTGTCCAAGATTATGAGTGTACACTTTCTTAAAAAGGAATAAAGTAAACAAGAAAACCAGAACCTTGATCGGGGAATGCATGGCTTTTAGAAAAAGTAAAAGCATGTGAAATTGCCTGGTTGCACAGAACAACTTAGACACATCAAGAAAAGCCATGTTCTCATTTATAAGTGGGAGCTAAACACTGAGTACACATAGATATAAAGATGAGAACAATGGAAAAGAAGATGGAAACAATGGACACTGCAGACTGCTTGGGGGTGAAGAAGGAGGGCATGGGTTGAAAAAATACCTATTGGGTACTACACTGACTACCCAGGTGATGGGATCCAAACCCCAAACCTCATCATCACACAGTATACCCAAATAACAAACCTGAACATGCACTCGCTGAATCTGACATAAAAGTTTAAGTTATATTAAAAAAGAAGAGCCAAGAGTACAGTCTCATGTTACCAGGGAAAATTTTAAGACAAACATTGCCAGCATCGGGGCCACAATAGTAGTTATAGCTTAAAAAAAAAAAAAAAAAAAATTACAAAAACTAACACAAAAGTTGGAGGAGAGTTGAAGTTTTTCTATAAAAATTGTTTTTAGAGACTATAAAACACATATTCATGAGATAAAAATACATTACAATTCAAAATTTCTATATAATTATAGTTAGCTACAGTTGAGTAACTCTAGTTAAGCAACAATATGTACCTTTTTAAGGAAAGAAGAAAGAACAGAAGGTAAATCACATGGAGTGGGTTGCATATAAAGTCCAGCCACTGAGATACGGGTCTGAAAAGCTTCAAAAAGAAAACTCTACCTTGAGAAATGAATTTTTTTCCTACATGAAGAAGATAACACTTCTAACTTGAAAATAGGTAGAAACTGTAAAATAAGAAAAAGCTCTACTTCAGAGAATGGTTGAAAATGTTAAAAAAAAAAACAGATTTCAGAATTAAGATAAAAACCTCTTGCAACTTTTTTTTAAACCCACAGCAGATCAACATTCTGAGAAAACCTTGCCATTTCAAACATAGAGTACCAGACTTTGGTCCTTAATCAGTGCACCCCTGACACCGATACTTAATTATTAGAAAAGCAAACAATTTCCTTCCCATCCTAACCAATTCAATCACATACAAAACTCCCTTTATAAGATCCATCCTTCATAAACTCTCCATGATTTGCTTTGACCTGCCAGTTTTTGTTCTTTATTTTCCCTTTTTAAAATATTGGAACAATCACTCATTGTACCTTAGGACAAAATTTTACTTTTTCTTCCCCCTATCTTTGAGACCACACAAAATTCTTACTCATACACATTACTTTTGCATATACATTTTCTTTGTATATGGAGCTACATATGTTAATTAGAAATCTTAATGTTTAGTAACTTTAATTTTTAGTAAATACCCAGGAAGAAATTTTGAATTGTAATGTATTTTTATCTCATGAATATGTATTTTATAATCTCTAAAAATGATTTTTATGGAACAACTTTTAATGTGGAACAGGACATGATATTAATTGATCCACAAGTCTTTTGTCTTATAAAATTTAAGAAGGCAAAAATAAAGAAACATTAATCTATGTTTAACAATTGATGTTTCTGTATTTTAGCTTATTTAGAAACGACTCATATATTTTATCAATATCTATGATTTAATTCAATATAATGGTAAGATTTCAAATTACATGAAAAGTTTATAAATATCTCATTTACATTTGTCTAATTTATTTATTTTTAACAATTATACATACTTTATGAAAACTGAGACATGAGGCAGAGCTAATAATTATTTCACGTTACCTTCTCCTAATCTTTTTTTTTAACAGCATGTGAATATCAGATGTTCATCTAAGTAAGACTCTTAAAGTTAAATATATGGATACTTAGCTGATAACTCAGAAGATACAGTTGTTTTCAGTAAACCAGTAATATTAAACTAGTCTTATTTGTCAATAAGTTACATCAACAAAGATTAGTTTGCTTTTAATCTGGATTTATAGTTTTATGACCTTAAAACATCTAGTAGAGAAAAGTATAATCCTGTCTGACCAATAAATTCAGGCAAGCATGGATGCTGACAATTCTGAAAACAGCTCTATTTTTGCTTTATGAACAAATTTAAAATTAGCTTATTTACCAAGATTTACTTAAGTCATGAGAACTAAGAGGTATTTGGGTTAATTACTGTATTTGTGATGAATTAATTAAATGGTTATTTTCTCTTTAACCCAACAGAGCTCTTTTATATATTCTGGTTTAAAAAATGTATACATATAACATACAGACATTGAAAAAGCATAAAAACATACAGATGACCAAAAAACAAGAACCTTTCAGCTTTTATTTAAAAATTAATTATGAGTAAAACATAGTAATATAAATTCACTGGTGTATGAGATGGCAGTTGGATTCAAATTATATTTCTGACAACATGAGATAGACACAGCCAAACCATATCATTCTGCCCCTGGCCCCTCCCAAATCTCATGTCCTCACATTTCAAAACCAATCATGCCTTCCCAACAGTCCCTCAAAGTCTTAACTCATTTCAGTGTTAACTCAAAAGACCACAGTCCAAAGGCTCATCTGAGACAAGGCAATACCATTCAGGACATAGGCATGGGCAAATACTTCATGACTAAAATACCAAAAGCAATGGCAACAAAACCCAAAATTGACAAACGGGATCCAATTGAAGTGAAGAGCTTCTGCACAGCAAAAGAAACTATCATCATAGTGAATAGGCAACTTACAGGATGGGAGAAAATTTTTGCAATCTATCCATCTGACAAAGGGCTAAAATTCACGATCTACAAGGAACTTAAGCAAATTTACAAGAGAAAAACAACCCCATCAAAAAGTGGGCAAAGGATATGAACAGACGCTTCTCAAAAGAAGACATTTATGTGGCCAAGAAACATATAAATAAAAGCTCATCATCACTGGTCATTAGAGAAATGCAAATCAAAACCATGATGAGATACCATCTCATGCCAGTTAGAATGGCGATCATTAAAAAGTCAGGGAACAACAGATGCTGGCGAGGATGTGGAGAAATAGGAACACTTTTACACTGTTGGTGGGAGTGTAAATTAGTTCAACTATTGTGGAAGACAGTGTGGCAATTCCTCAGGGATCTAAAACCAGAAATACCATTTGACCCAGCAATCCCATTACTGGGTATATACCTAAAGGATTATAAATCATTCTACTATAAAGACACATGCACATGTATGTTTATTGCATCACTATTCACAATAGCAAAGACATGGAACTAACCCAAATGCCCATCAATGATAGACTGGATAAAGAAAATGTGGCACATATACACCATGGAATACTCTGCAGCCATAAAAAAGAATGAGTTCTGGTCCGTTGCAGGGACGTGGATGAAGCTGGAAACCATCATTCTCAGCAAACTAGCACAGGAACAGAAAATCAAACACCGCATGTTCTCACTCATAAGTGGGAGTTGGACAATGAGAACACATGGACACAGAGAGGAGAACATCACAAACTGGGGTCTGTTTTGGGGTGGGAGGCAAGGCGAGGGAGACCCCTGCTAATGCATGCGGGGTTTACCACTATCTGGTACCAGTTTACTGTATTAGTCCGTTTTCACACTGCCGATAAAGGCATACCCGAGACTGGGTAATTTATAAAGAAAAACAGGTTTAATTAACTCACAGTTTCAGGTGACTGGGGAGGCCTCACACTCATGGTGAAAGGTGAAAAGCACGTCTTACATGGTGGTAGGCATGAAAGAATGAAAGTCAAGCAAAAGGGGAACCCCCTTATAAAACCGTCAGCTCTCGTAGGACTTATTCACTACCACAAGAACAGTATGGGGAAAACCGCCCCCATGATTTAATTATCTCCCACCAGGTCCCACCTACAACATGTGGGGATTATGGGAGCTACAAGTCAAGATGAGATTTGGGTGGGGACACAGCCAAACCATATCAACTGTGAACAAAATTTTTGGTAAAGCTGTTTGAGTCAGTTACCAGTATACTGGATTGGACATAGCATAGTTAACTGTGAAAATGTGTCTGAATTATGTGCGGAGGTTTAAAAGATAAGAGTTATTCTAATAAAGTTTTACAGTATGTTTTTGGTCTCAATTCCTCATCCTTGAAAATAAAAGTATTGTCTTTCTAGTGTAGGGAAGGTTACTTTTACATGGGAATTTTCTCTTTTGCTTTTGAGAAACACTGCGATGTTAAAAATGTGTGTGTGTGTGTGTGTGTGTGACTGCCATTTTTCAAGTGTCTTCACTTAAATAGTCAATATACTAGAATAACTCAGGAGTTTTGAAAAAAGAAAGTTTAGATTACAGGAGGATAAAAAAAGAGGAAGTGTAGGAAGTCGGGAGAAGGCACCGAAGAGAAAAGACTCTGAGCTTACTTGGAGACCATAGTTTGCAGTGAGTCAATCTTTGGGTTCTGAAAGCATTTTGGAACCAGAAGATACCAGTTGAGAAATGTGTTCTATTTAGATTGTATATTTCATATAAAACCACAATCTTTTAGTTTAGTTCTAAGAAAAATAAATTGTTTGAGTGATCTGGAGTCTCAGGACCAAGGAGGTACCATTTCAGCAAGTATTTAAACTTTGACAGTCCATATTGTAAGTAAATTTATATAGGTGATTTGGTTTCATATCAAATGCACGAAAACTGAAATAAAATCCAAGTGGACAAATGAACCTAAAGATAAAGTACAGACTCATCAGGAAGGGTGGCAAGCCACCTTTAACAGGGAAGAAATCCCTCATAAACAGGAGGCTTATAATCAGGAGGAGAAAAGACACATCTTAAATCCCCAAGAAAACCAAATAATCAAAATAAAAATGGGAGCTCCATCCAAGAAAGACTCAACGCAGGAGAAAGGCGACCCGGGAAAGCAGAGGGCTAAAGAACCCTAAGTGTGGGGGCTGCATGTTGTAGTTCCAGCAGTTGTTGATGTCTCAACAACTTTGGATCCCACTTCTGACACCAAATATATCAAAGTCAAATGAAAATTTAGAGGGAAACCTCTAAATAAAATGTTTTATTTGGAAAATCAGAATTGCAATTTAGGGCATACATACAGACTGGGGTGGTCTTTGATATATCCAATGCACAAAGAGAAGTTTGAGGATTTTATTAGAAGGATAAATATATTATCTTGAAAAACAAATTACTGGCACTAGTGAGGCTCTGGGAGGTGGCAAGCCCTGACTAGTGAGTGACAGTTGTAGGTAACACTGGCCTTAGAGCCATGGCAGTTCACTTCGGCAGCTACCGGGTAAAACTGATCTTAGGTGACAGCGAGTCATTCGGCAGGAAGTCATTCAGCAGATAGAATCCCTGGGCAGGCAGTGTGTGCTCTGTCTGAGTGCTCCCATCCCTGGTCTCTCAACTATAGTGTATATGGGCAGGACAAGATAACTCTGATTCATATCATCCATTTTGTCATAGTAGGCACTTGAGAGGGGCCGCCTATGTATGATGCCATGGTTAAAGAAACTCCAGTCAACTTCCTCCCCACCAGGAAAAACTGTTCCAGCTAATCATGGGGTTCACGATTCTAACAAGAAAAGATTCATTCACGTTTCTTTGAATGACTTTCAGCTTACAAGGTTCTTTGTAATTACTCTTACAGATGAGGACAGCTCTGTGCCAGAGAATGAACTGGGATCTGCCCTGACAAGTGGAGCCTCATTTGAAAGTGTCGGTAAAGTTTCTTCCAGGTTGTGATGTTCCTGTTTTTCTTCTTCATCCTTGTGGAAGCTACAGCTTTCCATTTGAACTTTCCTCGTCCTCATTCAGGACATATAATGAGGCCTACTTGGTTTCTGGCACTTGGGGTTGGAGATATAGGAGGGACAAAACGGCCACAGAAGCCACTTGTGCAGAGCTCGCATCTTTCCTGTTGTTCAGCCTAACATGCTGGATTCCTTTCTGACTCCCTCCTTACTTTCACACTACACATCTGATTCTCCACCAGACCATCTGGTCCTGTGCCAAAGCATATCCCCAGCCTAGCTGCAAGCTCCTACTACACTGTGGGGCCTGTCCAAAGGCTGCCTGGCCTTCCCTTGCCCTGTAGCAGGTAGGCAGGTGCTCACCAAGCTCTCCCCTCTTTCTTCAGGTAACAGGCTCTGTTTCTGAACCAAAGATTCCCTTGCAACCTGATGTGGAGTTTGGGCCGTGATATATGGTGGATGTGACGTGTACTACTCTTAGGGCCAACTTCAAAGCCCCCAAGACGCAGCCCCATGCCCTGTACCCTTCTGCAGCTCAGATCAGATGAGCCCAGTGGCCTTGGGGCCCTTGAGGATGGTGGAACCAGGAGACGTGAGGGGCCTTGGCCTTGAAACACAACTCAAAGGGAAATCACTCATCTGGAAAACAGATTTGGACCCATACCACACACTGGCAAATATCTGGTAAAACTGTCATCTGAAATTGCTTGGAAATAGGACTCTAGCACCTAAACCCACAGCTCAAAGGCCAGGGCACCTCAACTATAGTCCCCAGACCAGCAGCGTCGGTGTTACCTGGAAAATTAAAAATGCAAAGTTTTGGGCCCACCCAAGACCCCCAGGCCAGAAATTGTGGGTTGCAGAAATCTGTGTTCTAATAACCCTTCAGATGACTGTGGTGCCCGATAAAGTTGAAACGCCTGCTCCCATGTGTGCTGGGTTTAGTTTGTGCTTTAGCAAAGCGGGATAAAAAAGAAAGGAGGCCAGGATGGAATTTGCTGGTTTCCAAATAGAAGTGACAGAAAATAGAAAGAGTCCAAGTAATGTGAGGTCTTGAAGTGCTGGAAGAATTCATCACTTCTAGATTCCAGACAATCAGAAATAAAATGTTAAAGTCTTTCAATGACAAAGCAAGACTTCTCAGTTGGAAAGAAAAAAAAAAGGACTCAGTCTTGTTGCAGAGATGAGATGGAGAGTGTGGTCTTTTCACAAATGACTGTGCAAGGGAGGCAAAGACACAGCAGCCATCCAGTGGGCTCCTTGGCATAGGAGCGGCGGAAGCAAACCAACCAGGAGCCCACGCAGCTGTCAGGGGCTTGTGTCGTCAAGTAGAGCCTGGACTGCTTGTGGCTGTGAAGTGTAAAAGTGTCCTTGGGTCCTCAGGCCTGTGGACAGGACACAGCCAAAGCTGCCCAGCGCCGTGTGATGCGGCCGCAGAGAACAGGAGCCTCAGGAGAGAGGAGCCTGGGGCTGGAGAACAAGGGGGAGGGACGCTCCCCTCTGGCTGCAGGAGTGGGGCTGCTGAGGGCAAGATCCATCATTTCTCGGGGCCAATGATGCTGCTTCCTACTCTCTGCTTTCTGCCTAGGAGTTTTGTTGTGGGAAGCCTGTGTCTGCCCCACTGACGGTGTGGTGCAAGCTCCATATACCAGCGAGGACAACCGTGGCTGCCGAGAGCACCTCACAAGCCACGCATCCTCCTCTGAGCTCATGGCAGCCCTGAGAAGTGGGACGGAGACTTCCTTCAGGGGAAGAGGAGGCCTGAGAGAAAGGAAGAGGCTTGTCCAGAACCACCATGTGGACATCTTCTGTGAAGGCAAGGGCTCACCCTCACCCTGACGCCGGCCATCTGCCCCTCCCTGCACAGCAGGCACCTCACTGCAGGCTCTGCTGCCTTTGGGAAATGTGCCTCCCTTTTAGAGCTTTGTGGTGCAGATTCGGCTATCAAAGGAGTAGAAGGCCCCCGCCAGCACCCCACTGCCACAGCACAGCTAAGAAAGCTGTTTTATTTTGTTTAACCCATGGTTTCCCAAATACTTTAGACCACGAATTAATTTTGTTCTCTGAAACATCCATGAATATGTTCACAGAAAATTGTGGCATTCACTTTGGAAAATACATCTGTTTAAGAACAGATCATTTAGAATACACAGCAAATTTAGAACTGTGTTCAGATTCCATAACTAAAACCACTCTAAACTTTCTGAAATGGCTGAAAACGTTTCCCTAACCCTTCTGAAAGTAATTGCTGGGCTTCTTGGAGATTGAATCATCCCTTTTGAGCCCACTCAGGGGAAAGATCAAAAGACCTCAGAGAAGATGAAAAGCAGGGCAAGAGAGACGGCCCAGTCTGCCAGCTCTCCACTGGAGAAAATGCATGTTGGAAAGGCTGGGGGTTTCCATCCTCAATATTTAGTAAAAGATAAAATAAAAATTAAAACTGCCTTCTGAATGGCTCCCCCCTCCCCTGACTTGATGGGAGTGATGACTCAGCCCTCTGTTTTGTAACTGCAGAGGTTTAAAGTGGAGACCGGACCTTTGGCATTTCAGAAAATGTCGACTCCGCTTTCTTCTGCTTTCTCCGGGACCCCTCTGGGGCCTCCTGTCCTCCCCTCCCACTGAAAGCCTGCTGTGAAAGGAGAGACAAAGTGAAAAAGATGCACCGCTCTTTGCTTCCTTATACTCGGCCCAAGTTTATCAAAAGCTGTGGAGTTTGCTAAAATAATCCAGGGCATTCGCCTGGAAATGGTCTTTTTTTTTTTTTTTTTTTTTTTTTTTGGTTGTTGTTTCTCTTCACTTGTCCCAAAGAAGCAAAACAAGACAGGGGCTGCTTCTTGTCCTGTCTCATTCATTTTTGACACCCCTGTTTCTCCACACAGGCCCTGGGGCGGAGGGCGCAGGTGGGAATCAGAACAGAAATAACTCGCCAGGCGGCAAGAGGTTGAGATCAGGAGAAGCGCAGAAACTCCTGCCCTGCGGACACAGCGGACATTACTGGGAAAGACACCGGAGACCCAGGAGTTCACCAAAGTCCTCTGCACTGCTCCAGCCCTCTCTCCTGGATCTGAGATGATTTCACTTAAAAACACAAGCCTTTGCTTAAAGGTAGATGAATATTGCTTTCCGTTTCTAAGACAGGGAGCCCGCAGTCCTCGGCTCTAAGTCGGAGACTTTTTAGATGTCCCGAGTGCACAGGTTTAGGGACAGAGGGAGATTCTCACTTAATCTCTCTGGGTCCTTCCTGTCTCTCAGCCCAGTCCCATCACACTCTAAATCCCAGGGACTTGACTCCGCCTTCCGTTTTCAGATCCACCTGCTTTGCTCCCTTCTCTCCCAGCGCAGGTACTTGCTCTCCCAGAAAGTGCTGCAGGGGTGATGACCTGTTCCCCTCTCCCCACCTGCTCAGTCCTGCAAAGCCTAGACTCTGCTCCCAGGCCCTTGGGACTCAAGAACTGCCACAGGCCCCTGCCCTCGTGAGGAGGCCCAGCACGCAGTAGGCAGGCAGCAGGCAGGTGCTGAGTGGGTGTGGAAGGTGTGGCCACTCGCGTCTCTGTGTCCTGTGCTCAGCCCTGTGCTTGGGCATGGCGAGGCCTCAGCAGGTACTGTGCTGCACAGTGACACCAGAGGAATCCAGTAAAGGGACAGTGTCCAGTGTTCCTGGCTGCTGGGGCCCACCCAGATCCTGGAGCAGAGCACGACCTGCAGGAAGCACAGGCTGGAGGACTGTGGCTGTTTCACCGGGAGCTTCCAGTGGCTCTCGCAGAACTCAATCGGCACAGTAAAGGGACAAATGAAGTTTCTAGTTTTTTTCTTTTAATAGCTCAGATATCAATTTTATAGCTCTGATGGACAAACACTTCCAGACACCTCCCGACACACTCCACACACCTCCCCACACACTCCCAGACGCCTCCCTACGTGCTCCCAGATGCCTTCCACAGACTCGCAGGCGTCTCCCCACGCGCTCCCAGACGCCTCCCCACGCGCTCCCAGATGCCTTCCACAGACTCCCAGGCGCCTGGCCAGGGTCCCCGCTGCCTCCCCACGCTCCCAGACGCCCCCAGACACCTCCCAGACAGATCGGGAGGTCCTTGGACTTCCAGTTGCTGAGCTGGACTCAAGCCGGCTCGCCTGGAGGATATTCGCAGGGCACAGCCGCTGCCCGCGCCTGAGCAGTGCTGAGGAGATGCCAAGGTCAGGCGTCAGCTTTCAGAGAATGCAGCTGCGTCGGAGATGGAGACACGCAGAGCCACGCGCTGTGGACAATCTAAGGAAGGCCGCTGGCGCCAGCAGACGAGAAAGGCCCTGCGAGTTTTGAGGGGAACTCGCAGCCTCGCAGCGCGGGCGGGAGTCCCGGGTGGAACCGCAGAGGCATCCCCGGCCGTGGGTTTTCTCGTCCAGCTGGAGATGCGGAGGGAGTGGAGCAGAGAGGAGCTGTGAGCCCAGCAGGTCACGCGGGACGGGACGGGGGAGGAGAACCCGGGGAGGGGAGAGGATGGAGAACAAGAGGCTGCTGGGTCTCAGCCTCGTGTAGAGGACAGGGCCCGTGGGGATGGCCACGCATGAATCTGGTCCTCACGGGGAGTGTCCGGCGCGATGGGAGGGACCTACAGCCGGTGATCCTCCCGTGGCATCGCTTCTAGAGTGGGGAGGAGGCGGCCAGTAGCTCCTGGTCTCTGGTGGGTCTCACCGATGCTGGAGCAGGTGTGGGAGGAAGCGCCTCCAGCAGGACTGACACCCCATGCTGCCCAGGAAGGCGTCGCGCCTGTCGGGAGGGAAAGGACCCAGGATGTGGGTTGCATGGGGATGTGAGTGAATCAGTGGCAGCCCCTCACCCACTCCTTCTTCTGCTTTGACCAGATTCAGGATGGACTCAGCACCCCGCCAAAGGCGCTCCCACACCCCTCTGCCTATGGTTTTCATCATGTTGACCTTCAATTGCTATTTTTGATTGATGGGTATTCAGTGGGATTCAACATTAGTAAACGTTCTGACCCAAGTCCTGTTGTTCAATGGCGTCACCCCACGGCCTTTTTGACCCAGGTCTGCACCATTCTGTCTTTCCTGGAGTCACTCTTGGAGTGCTCTGTGTGACCCCGGCCTTCTGCGGAGTCTGCCCTTGGCTCATGGCTGGACAGACATTGCCTCTTTGCGTCTCTCGTGTTGCTCACCCCTCCAGCTGCTCTGCAGCAACAATGCCCCTTTTCATTCTAGAAGGTCGTCATTGTGCTTGCACTCGGGATGGAGTTCGCATTCCCTTCTACCTGCCAGAGAAGCTCTGAGCTCCTGGAGAAATGTTCCTTTTCTTCTGATGAAAAATGAGCGGGTGAACCCCTCCTGCCTCAGCATAATGTGGTCATCATCAGAGGTCGTGAGAAGAGCATAGAAATGCGTGTTTCTCATAATCTCCTGGATGCTAATCACTGCGTCAAAACCTCCTGTGAGCTGGTTTCTCCGCAGAATGGAGGAAATGCCCCTTCCTCTAACTACAGCTGTGTGCATCCCCCTGGGGACAGACCCGAGGCGCCTTGAGACGCTGAAAGGCGTTCTCTGTCTTCTGAGTGGAAGGACAGCCTGGGAAGTCCACGGAGACTCTGCTCTGAGTGAGCCAAGCTGGACATTTTCAGGTCCACCTAGCTGAACAGAGGGGATTCTCAGTCAAAGTTTTCTCCTCCTCGCATTTTGCCAGAAAATCTCAATTGCTAGTGAGGAATTCTTTTCCTTTCTTGCCCTAATGAAGTGAGTGACGAGACTGGCTATTTTGCATATTTGCAGGGAGTAAGCATTGTCTGGATTTTCACTGAGTTTACCTCAGCAACTTTTTAAAAACTTTACTCCAAAGAGAGCCAATGTGCCCTTCCTTTGATGTAGAAAACTGCTGTTTTAAAATTCTGCCATTTTGCATCACTCTGATTTTTCTGAATAATTAGACTCAAAACACTCTGGTTTATTCCCATCTCAAAGGTCCTAGAGCAGTGGATGCCGCCTTTGCTTCTGTTTGCTGCAGCCTGTTTGAGTGGCAGGCTCTTTCGCCCTCATTGTTGGCCAGTCCCCGCATTCTGGTGATGCTTTTCCCCTGCCTGTCGGCCCCCAGTCACATTTCCCATGGTGACTCTTTGAACCTCAGCCTTCATGTTTCAAGTCATGAATCCACTTTCTGTTTTCCTGTTTCAGTAGACCCCTCTCTGAGTTTACTAAGCACTTTGAGACCGCTCCGTACCAGGGCACAGCCTCCTCATCTCCAAACGCGTGGGTTCCATCACATGCGGGCCTGATCGCACGTGGCGGCTGTCTCCCAGTTACTGCACACACATGTGTGTTTGGTTGGGTTGGCTTTAGGTTCATTAAAGGCAGTGCCCTTTCTTCATGTTTTATTTCTCTCCATCTGCAATGTGTTGTAGAGTGGGGGCACCGGCCGTTCATGCACTCAGGTCTTCAGAATGTAGCTCCTGAGTGCTTGCTGTGGGCCCCATTCCACCTGCTGGGTGAGTGGTGAACAAAGCTCACGGAGCTGCCTCCTCCGAGTGAAGGGAGGACACCAGGCACAACAGTGTAGAGTGTGGAGTCAGGAGCGTTTGGAGAAAAGCAAACAGGAAAGGGTATGGAGCACCCACTGGGGGCGTCTATGTAGAATTATTGGGCATGGCATCAAGGACAGGATGACATTTAGGGGACATATGAGGATATGAGGGGCAGGCAGTTTGGATGATGAGGGGAAGGGCATCCATGCAGAGGAATGGGTATGAAGGCCCTGTGGGAGGCACATACTCAGCATGGCCAGGGATTGGCATGAGCTCAGACGTGAACTGTCAGGTGGGGCATGGCACAGGCTTGTAATGAGGCCATGGTAGGATGCTGGAAGGACCTGGATAATGGAAGGACTTTGACAATGGAAGCCACTGGAGGGTTTTGAGCAGAAAAATGATTAGATTTGATCTTTCCAAAACGTGACCCTGGTGCAAGGAGTTTAAACAATGAAGCTGGGGGACATGTTGCCAACAGGATGCTCATGTCTACCCAAATGCAGGTTCCAGGCTTCCAAAACAACCCTCAGCTTCAATGATTTACTGGATGGACTTGTGGAATTCCCTGAGAGCTGCTGTACACATGGTGACACTTTATCACAGGGCAAGGGTACAGATAAAATTAGCCGGGGCCGGAGCACACAGGGAGGCATCCAGGAGAAGCCCTGAGGCAGCACTTCCATCACCCTTGACCCGAGATG
The DNA here is from genome assembly GCF_000951045.1 of Mandrillus leucophaeus. Taxonomy (NCBI): domain Eukaryota; kingdom Metazoa; phylum Chordata; class Mammalia; order Primates; family Cercopithecidae; genus Mandrillus; species Mandrillus leucophaeus. The sequence continues at coordinate 2,033,502 of NW_012106474.1, forward strand.
AGCTACTTCCTTGGCTTCCGTGTGTGTCAACCTGTGGGGCGTCTGCTGCTGCCTGGCCTGGAGCCCCCACTCAGTCATATCGTCACCATCTAGCAAGCCCAAAGCGCCCAGAGGAGGCACTGGAGTGCCCAGGAGCTGAGGACAAAAGTCAGACATTTTGGGGGCATGGGAAGATTTTTTACTACACACCTGGCTACTGTGTGGATGAGAAACCATTGAGACTCAGAAATGCTGTCATCTTTGACCTGAATGTATTTTCTTATCCAGGGAAGGAACTGCAAACACAACTAATATTTCAGCTTCTCTTGGAGGAGGATGAATTCCTGTGAATTGATGATGTGTCTGATCTGCCTGTTCTAGTTAGAGAAACACTAAGGGAGACATTCGCGGGTCAAGCATGTCCTGGAGAATTGAGTTTAGCTCAGACCTTGGCAATATCATCTTGAGAAAAGAAAAGCTTTCTCTAATGCCGGCTGGCTTCTTTGTTCCTGGGGAAATATAAGTGACAGCCACCTGGTGGTCAGGAGGATGAACTGCCGCCGTGTCTCCACACCCTGTGTGTCCTGAACACCGCTGGGAAGCCCACAGCAGATGCTCCGCAGGCCACTGGGGTGATGGGGGCACTAAACGCCCAGCAGGCTTCACATGCTGCCAAAGTCCAGGTGACCAGAGAGTACGTCCAGACACAAAGGCGGGACAAGCCGTTTCTCATTGTTACTGAGAAGCAGCTGTGAGTGAACGAAGCTTACAGAGAGATCTGAGAGCAGACGGGTACCCATGGCAGGCGGGGAGGCATTTATGAGAGTCCCCAGTGGGCACATATAAAGAAAAGCCAAGTAGAAAAATCACTGAGAACTCATAACTGGTCAATGGGTCCAGGTAGACAATGAGGGAGGGTTTGGAGGATGGTGAAAGGTCAAAGGGGCCTTGATGGAGTAGGGGGTTCAGAAGGAGGAGATGCTGCCATGTTCAGCCTCCAGGAGCCACCACAGGTCATGCGTAGATGCTGGGTTGACTTCTGCTGAGGAAGTTCACAAAATGTGCTTCCCCCAGAGAAGCAGGGATATGGAGCAGGCATTAAAAAGCAGCCTGCACTCACCTTCGGAGGCCCTCAGAGAGACGTCCTCTTCCCAGCCCCTTCCTTTCTCTCCCTCAGGTGCCTTTTCCTGCCTGGTATTGTGTTTGGAATGGAACTTTCACTAGTTGTTGAATGGTGAAGTGGCAAATGGTAGGTGGGTTCTGGCTCGCCGCACCCATCCCACTGGTGGAGATCTTGTGAGAAGGACTCCAGCAGCTTCCAGACACATGGCTCGGTTGACTAAAGCAAAATGTTATGCACGCAAAATGCAAGAGATAACTAGACACACACTGGGTGGAATTACACAGCAGGTGGGAGACTTGGGAAAGATCCTTGTTTTCCCAAGAAGGAAACACTATCTCAACTGGGTGTGGTGGCTCACACCTGTAGTCCTGGCACTTTGGGAGGCCTAGGTGGGCAGATCACCTGAGGCCAAGAGTTTGAGACCAGCCTGGCTAACATGGTGAAACCCCCTCTCTACTAAAAATATGAAAATTAGCTGGGCCTGGTGGTCCCACTTACTCGGGAATCTGAGGCAGGAGAATCGCTTGAGCTGGGGAGGCAGAGGTTGCAGTGAGCCACGGTTGCGCCTGTGCACTTTAACCTGGGCGACAGTGTGAGATCCTGCCTCAAAATAAAAATAAAAATAAAAAAGAGAAAAGAAAAGAGAGAGGGAGAAAGAAAGAAAAAGAAAACAAGTCTTCAAATCCCATAACCTGAGCACAAAAGACTCTTGGCTCACTGATTCATCTCCCACCTCCTCCTCCCTGCACAAGGACAGACACTGACCGGGTGTGAGAGCAAGGCCCTGTGAAGACGAACCTTGGGGACCTCACTGGTATCCCTACTTGGAATTTTAAAGCAAAACCATGTTGCTGGAAGTGAAGTCCTCTTCACATTTACGAGTTGTGAAGCTCCATTGGAGGAAACAATCCCTATGGGCCAGTGACCTTGTTTCATCCCAAGTTATCCTCTGATTTTGCAACTGGTTCGTTTCTTGTATTTCCAGAATTTATAAATTGCAAGTTTGCTTGTGAAGTGGTGGAATCCATTTTTGAATTTGTTTCTTAACTATTGATAGGGCTAGTAAAATTCAAATGATTGCATAAACCTTAGAAACTAAGGTTAGTTCAGTGAACATTCTTGGTGATAGTTCAACAATCCTTGAAGGTTTAACGCGTCTGTGATATTACTCTGTGATTTCGTGTTATCACTGTCTTATGTGCATTCTATGCATGAAACTGTCCAGTAGCTGTTTTTGAGGACCTTACTGATTATATAGCTGATGGTAGCATCAGTCATTTGTTCAATGTTAAATTATTTTGTACTTTCTAAACGGCTGACATATTATTTTCTCCTAGCGAACTACTTATAGGAAATTGTGTGTGTCATGTTTTCTTCCAGCAGCCTTGAATGTGCCACTGCATTCTTGCCTGGGTAACAGAGTGAGACCCTCTCTCAAAACAATAAAATGAAAAGGCCCAGGATGAAATAAAATGTTTAAAACCCACAGCTACTCCCTTTGCTTTTTCTATCCCAAGAGTTGTGCTTCAGGGATGTAATAAAATAAACATCAAAACTTTCTAAAGGCTGATTTAAAAATTTTTTAATTAAATACTACTCAGAACCTTTTCATGGAGTATAACTCAAGTTGTTTTTCAGTGTTTGAAGAAGATCAGGTTCACATTGAAGTCAGCTAATTATTAATGATCAGCAAAGGCATAAAATACACCAGGTGGTAATTTACTTACTCTCTTAGCTTTACTTACATCTTTCACTTCACAAAACCTTTCTGTATAAATTGGGCGAGTTTGTCCTCTTGGATTTTATCTTATAAACTATATTTGGAAACTAAACGTTAGGGACTTGGGGCATCAGTACTGGGTTTGTCCCCACCACCATGGAAATTTCCTGTGTGAAGTATCTTGGCTCGTTTTGTTCATGATGGGATACTCTGAGGACTCAAGGCTTTCTCAAGAAACCCTTCCACTCCACGCCATGTTCCCACGGTGTTTGGTGAAGCAGCCAAGCTGCAGTCAGGCCTCCCCACTTCTGCCTGCCTCTGAACCTCATGCTGCTACAGGGCAGGCCCTGTGGCTTGGATCTTTGTATGTTCTTAGCATTTATTGTAGCACAGAGAGGCGGCTATAAGTTTCAAGTTTAGGGAAAAAACTCAGATTAATATAGTCTTGGTTAAAACATTTAATTTTTACTTCCTTACCATAGCTGCCAAATTATTTACTCACGCATACATTCTTTCATTCAAAATATTTATTCAGCAGAATGTGTGCATTGCTCTCCCTACCGAGACATAGAAATTGAGAAAACAAGCACGATTCCTGCACCAACAGAGCCTTCATCCCAGAGGGAGAAGAGAGATGAGAGTCTCTGTTGCAGACAAAGACAGGTCATTGGAAATTGGACTAAAGGACATATGAGAGGGAATCGGAATGGTTCATGCCTTCAACAGATATTCACGTGTTCCTTCCATGTGGCAGGCACTACCAGAGGCTGGGCACCCAACAACGAAAATGCCAGAGGCCTTGCTGCCCTGGGGCCCTGACTAGTGAGGAGCACAGCAGCAGGCCACTTAGACATGGTGGCCAGGGAAGGTCTCTGTGATGAGATACCACTTGAGCTGAGACCCAAAGAGTAGGGTTGGGCATGTGAGAGAAGTTGTGAGAAGAACATTTCAGAAAAAAGGAAGAGTGGGAATCCAGGGTTTGTGGTGGAGCAGACCTCAGGCTGAGGTGTGGTAAGGTAAGAGGGAGTGTGGTGTGACATGAGCTTGGAGAATGACTCAGGGACCAGGTGACCTAGGGCCTCGTCAGCTGATGCGAACCGTCTGAATTTTACCGTAAATTTTTAAAATGGAAGCTGTTAAGTAGTTTTAAACAGGGAAGGTGAAATGATCTGATACTTGTTTGTTTCATTTTGCTTTTTTAAACAGTAAAATATGCTAATATTTGGTGCACATTCTGTAGCTTGATAAAGTTTTGCAAATGTAGTTACCATAGATACAGCAGTTCAAGGTACAAAGTATTACCAATTCCCCAGAAGCCTGCTTCCTGGCCTGTCTTAGTAATAGTCTACCTACTTCCCATGAGAGAAACCATTATTCTGATTCTTACGGTAATAGATTTGTTTTGCCTACTTTTACTTATTATAAATGTAACAATACCCCATAGTTAGTATCTCGTGACTTATTTTATTCACCATTATGTCTGTGAGAGTCTTCTATGTTGTTACATGAAGCAGGTCTTTCTTCTTTTTTATTATTGTGCAATACATTCTATTTACACATCAAACTGATTTGTCTAAGAATGTTGGATATTTGAGTGGTTTCCAGTCATAGGCTGTCATGAATAGTTTCTATGAACATGCTTGCATGTGTGTTGATGGACATGTATTTATATTATTTGGGGCGCATATCTAGAAGTGAAATTGCTAAGGCATGGGTTATGATCTGTATAGTTTTCGTAAATACTGCAAAACATTTTCCTAGGATCAACTTACATTCCCAGGAGTAGAGTATGCAAGTTTCAGCTGCCTCCCATCCTTATGAACAACTGATATTGTTAGTTTTCAGGTATTTTAAAAGAAATTTTAGCCATCTGGAATTGGTTTGCTGCAGCATCACATTATGGGGCCTAACTGGTTGTTGCTACTATGTGGAAACATATACTTTTGTGCCCTAGAATATAGAAATACATGATTTGTATACTTTGGTGTTGTTAATTCATCTCTATTACCTACACATATATTGATGATGATTTTATTGCTTATATTTTATTTTAGTTTAATTTTGTATTGGTTTAATTTCTTAAGATATAAGCTTAGATCCTTGATTTTGCAGCCTTCCATTTTTTTAATGCATTCATTTAAGGTTAGAAATTTTCCTCTATGTGCAGTTCTAACTGTGCACCACCTGTGTTGAGATGTTGTGTTTTCCTTAGCTATTCTAATTTTGATTTGCGTTATAAGATTCTACTATTGTTACTTTATTATAAAATACCTGATAATTTTTCAGTTTTCTTTCTGTTTTCAATTTTGAGTTTAATTCCACTGCGGTCAGAGAACATTCTGTACTCCATGTGCATGTGAAAGGAATGTGTGCTCTGAAGTTTTTAGGGATAGGTTTCTACACATGCCAATTAGGTCAAGTTTGTTATGCAAATTGTTCAAATGGTTACTGACAGAGGTATCTTAAAATATCCTACTGTGGTTTAAGGATTCTTTTTTACTTTGTTTATTTCTGATAATTCTTGCTTCAGGTATTTTGAGTTATTTTATTGGGTGTATAAAAATTTAGGATTGGTATATCTTTGTACTGAATTGAACCTGTTTAATATTTATGAAACATCTTTATCTCTAATGATATGTTTGCCTTAAAGTTTATCAAATATTAATATAGGTGTATAAGCTTTCTTTTAGCTAGTATCTGCATGGGATATCTTTTATCCATCTCTTAATTTTCAAATATTCTTTGTTCTGATTTTAAGCTACATCTTTTGTAAACAGCATATATTAAGTTTCTCTTTCTTATAAATCTGAAAATTTTCACCTTGTAATCAGATGACTCATTCTGATTGCATATAAAACAATTTGTTTTAATTATTCCTCCTTTCTCTCTTTCTTTCAAATTAATCAAGTGTCTTTAATTATTCAACTTACCCTGTATTAGCTGGATGATTATATATATTTTTAGTTATTCTTTAGGTAGTTACTCTAGACATTGCAATATGTATCCTTAAGTACTGTTACCATACCTAGGACTATGCAAAATCTTAGCACATTAACTTCATCCACTACTCCCAGCATCTTTTGTGCAATTGTTTACATATATTTTAATTCTACATATATTTCAAACTCTGAATAATAATATTGTTGTTTGAATATTAATTTAGAATTACCAACAAATTTAACCCTTCTAGTGCTTTTTATTTCTCTATAATTTTTTTCCTCCTTTTCAGACGATTTTCTTTCATGCTAGGAAATCCCTTTGTGTATTTCTCTTAATGTAGATCTGTTGGTGATAAATTCTATCAGCTTTTATTTTTCCTAAAGCCTTTTTAAAGGACATTTTTACGGGATGTGGAATTCTAGATTGGCAGTTGTTTTCATTTAGCGCTTTCAACATTCTTTCCATTTTCTTCTGTCTGCCATGGTTTCCCTCAGAAACGTCAGCTGTCAGTCTTATTATAGTTGCCTTGAAGATAATATGTCTTTTTTTCTGGCTGCCTGCTTTTAAGATTTTCTCTGCATCTTTGGGTTTCAGTGGCTTTCTTATGATGTAACTTGGTGAGGCTTTCTTCCTACCTGCCCTGCTTGAGATCTTTTGAGCCTTAATCTGTGGTTTCATGCCTTTTGTTGTTGTTGTTTTAGGGGAAATCTCAGCCAGTGTCTCTTGTCTAATTCTGCTTCTAATGCTTTCATATTCATATTTTCTCTCTCTTCTATTTCACCCTCCCTCCCTTCCTCCTCTGTTTCTGGAATCAACTTATACAAATGTTTAATTTTTCATATTGCTGCAAATGTCCTTTTGCCTTTTAAAAATTTTATATTTTTTTCTCTTGATGCTAGACAGAATCTTTTCCAATGATTGATCTTCCAGTACTCCACTTTTTTTGCTGTGTCTGACTGCTATTAAACCCACCTACTGATGTTAAATTTTAGCTACTCGATTTTTAAATTAGAATAATTATCGATTGCAGTTCTTTAATCAAATTCTCTATATTTTCTTGGATATACTAATTAAACTTTTATTAAAGTCCCCAGCTAAGGTTACTTGTAGGTCTATTTGTATTATCAGGCTTTTCTTCTTGGTTTTCAGTTGTTACAGTCCTGCTTTTTGGCATGGCTGGTAGTTTTTAATTGAATGATTGACATTAGTGTGACTAGTATGGACATCCTGGCATTTTTCATCTTTATCTGTGAAAGATTTAATTTTCTTCTTGCAAATAGATAGAATATTGGCAAGTCATTTTGACCCAGTTTTATCCAGTTTTAGATTTTGCAAGCACTGGGCTATTTGCAAGCACTGGGCTATTATTTCTGGGGCATAGTTCTTTTGGAAACTCAACTGAAACCCCAAGGTGTTTGGCAAGTCCTCTCCTCTTTGTCAAACTTTGAACTCTAACTTTTGTTTCTCTAGCACCGCACAACAGCTTCTGCTTTATCCTTCCAGTTCCTGTTCCACGCTGGTTTCTAGAAGTCTCTCATGACAGCTTAGAACCCAACAAATGCCCCAGGGAAAAAGTAGACCCAGAATTTTGGGCATAAACCTCTGCATTTCTCTTTTCCCACTCAAGTCCTGACCTCCTTTTTATCCTTAAACTTTAACTTGGATCCTCCCAAACTAGCCAGAGTACCAAAGCCTCTGGCCACTACTTTCTGTTTGGCCTCTTTTCTCTAGGTTTCAATTTATAAATGTCTTGAGGGAAAAAGCAAAAGCAAAAAGTGATGCTCACCTGAGTCCCCTTCTCTTCTTTTGTGGCTTTTGGTCCTTCAGTTCCTACCTACCTTGACGGCCCTTGGGTACCCTCAAAAACTAGCCTTATATTGTCATTATTTCTGTGTATGCATCCTCTTTGGCTTTTAGAGCTGTTCATGGCAGAAGGTTGGAGAATTAAGCTGATGTTTTGATAAAAGCTATTACTTTGTGGCCAAAAGTAGAAGTGTCCTAATTGACATTTGTTAACATGCTCTAACTATGCTGTAGAAAATACAGGGTCTTGCTCTGTTACCATTGCATTGGTGCAATCAGGGCTCACTGCAGCATCTACCTCCCAGGCTCAAGTGACCCTCCCATCTCAGCCACCATGAGTAGATGGGACCACAGATACACACCACCACATTTGGCTAATTAAAAAAAATTCTTTTATAGAAGCAGGGTCTTACTATGTTGCTCAGGCTGGTCATGAACCCCTGATCTCAAGCCATCCTCCCACTTTGCCCTCTGAAAGTGCTGGAATTAGAGGCATGAGCCAAGCCTTCTTTGGCACAATGGTCTCCTATAGGACTCTGGAATACTTATTTCCTTTCTTTGCATGGTTGTTGTGAAGCTCTAAATAGATAATCATAGGAAAGTGCTTTGTAAACCGCAATATGCCATATGTTTAATACATAACCTGGGGCTGGAAATCACCTTGGATCATGAAAAGTCAAAGCCCATCTTAAAACATAGAACTCAAGTGCATAATGTCATGTGGTCTAGTTTTGACTTCATGATTTAACCTTGTCCAGTACCATTTATGTTTGGTTAGCAGCCTGGCCCACATTTGGAGAATTCAAAATTCCTAAAAGGAAGAAGATTCTTACAGTTGTTAGTGGGGTGGAGCTTTACCGCTTTCTCCCTTGTCTAAAATGCAATTGCAGTGCTTCTCTCCATGGTCGGCTGGTGCACCTGCTCAGCTGCTCAGTGTGAGAAATGCAGGCCTAGGAGACCATATGAGCCAGCAGAGACCCTGTGAAAATTCGTCCCCAGGCTGCATTCCACACCGGGGTGATGGCTCATCCTGCTTGCATCACTCACCTTTGCATCTGGCTCTTTGCCCCATTTGACTCCATCTCACAGCTTCTGCTCCCCAAGACCCAGTGGACCATGCAGCCTGTGCTGTTTGCCTGGTCCCAGCTTTACTCTCCTTAGGAACATTGACGTTTGACATTTGCCAAAAGACTTTGTGCCTACCTTTCTGAATCGGCTGGTGGGTGCTGCATGTGTTGGCCCTCACCTTTGAGAGGTTCTCCCTGGTCATCTGTGTAACAGAGATGAGCTCTGAATGGCAGTGTGCTTTGCATTTTAGGTTAGGCCAATGTGTTCCTAGAGACATCTTTGTGGGAGTTGGGAGTCTCATAAAATCAGTCCTAGGTTATGGTCTGGTTGGAGGTGAGATCCACGTCTGACAGCAAGTAAGAAGGAATCTCATCATCAGGGGTTCTACATTGTGGACACCCCTCTCCCACAGAACAGCCTCCGTGCACATGATGGAGAGTAACCCGGCAACCACAAAGGGACAAGACCGGGCCATTGCAGAGAAGCCCTCTCGCCCGAAGTGGAGGGAGGAGTAGACTGAATGTGTGGGCAACTGGGGTTCTGTGTACCCCAGGACACTGGTCCCTTAAGAGGTGCCAACAGAATGAGCATTGTTCAGTGCAGATTATCATGATAAAATGCTGAGAAATCTCAGAGCAAACAGACTCATGCATTTTTATGGTGGTTACTGAACCAGCATCTTCTGCACATGTTGGCCATGGGTCAGTTGTTTTCATGGAATGTCTTAATAACACTCAGAACCAGCTTACACGAAACATGACTGGACAATCACTGCCCCGACCTAAGCACTGGTTCTGATCCAAATGTCAAGCCTTTGACAACGTAGTCTGTGCCCACTTATCCTAAGACTGGCTGTGGTTTCAGACTCTGTCATACAAAAAAAGTTCTGTTTTCCCCACTTGTGTAGAAAGCCTGTCTTATATAATGATGTAAGGGTCCCCCTGTCCTTTTAAGTTGTGAGACTCCCCATCTGACTACACAACAGTCCTCATGGAATGCTGTGTGGCAACTGGTCAGGAGTACACACTGAGGACTCCAGGTGGTTCCTCATCTATGGGAAGAGCTCACACCGGGAACTCCAGGTGGTTCCTCATCTATGGGAAGAGCTCACACCGGGGACTCCAGGCGGCTCCTCGTCTGTGGGAAGAGCT
>NW_012106474.1:2043478-2056808 GCF_000951045.1 Mandrillus leucophaeus
CTCCAGGCGGCTCCTCGTCTGTGGGAAGAGCTCACACCGGGGGCTCCAGGCGGCTCCTCGTCTGTGGGAAGAGCTCACACCGGGGACTCCAGGCGTTTCCTCCTCTGTGGGAAGGACACATGCTAGAGACTCCAGGGGGTTCCTTCTCTATGGAAGGGCACACAGCAGGAAACTCAAGCAGCTCTTCATGTGTGGGAAGAGCTCACACCAGAACAACCTTCCAGCATGAGACTAACTTCCCTGTTGTATCTAACAATGTGGAGGCTCTTGGGGAGTGGGATCACCACACAAGGCAGGGACTGGGGCAGGGAGGCTCAGCAAAGCTCCCCTCGGCTTTGCCGTGGCTGGCAGGGCAGCACCGCTGGTGTGGACGGCCAGACGAGGTGGGGTCCTCAAGCCCCTGGAGAATGCATTTCTGCATTCTGTGAGGGTCACCTCCCCACTCTGATGAACCCGCCACAGCCTACAGGGGCTTCCATGCACAGGAACCTTGCAGGCACCAGCTTTCCTGCTCCTGAGCCCAACCAGTACTCGCAAAGCTGAGTCTTCACTGGGACCAGGAATCAGAGCCAGAGTCACGAGGAAGCTGAGTCAGATATCTGCTTCCAGGTTCCCAGCAGCTTAGAAAGGCACTTTTCAGGCTCCTCTTATCTGGGTCTGTTGGGTCCAAGGATCATAATAACAAGTCTCATTCCTGGAAATCCACGTCTGAAGCTTGGTCATGTATCCAGCAACTTTGTCATTTGTTATGTTTTCTGTAACTGGGCATTCATCCTTTGATTTATTTGACCACGGAGTAGTTTTCCAGCACACTTTCTACTGCTTGCCCCTCTTAAGCCCAGGAATTCAGGTGTTTTCACAAACTGCTTTGAATTAGAGGTAATCATTTGTTTCCCTCAAGTCATTTGGGGCTTCTACGAGCTAATGCCTTCATCAGCATCTCCAGACCTCTTTGAATATCTCCCCCAACCCTAGTTGAAAAAAAAGTAAACAACAACAGAAGAACTTCCATGATCATCTTGCCTTCTCTTGCACAAAATTTAGAATCAGTTCCTTTTCAAGGGGCCCTTTTTGATAATTTGAGAATAACTGGGGAGGCTGAATGGGCACTGGGGAGGCACAGAATGTAATGAAGATGAACAGAGTGATGGAGACATTTACGGACACACCCAGAGAAAGCGGAAACCCTCCCCGTTTTAAAGAGTCATGCTTTTCGGTCAACATTTGTGATTTTACTTAAGATACATTTACCCTGTTCTAAAGACAGGGTTTATTCATCCAGTCTTTCCTCTTCTTGATTTTGAGCTACCACATTCTGTTTACTGACTTTGATGTACCATGACTTAGCCGGTCATTAAAGCATTTGATTTAATTATAAGTTTGCACAGTCTCTAGAATCCAACTTTAGCTTAAACATCTGGAAATTAGTGACTAAGTCTGTGAGTCCAAATAATTTTCCTTGCTGGGGTCGTATAACCATCATCAGTCTGAAAAGAAGCAGCGCCAGCCTCCATCCATGGGACACGCAAGCCCAGGAGGCCTCTCAGGTCAGACAGCGCCTCACGTAGTTAATAGACAGCAGGCCAATGCAGACACTACATACCTTTCATAGTGCATTTGCTAGAGAGGGTGGACAGGCAGAGAGGGAAGGACAGGACAGGGCCCCAGGGAACGTCTAGCCAGGCAACTGTCATGCAATTGTCAGGCAGCCTCTTTAGGAATGGTAGGTGGTCACAGCTGGTGCCAGGGAGTGAAATATTTCCCAACAAACAGGGAACATCTTGAGCTTGTGGGCAACAACTTCCCAATGAGAACTTAAAATGTGTCCAAGCATGTGCAGAAAGGGGTGAAATGGTGAAGTCTGACCAGTATATGACCTTCCTCTGTGGGAGCTAGACCAGTAAGGGAAAATTTCCCTAAGAAAACATACACGTAACTTCAGCTACCATATGATGCATGTGACCCCTCCCAGATACTGGCAAGTAACTGAGCATGTGGGGATCAGCCAACAGCCCACCCAAGGGAAAAGACAAGGGGAAGAGACCAGGAAAAAAACAGGAAATAGCAAATCTATAAGAGCCCCAAGCCAAAGATTGTGGGACCCTTTCGAGTGCCTGCTTGGTCCTGCCGAGTGTACTTTCTTTTACTTCTGTAAACTTTCACTTCTGCCTTAAATCTACCGTCTCTTGGCTGAATTCTTTCTTCCAAGAAGGTAAGAATAGAGGACCATGGACCCCACCTGGGCTCGCTGCTGATAACATATTGACTTCTGCTCTTTATTTTAGGATTGTCTCTTTTTTTCCGGTTTAATTTGTTATTTCTTTTTTAGCTTCTTGATGTGGAAAGGTAGATAATTATTTTTCAACTTTTTCTACCTCCTGTGTCTGTGTGTATACATCTATAGGTATTATAAAAGATGTATAAATTTCTCTCTTGCACTGTTTAGCTACAACCCACAAGTTTTGATTATTTTTTCAACAACTTTATTTACATAAAAGTGGTATACAGTAGACTGCAATCGTTCTGATACAAACACTTAGCAAATTAAGAATAGAAGACAACAACTATTAAAGTTTTAGCCCATTCTTTTACCAGGTTATTAGTTTATATTAAAGGACAAATACTATATAATTCTACTTGTATGAGGTTGTCAGAGTAGTTAAAATCATAGAGACAGAGAGTGTAATGGTGGGTGCCAGGGGCTGGGTCTGGAGGTTAGGGAGTTAGTGTTTAATGGGGACAAGGTATCGGTTTTATAGGATGAAAAGAGGTCTGGATATAAATGGTGGTGATGGCTGCACAGCAATATGAATGTACTTAATGCCACTGAACTGTGCACTCAAAAATGGTTTAGATGGCAGATTTTACTTTATGTGTATTTTACCATAATAAATAATTGGAAAACAATAGAGAGGTGAAGTACTGATACATGACACAACATGGATGCACCTCAAAAGCGATGTGGGAAGTGAAACAAGCCAGACACACAGAAACACATCTGATCTGACCACATTTCTATGAAATATCCCACATAGGCAAATCCGTAGGGACAGGAAGCAGATTTGTGTCTGCCGGGGCGAGGAATGAGGAGTTAGTACTTAATGACCACAGAGTTTCCTGCAGGGTGACAAAAATGTTTGAGAACGAGTGAGAGCTGAGGCCGCACCACACTGTGAGTGTCCTAAACGCACTTAGTTGTATACTTTCAATGATTATCATGGTGAGCTTTAAGTTGTGTATATTTAACCTCAATTTTCAAAATCTTAAAAAAAAAATTTAAAAGAACAGAATAAAAACAAACTACATTGTTATGCTTAGAGGTGAATTATTAAAAGTCCATTTCTCCATGTGGGAGAAGAAAGACAAGCCCTGCCCAGGGTCCCTGAATAAAATCCCAGCTCCTTGCAAAAGCCAGAGTCACTTGGAGCTTAAACAGTCTGGGGTGTGAGCAGCAGGGGGCTCTAGACTTGTTACTTCCGGTCAGAACTCTCACGTTAGGGCCCAAGTTATCACCCATGTTGTCTGCCTGCTTTTCTTAGCAAATTGCTCATGCACCTTGGATGTATAGACCTGGACCTAATGTACCTACCAGAGAGTATTTGGGGTTATAAAAATAAATAATCCTTGAGCAAAATGTCATAAAATTAGTTGGATGGAAATATAAATTTTTAAGTTCTTTACTACTCATTATTTCAACCTAGTTCAAAAATTTCTTAGAAAATATATTCTGGTTTTGAAACTTGTCTCTTGCAAAATTATATTTAGCAGAATTTTCCTTCTTGCCCACCTTAATCCATCCCAGCCCTATGTCAGTTTGCTGTCATCTGGCAAAGCAATTGCAAAGAACCATTTATCAAATCAAACCTCTTGAAAAATTAATGTACTCCTCAAAGTAAAATAATATTAGTTAAAAAAAAAAAACGAAAACTGAATTACTGTGCCTGGCCTTTATTCTCTTTCATTTCCAGTTTTATCAGTGCAAACGTTCATATTGGATGGGCTCAGCCAATATGGGAGTAGCCCCTGAAAAAACAAAATGATTCTTTTAATGGCCAAAGGGAAAATCAAAGAAAACAAAACCTAACATGCTGCAATAAAGGCTTTCAGGACAGTTTTAGTAGTTCTACCAAGTTTTATTTTGTTTGGAAAGCAATGAAAAATTATGAAAATCTCATTTCAAGTCCGAGTTTCAATAGGCCATTAGTCAGAATCATCTAATCCAACATCTTATTAACAATTTTTGGACATGTTGTGGAACTACTTGAGATAGCAGTTAAAAGCATCAATGTTCAGACAGTCCTGGCTGTAAGAGGTTTTTACTTTTCCGTGTGCTGTAAGGGGGTGTACAGAAGGGAGCCCTGGCTACAGCTGAACACCTGGAAGTGGCAGCTGTGCCTTGTTTTAGTTCCTTAGCTACTTTCAGTTCTTCTTTCTCAGGAAGGAGGAAAAATTAACTTAATTTTTTTCCACTTCTTATTTGAAACTTAAAACGTGTGACATTTTGGGAAAGATAATGAAATGCAGAGAAACGTGTATGATTATAATAAAGTTGAACAGATGCTTTACTCAAAATATTGATTTAAAAACACACATTTTTATTATGACATTGTTAAACTGAGAATCTGAAACTCTTTAAATTCACACTGATTTAAGAGATTACCATCTGCAGAAAAATAAATGTACTGCACCCAAATGTAAGAGCAACATCTTTCACTCTCTATAGCTTGCACAGTCCAAGGAAGCAAAATATTTTCCACTTTATAAAAGCTTTAAAGCCGCCAGGGGAGATGTGCTGGCCTTTTCGATGCTGGAGCAGAGAGGCCTTCAGCCCACCACATGGCAAAAACTTGAGGAGAGTGGATTTTTCCGGCCGTAATTCAGCAGGAGCTCTGGCCTTGCTTCCAGCACCAGAAGTCTTAGGAGGTGACTGGGAACGCTACACACAGCTGAGGTTTTGGACTTGGATAAAGGATGAGGGTGAGGAGAAATACTCTGCACACGTCAAAGTCGTTTTCAGTAGTGATGATGCCTTTTCTCAACTTTTACCCTTAAAATGGCAGTACCATGATTTTGTGTGTGTGAAAAACAACACAAAGAAGGTTTTTTTTCCTGCAGGCAACATTTATTTGAATAAGAATCTTCCAAAGAAAAGATAGTATCTCTTAAGTTGATTTAGCTTTTGTTTAAAACAGTATATGGTTTATCCACTCAGTCAAACATTCGTGATCTGTTAATGAAGTCAGCAAATTCTCATCGTGCCCTTCTCCCCAGCTTTGGATGGAGGCGGCACATCTGAGCGGATCAGGAGCGCGAGTCCAGGGTCAGGAGCTGGAGTCCAGGGTCAGAGCGGATCAGGGGCGCGAGTCCGGGGTCCGAGCAGATTAAGAGCGAGCGGGAGTCCAGGGCCAGGCTTCCGGGTTTAAACCTGAGCTCCAGCATTCCCTCTCTTCATTTTTGCGGAAAGAATGTTACTGCTGATCATGTCGTGAATCTGTTGTTTCCTGCACTGTTAGGCAGGAAGCACAGGGATAAGCGTTTCTGCCTGTCAATAACCACACTTGTTGCTACCTTTTGTGCCTTTGTCAACACAGGTACACACTAACTACACGCTAATGGGTCCGATCCGTGGAGTCACCACTGTGTCAAACAATTTTCTTCTCTCTGTTTCATAATATTACTGTAATTTTATGATATTCATAACAACTGTAGTATATATTCTGGCTAAATAAGACTCTAAACATATGTGCCTTATGTTTTTAATTTAGCAAAACATCTGGGGGCACTTAAGTTGCCACATTTGCCCTCATACTTAAGTCAAATACGAGTTTATCCTATTTGGGATTTGGGATCACATTATGTGATTACATGCAAACAAGTAAACGTCAAACTCACCCCTAAAATTATGTACATACTTTTTAGCATTGCTTTGAGTCCTTCCTAGACCATACACATACACAGATTTATATTTCTAATCCTAATTCTAGTTTTTCCTTAGGAAGCACATTTAGTTCAAAAGTGAACTAGAGAAAAAAATAAGAATGCAAGACGTTTAAAGTCATGTCTGGCTAGCAAGATCCATGCAATGTTTTACATCCAACATTACAGCAAATATAATTAAAGACAGAAATTCTTGACATCAAAAATTCAGACCAACAGACCGTCTAACACCAAAACCTTGCAGTTATAAATACCAGTGGTGATGAAGATAAATTAAGAAGAGACAATCAAGGCTTTAGTCTTCTTCATAGAAGGCCCCAGTTTTAGTTCTTGGCAGTTGTACCTGAAAAAAGCAGTGGGAAGCTACTTCGTGGCTTCATACATCTTCTCTGATGCGTTCCTGACCAGACCACAGAAGTAACCAGAAAGAGGTGTAGCCTTGAAGACAGCCCCCTCCATCTCAGGGGTGCCCAATTCTAGGCAATATTCACCCCAGACTGATGGTCTCACCCACTCACTTCTAATGGAGAGAGTATGGCCACAGTAAAGAAAAACAGGGACGTGACTTTGCACATTAGATTTTAAAACGCACGCGACTACCATCTGAGGCTTTCCCTTGCTAGAGCTCTCTTTTGTGCTCTCAGATCTTATGCTGGGAAAACACATGTACCTATTGTGAGCAGCACTGTGAAGACCTCCTTGCAGCGTGGGCAAGGACTGAAGGCCTCCTTCCAGTAGCCACGAAGGAGCTGAGCCTCATCCCATCAGCCATCTTTGTGAACTCCACACGAGGCCTCTTCTCTGCTCAATCCTCAAAAGAGAACAGGGCCCTTGCTGGCAGCCGCTGCAATCTGAGGAGGGGCCTAACCAGAGTTCCAGCAGAGAAGCCCAGTGGAGAAGCGCTGTAGTTTCTTGGCCTACATGAACTATGAGATGACACGTGTTGGTTGCTCTAAGCCACAGAGTTTTAGGGGAATCCGTCACGCAGCAATCCATAATCACGCACGCTCGAAACTTCCTTGAAACTGTGTGAGGTGGAATTCTGAAGGACGGATGACTTTCCAGCTTCTCTCTCTCCTGTGAGTTTCTGAAGGTGACACAGTACTGCCAACATTAGAAAATGCATTGACGCAAATTACAGGAAAACCATTTGTGAGCCAGGATAGTCTAAGTGGTGAAGTTACAGGAGTGAATTTTTGGAAGACATCTAAGTGTTTAACCCGGGTAATGTCGTTTTCTATGTACAAGGTAAGCTGAAAATTATAATCAGCCATTAAACCTGCTTGCTTCACTTTCTCTCTCCTGTTATGTTTGAGAAAGGATTTTAACCATTTTGCTAATGGACAGAGAGTGAGACTAAGGAAAATGTGCTTATTCTTGTTATAACCACATGAAGTGTACCCAAAATGACCTTGTTTATGAATAAATAAAAAGGGGAAAACAGTATTATTTGAGCCTGTTACAAAGATATCTAAATAAAAATGTAGAAATGTAAAAATTTTCACAGCTAAAATAT
Organism: Mandrillus leucophaeus; assembly: GCF_000951045.1. NCBI lineage: Eukaryota > Metazoa > Chordata > Mammalia > Primates > Cercopithecidae > Mandrillus > Mandrillus leucophaeus. The sequence continues at coordinate 2,050,932 of NW_012106474.1, forward strand.
TTAGGTGCAACGGGAAAGAATGTGTTAGATATTCTCTAAAATGCAGAAAATTATTTCCAGAAACCATTGGCTGGGCATGATGGCTCATGCATGTAATCCTAGCACTTTGGGAGGCCGAGGCAGGTGGATCACCTGAGGTCAGGAATTAGAGACCAGCCTGGCCAACATGGCAAATCCCTGTCTCTACTAAAACTACAAAAATTAGCCAGGCGTAGTGGTGCATGCCTGTAATCCCAGCTACTTGGTAGGTTGAGGCAGAAGAATTGCCTGAACCCAGGAGGCTGAGATTGCAGTGAGCTGAGATCATGCCATTGCACCCCAGCCTGGAAGACAGATCAAGACTCTGCCTCAGGAAAAAAAAAAATTGTTAATAAAATATAAGAAGATATGTCAGCTAAAAATAGAGAAACCTACTGAGATGGAAATGTTGTGAAATGATAAAAGGAAGTTTTGGACAGGGCTACCGTTCCACTCAACAATCTCATCATTTGGTATGAGTATTATACCCAAAGGAAGATAAATTGTTTTACCAAGAAGACATATGCACCCATATGTTCACTGCTGCACTATTCACAATAGCAAATCAACTGAGGTGTCTGTGAGCAATGAACTGGATAAAGAAACATTAGTACAGAGACACCATGGAACATTAACTAACTCTGCAGCCATAACGAAGAAGGAGATCATGGCTTTGCAACAACGCGGACGCAGCTGGAGGCCATGACCCCAAGCGAGTTCAGGCAGGAACAGAAAACCGAATACCACATGTCCTCACCCTCAAGTGGGAGCTGAACACGGAGTACATGTGGACATGAGGATGGGAACAGCAGACACTGGGGACCGCTGGCAGGAGGGAGGGAGGCCAGGGTTGAAGGAACCTCTGCTGGGTTCTGTGCTCATTACTTGGATGATGAGATCATTCACACCTTGAACCTCAGCGTCTTTCAGTATACCTGTGAACAAACCTGCCCATGCACTCCCTGAATTTAAAATAAAAGTGGAAGTTATTAAAGAAAGGAAGCTCTAGAATAAAACTGACATTGGCCATCTGAAAGATATTATCTATTGGATGCAGTGTGAGCATGATTAACAATGCTGCAAGCCCAGCCCGTCAGTGACTGTGACAGACGAAGAGAAGGACACGGCAGTGAGGGTTGTGCCTGAGCAGATAGGAAACTCAAGAGGAAAATGTGTGAGGCCAAGACGCACAGAGCCAGGCACGGCGGGAGGTGTCATGGAGGAGATGTGTTCTCTGTGTGTGTGTGTGTGTGTGTGTGTGTGTACACGTGTGCACATTTCTGGACAGCGAAAGAACTTCATGGGCCAAATTAATAGAAAAATAGTTACAGAAAAACACATTCCAGCAGAAGTTGTATTCAACATTCTGATAAAAAACAAAGTAATTAAAAACAGATAATAGCAGATTACCTAGCAGGCATCTCTGCAACAATAAATTCCAGGAGATAAGGTGAAACACGATCAGATAATAAGAGAAAAATACTCTGTAGAACTGCCTACTAGCCAAGATGTTCAGGTGCAAAGATGAGAGGAAGTTCTCATGAGTCATGTTGACTCAGAAAACAAATTGATAAAATACTCTCCTTGAATAAGAGTTGCTTGTGGAGATAATTTGACATTGTCAGTGATACAACTGAAAATGAAGGTATTTGAACCAGTAATAATTTTAGAAAATTATTTGACAGAATCTACGGAGGATGAACACATGCCTACCTTCTAACAGGTGCACTCCCAACATCCACCCAGTGGCAACCCATCCATTTGGTCGCCTAAAAATATGTATAAGAGACTTTTGTTCATAGCCACGATGGGGTAACTGGCAGTTTTACCCTCCTGTTTTAAACAATGATAAAACTAGATCAATACGTGAGTTAACATGAGTTAACCAAGAACCTTGAAGAATTTGAAAGAGCTGGCAAAACCAAAACAATAACAGCAAGAAAACAGCCCCACAATTATCCTCATAAAGTTCTCCACAAAACAATCATAGTCTTTTAGGTGGCTTTGTGGTAGAGCCTGTAATGCTTTCAGAAGTTAGTAAACGTTCTGTTTGAAAACACCTATAGCCTTAGGGATATCAAAAACAATAAATGCTTGAGGTGATGAATTACCTTGATTTGGTCTTTACACATTGTATACATCTATCAAAATATCACTCTCTACCACATAAATATGTATAATTTTTATGTCAGTTAAAAATAATAGTAATTTTAAAATACAACAACTGATTACCCTGGCAACAGCAACTGCATTTAAGACTACAAAGACAACATACTTGCAGTGGAATATTAGTAAATCAGCTCATTGAAAATATGCATATGTTATGACAAAGCTGCTTTTATTCTAGGAACAAAAGGTGCCCAGTGTTAGGAAGTATATTAATACAGTTCACAACTTACGATCATCTTGACAGTTTCCAAGAAAGCGTTTAGAAAGATTCACAGTCTTACTTCATGAATATTATAGAGTACTTTTCCATCTTAATAGGCAATATTTATCTGAATCTCTCAGACAATATCGTAGTCACCATTGAGACTCTAGAGGCACTGGCACTAAACTTAGAGCAAAGGCCAGAGCAGCCTGACATGTTTTAGAGAATTTGATAAGGAAGAGAAGAGAAGCAAGTCGCATATTAACACAAGAACTAAGAAAACAGGCTTTTGGCATTTGAAAATGGTACAGCAAGCTACGTGGAAAGCTGAAGAGATCTAAATGAAAAATTATTAGCGCAAATAAGTGAGCTAAATAACAATCTTTACATACTTGTAATAAGCATAAACTCTAATAAAACTATTCATGATAACAATGTAAAAGTATTAGGAGTAACCATAACAAGAAAGTTAAAAATATTTTATCAGGAACATATAAAAATTGAGTGAAAAATGTTAAAATAAATGTAGAAGACATATCATAAGGATTTTCATTTTCTTTAAATTGACATGTAAGCATTTTTATGATTCAAATAAATTTTTAGGAGATAATGACAAAAATAACCTGCAGTTCTTCTGGAAAAATAAAATACTGTAATATTCATACTATCAAATAATTTTTAAAGTGTCTAATTAATGCATTAAAGAATGCCACAGAGGGCTGGGTGAGATGACTCATGTCTATAGTCCCAGCTACTCAGGAGGATGAGGTGGGAGGATCACTTGAGCACAGTAGTTTGAGGCTGCAGTGAGCCATGATGGCTCCACTATACTCCAGCCTGGGTGACAGAGAGAGATCCCATCTCTAAAAGTCAAGTAAAATAAAAATTTAAAAGTTTTAAAAAGCTACAGAAATAGAAAAAAAAGTCTAGAAATACATTCAAGAATAAACAGAAATTTAGTGTGAAATTAAGATGATATCTCACATCAATGTGAAAAGGAGGGCTTATTTTATAAACAGTATTGCATAAAATGACTAAGTAGTTAATAATAATAATTAATAAAATGAAATTAGAATCTGATACATACCTTATATCCAAACTAAATTCCATGGGGACTAAAAATGTAAATGTTAGAAAATAAAATATAAAAGTGGTAGAAGAAAATATGGATTAATCTTTGTATAATCTTAAGTGGGAAAGACTTTTTCTATGTCTGACTCAACCAGTTATGTGATAAACGGAAAGATTTAGGCTTGAATAGGTACAATTCTAAAGTTTTCACGTGAAAAAAAGTGAAAAATCAAGAGCAGCCTTGTAAAAAGTATTTATAAGAGAAATAACAAAGAAGGAAGAAAACAATGGACATCACGATAAAAACTTAAACGTGGCACAGGATGAGGTAATTTACTATAGAATAAATGCATATGAAGCAACATATGAAAACATGTTTAACTTTACCAGTAAAAACAATGCATAGCCCAAATGTGGTACTGATTGTGATCCTGAAAGACAAATAAACACCATCATCCCAAATGCTGAAATCCTGAAAGATGAAAAATTCCTAAAGTCTAGAGTCCCAAAAATAAATCCTGAAAGATCAAAATCCCAAATGCTGAAATCCTGAAAGCTGAATTCTGGGGAAGGGGTTAGTGTGCTTTGGTTGTAGTCAGGACAGTTGCGTCCCGTTAGTTGCATCATGCTAGGTAGAGCTATTACCTTGTTATTGAATTAATTTGTGTTTGGTGAAAAATTCAGCTGAGTAGATTGGCCACTTGATATGGCAATGATGAAACTTCACTTTAAAAATGTGTCATTTGCTTGCATTGACATTCCTTCCAGCCAGTCGTCATTTGCCTGCATTGGTGTTCCTTCCAGCCAGTCGTCATTTACCTGCGTGGGCGTTCCTTCCAGCCAGTCGTCATTTACCTGCGTTGGCGTTCCTTCCAGCCAATGACACTCCAGGAGCTCTTCATGAATTAAAGCCACGTTTGCCTGCAGAAGCCAGTGAAGTTACCGACCGGCTCAAAAGCAATCATGTTCAGGGTAGGGTGAGAAGTTGCTTACACAGCAGTGCTGCTGTTCTATCACCAGTATTGTTTCTGCCAAATCTGTGGCCTGTCAACGAGTGCAGGCATCATGGATGTCCAGGTATCCAAAGCAGCGTAAAAGCATGGGACAGAAGGTGGGAAAATTTAATAGGAAATGTTTATGTCAGCACACATCAAATCATAGGATTTCAAAAAGAGCAGCACCACATAGAAAGTGAATGTGAACGTATTCTCCAAGGGGAGCCATGCCCTAAAAGCAAAAAGCCACCACTCATCGCAATGCAAGATTCAAAATACAGTTCATGACCGTGAAAGTCAGCCAGATCTAATGGGCTATCTCCATGCAATTGCCCATTGCCCATTCCTGTCATATGCTTCTCCATATGTCAATTTACTTTTAGTTTATCTGTTTTTTATCTATTTTTCCCCCACTATCTTAAGTTGTCAGCATAATTTATTAGAATTCACTATGTATTTCATCTTCGCATCATTTCCAGTCCTGGATGTATACATTGTGTAAAGACTTTGAGTTCTAATTTGTTTTATGCGTTTTTTTTTTTTTTTTTTTTTTTTGCAGATTTCATTTCATGAAAGTATATTATCATAATGCTGACTTGGTGTGTAAGCATTGTGCAGGTACGTAAAAACATTGAAACTTCCTCTGTAAATGAGGAGACGCCCTTTTTGTACATCTGCATTTGTGAGAGAGAAACTTTCTGGAGATCTCAGCTCTTTGGGCAGCTGCATGTGAGCTGGTGGTGACCCGTCACAGTGCTGATCTCCTCAACACACTCGGGTTGTCCCTCACGGTGTTTCAGACGCCCACAGGTGTACAGCTGGGTGCCCACAATCACCAGCCTCAGCGTTACGCATTTACACAGTTCCTTTTTGACCTATTTCTTTATGAGTATAGTTCATTGGTTCATAGCTTATACCTGTGTGACTGTCATTGGTTCGTAGCTTATACCTGTGTGTACCTGAATGTTTATGCTTGCAAAAATGTTATTTTTGCCTATTTTATTATGTAAAGTGGCTTGTGAAATTTTCCATCATGTTTTCATACCATATCTCAAATCCCCTTTTAAAAGTGTAAATAAATGTCTTTTAAACCATTAAAAAAATTATTTTTCCAGAATTATATTTTTGGAATTTTGGTCTTTTGGGATTAACTTTCAGGATTATGGTGTTTGGGAGTGTGTCTTTCGGGACTATAGCCCAAACCCACATAAATGAAACACCTTCTTCCTGTATCCTGCTGCCTGAGTTAGAAATGTGGGGGACAAGTACACCCTCTCAATGGGGTGTGAATCCCATGGGGTGTGAATCCCAGTGGGGTATGAATCCTATGGGGTGTGAATCCCAATAGAGTGTGAATCCCAATGGGGTGTGAATCCCAATAGGGTGTGAATCCCAGTAGGGTATGAATCCCATGGGGTGTGA
>NW_012106474.1:2056923-2082791 GCF_000951045.1 Mandrillus leucophaeus
TGTGAATCCCAGTGGGGTGTGAATCCCATGGTGTGTGATTCCCAATAGGGTGTGAATCCCAATGAGGTGTGAATCCCAGTGGGGTGTGAATCCCAATGGGGTGTGAATCCCAGTGGGCTGTGAATCCCAAAAGTATGTCAATCAGAGAACTTGTTTTAGAGCCATCTGCAGAGGTGAAACATGAGCCTCAACCCTCATGGTCCTGTCTAGGTCAGATTCTTGTCTTCAGGGCATAGATGAATCTGCTGAGACTCAGGGCTGATCTTAAAACATGCTTCACTAAGAAACTCAATTTGTAACCAAGGGAAAGGAGGCATCATCAGAGGGTATATGTATTCCACACTGCCATCCTAATGCCAAGGACAGGGAGACAGCCAGGAACAGGGGAAGGGCTGGGGACCGACTGTAGACGTTAAAAGACGTTCACAATCTGTTGTTGGTGGAAAAACTTCAGGAGACAAAGCACTCTTGTACTATTCTTGTAATCAGGAAATAGACATTTATGCTGGGACAAAAATAGCCCGTTGAAGGAGGGTCCCGGAGCTGTGGATGGTGACTCTGCCCACCTCTCCTGGCTCCAGTGCTGCATGCCTGTGCTCACTGCTCACGCATCTGCTCCTGCGGCTGCACAGCCCCCAGAGACTCAGAGCACAGCAGGGAGCAAGGGGAGCTCCCTGAAGGCAAGGGGCTTAGAGTTACTCTGCAGACACAATGGGTCCAGGGGTGTTTAAGACCATGCGCAGTGTAGCTCCACTCAGTGGAGACAGGCAGGGTTCCCTCCCTTTAAAGCAAGCTTATCCAACTTGCACACAGCCCAGGATGGCTTTGAATGCGGCCCAACACAAACGCGTAAACTTTCTTAAAACATTATGAGTTTTTTGGTGATTTTTTCTTTTAGCTCATCAGCAGTCATTAGTGTTAGTAGATTGTATGTGTGGCCCAAGATAATTCTTCTTCCAGTGTGGCCCAGGGAAGCCCAAAGATTGGACAGCCCTGCTTTAAAGAATCTTGGGGGAAGTTGGTTACTGGAGGGAGACTTTGCCTGGGATATGGGAGGCAGAAGGGTCAAGCCCATCTCCTCTTCTCTTCCTCCCCTTCCTCTCCTTCCCTCCCCCTCCTTTCCCTCTTTCCTGGCTCCCTCCTCTCCCCTCCTCCCCTTCCTCTCTCTGTTGTCCTCTGACACTCGCCTTGGGGGCAGCATCTGAGAGCTGAGCCCCCACCTCCTGTTTCTTTGCTTTTTCTGAGCCTGGGCCAGGCCTTCAAGCTCCAGGCAGAAGATGTAAGCTCCTGCTGTAGGCTCCAGCTCATAGGTCATGGAAGCTGGATGGGGCCAGACTACCGTGGGCTTCAGTCTCCCTCTCTGCTTCCTGCTCTCACCCACTTCCCTTGAGGCTCATCCTGGAGTGAGAGGGGCAGCCCTCAGGCCCTCATGCATCTGTTGTCAAGGTGCATGCTGCCTTGATAACAGATGTTCATTTGGTGTTGCCAGCTCTGCCTCTCTAACAGAACCCTGGCCAGCTCAGCTGCCAACTTCCAGGAGCCAGCGGGTGTAAGGTTTGGCAACAGAGGGCAGGGAGGAGAGCAGGGACACCAGCTGAGGGCAGAACTGCAGGTCCCTTCCCTGCCCGCCTCCACCAGCGCCAGGCTCCCAGCCACCTTGCAGATGAGCTCACTCTCCGCACCCCGGGAAAAGTTGCCCTCCACACCCCGAGATGTCACCCAGTCTCACCTGAGAACAGGTGTAACACTGCCCCGCCCGGCTTCTTTCTGGCCACACTCAGAGTTGTGCTGAGCAGTCCCTGGAGCCCTCAGCGCATCTGGTTTTCCTTCCCACTGCTGCTTTGAGCTCCCAGGGCTGTGAAAGACCCCTCTGCTGCCCCCATCAATACTTCGAATGGATTCAGATTCCAGAGGCTTTGTTTGGCTTTTGTGGGATGTGGAGGAGGCAGGGTGGTGAGGTGTGGGGAAGACAGTGTGTGCCCGTGGGAAGAGGATGCTCCCTCCCCCAACCACGTTCCTGTGTGCCTTCTCTTTCTGTGGCTTTCTTAGGAAAGGTCTTTCTATCTCAACTTTATAAACATATTAGCCCACACTTCTAGTACTTTTAGGGTTTTAATTTTTACACTAGATTTTAAAAATTATTTAGCAACTCTTCAGTGCTGTATTAGTTTCCTCTTGCTGCTGTAACAGATTGCCTTATACGTCGGGGCTCAGATAACACTCAGATTACCTTGCAGTACTGGAGGCCAGCGTCCTGTATAGGTCTGCCTGGACTAAGGTCAGGCCAGCAGCCAGCTGTGCTGCTTCCTGCAGGCCCCGGGCAGAAGTCTTTTCCTCATTCACACTTTTGTGAAAGGCAGCTCCTTGCAGATGTAGGACTGGGGCTGTGATGTCTCTTGCTGGCTCTAAGTGAAGATTCACTCCCAGCTTCCAGAGGCTGCTGACCCTCAGGCCCCAGCACCTTCCTCCAGCTGCTCAGTGGGCATGGGGTTGGGGGCAAGCCTCATGGCACATCCCTCTCACTCAATCTTCTGTCCCTTCTTCTTCTACTGCCAAGAACTCACGTGATGACTTTGGGTCCACCTGGAAGGTCCAGGATGCTCTGCCATATCGAAGTCAGCTGATGAGCATCTGTAATGTCCATTTTCCATGTAACATGATGTGTTCACAAGTTTCAGGAATTAGGATGTGGACATCCAAGAGGGCCATTATTGTGTCCATCACAGCTGTGCCAGGCGCAGTTTCTGGCACTGGAGGTGTAGACATGACAAAGGTGGACCGAATCCAATCACCTCAAACTCGCAGAGTTTGAGTGCAGTGGAGACTGGACAAGGGTGAAAACCTGCTACTGCTGGCCTTGGGAGGTGGGATCAAAGCTCCCTTCCCTGGGTCTGGTGTCCCACAGAATATGACAGAAGTGTCATAGGGACAGGCAGCTTTTCTGTTTCCCACCAACCATATGAGAAAATGGCCATGATCTGAGGAAGCCCAAGCAGCATTGCAGAGGCCACAGAGAGGGACCAAGGGCTCTGGCCAAGGACCTGGCTGAGCTGCTGACCAAGACATAACCAACTTTCCACCATGTTTTGAAATGACTTTTGTGTCTTTTCTCTTTTTTAGGTGAACCCCCCAGGAGCAATAATTTCTTCTTGTTCGTTTCAGCATCTTTATTACCTTAGACAAAGGTCAGCTGCTGTTTATGTCATTGCTGAGCTTAACCACAGAGACAAGTTCTAGGCCAGTGGATCTCAGACATCTTTAAAGTGAACTCCATATCCCTGGGTCAACATATCCATGGGGAAGGGACTAGACATCCAGCTAAGCTCATCTCAGATTCCTGATTAAAGTGGTGATTTTAAACAACTGAGTTTTGGAGTGCTAGTTCGTTGTGCAGCACTAGCTAATTGAAAAAACTAATATTTATCTGCATTTTGGTATGTAGTAGTGAGCTAAAGATGAAAATTTATCTTTTTTTTTTTTGTAAAAAGTTAATTTTCCTAGCCAAATTCAGTAGGTAGACAATTCTTTCCCTTCTGCTTTAAAGATCATATAAAAATTTCTTATATGTTCATGGGTCTGTTTTCTGACACATTCATGTTCATTTATTATATATATTTTTGGAGCTCCTCTTGTCTAGCAAACTGCCCCTATCTTCTCTGTACAGATGTGGCTACTTCCTTGTGTGTGCGCCCACACCCTTGTTATGCTTCTGCTAATACGATTCTAGCACTTCTCTCGCTGAATTGCAATGATCCTTTTATGTCTTTTCTTCTAGGACCTCTCAAGGCCAGCAATTATGTCTCATTTGTTTTGACCTCTCCAGGGCCCAGCAGAAAGATTTACTCATAGCAGCTGTTCAACTGTTTGTTGAGTCGAACCAAAATGGATGTTGTTTAGTCCAAGGGATCTCACACTACTGGATATTTTTGAGCAAATAAAACAGAAAATGTGGAGAAATGAAAAATGTTGCTATTTATTTTTCAAAGCAAGGCTGAGAAAAACAACCACTGCAAAAAGAAAGAAACTTTAGAAATCTCCCATAGACTATTAACATGACATCACCTAACAGCATTTATTTTGACACTAACATTTAAGAGAGCTCTAATCTGAGAACAAAGGTCATTCACAGTGAATCTCTTTTGACTTGTGGAAAGCCTACCCTGACTGCCTCAAGGCTGATACTTTGCAGTGACTGACTGGTCTGGGCAGTGTCTTAGTCGAGCAAATAAAGTCGAGGAAATGGGTTATTTCTAGATTGAAAGTTTCAAAGCAGGCGAAACCAGAGAGAAGTTATTGCAGGAATCAGAATAAGGTGAGGGTCAAGGGCTCAAAAGACAGGAATGAAGATGTGAGGCCAGGAAGCAGTGAGGCTCTGGGAGAGGAAAGAGAGATTCCAAGAGAGCGTGAAGACAAGACCTGGCACGCGATGTGAGTGGGAACGTGGACTGTTATAACCAGAGAGAAGCTGAGGTTCTGAGTTCAGGATTTGGAAGCAAAGTGGCATGGATGGCGTCCCTGCCTCGAGTCAGAGCTGCAGCCAGTGGCTGGTCCAGCCTCGTGGGGTCCTGAGTCTGGCTCTCTGTGGATCAGGAAACAAATGACCCTGACTTCTTACTGGAGTGTTTTCTTCAGGAGCCCAACTTTGGTTGCCTGCAGGGTGTGGTCATTTTCTCCTTGACCTCATGATAAGTCTGTTTCTCATCCAGTTTCCTTGTGCTTTGCTTAGACTCCAGGCCAAGGCAAGGCTTGCCTCTGACCCTGGATGCAGAAGCAGGCGTGCTATCTGACCCCACGTGCACTGTCCGCGTGGCCGTCGTGGGCGTCTTCCCGCAGGGTCCCTGGGCTGCGAGTCTCCCCGCATTCCATCTTGCAGAATGATTCCTCCTGTCTGGATGGCATGCTTTAATCAGTGCCTTTCACTCCAAATCGAGTGATTCTCTCATCTCTTTTCATGTACTGCCTGTTATTCACCATTTAACTACCGAAACAGAGACACAGAGCCCTCCCCAAGCAGGGGATGGTGTCTCCACGTAAAATAGGATTCCTTCTCCTCCCATACGCACAACCCTCCCCAAGCAGGGGACGGTGTCTCCACATAAAATGGGATTCTTTCTCCTCTCATACTCACCTGGAAGTTGTTGTTAATCTGTAGTGTTTAGCATAGAGAGGAAATTCACAAGACATCCAGCCGAGGTAAAATAAAATACACTGAAAAGTAACTTCAACCAGCCTCTAACACAGCCATGATTCACAAGGGTGTGTCCTTTACGGGATTGTTTCAAGGGGCTGTTTCATGGAACTCCCGGTAACAACCTTGTACAGGAAGGAGACTCAGGTTCCGGGGCACGCGTGATGTGCTCGGGGTCACAGGCTGAGGGAGAATGCGCGCCCACCCAGCCCGTGGCCGGTCTGCCTGAACGCAGGCTCTGTTGTTTTCTGCATTGCAGGTTGTGGGTTCTGCTGATCACCGGCCTCAGGCATGGCTCAGCAGATGTGGTCCAGCGGCCATGCAGTCAGTGAGCAGCTGATGCTGTTGTCATCCGGCCGCCCCTTTATGTGCTCATCAGATACTGAAGGAAGGGAACCCACCTGAACTGCAATGGCGTTATTTAAATGCTGGGACTACATCTTTGCTTATATAAATTATCATGATGATGTTTTCTATGTCTAGGAATCAGGTAAAAGTCGAACTGGAATCTGTCACAATTTTCCATTAAATATGAGTCGTCCTTATCAAAAGGAAAGATGAGAGCTTTCCCCATTCCTCCTCCCACCGCCCCCACAGAAAGAAAAAGATAACGTGACTTAGAAAATCATCATCAAAGAGAAAAACACCCTTGCCGTCAAGATTTTGGCAGTCTTTTGGAATGGCGTTGGAAAAAAGGACAGGAAAAAACGAGACTATGGAGGCATCTCAGAATGTCTGGGGCAGTTTGGTGTCGATCTTCAGGACTACGTGAGGGATGTAATCACAGAGCCAAGGTAGGGTTTATCACTGTAGGATACGATAATCTAAACAAAATTTATTTGTCACATAGAAAGGCAGCACGTAACACACCCACAACACCCGGCACCCTGACCGAGTGTCTGACGTAGACTTTCAGGAACTTCACTGGGTCCTAGAGAAATTAGGAAAGGGTTTTAGGATGAACATGTCTCTCCCATCAGAGGGCAGAGCCCGATGGGGAGGAGAACAGTGGACAGGGCATTGGCTGTCTCTGGCCTATTGCATGGGTTTCCTACGGTGCTGGGCATGAGTCCCTAGGATTAGTACCCACCCGTTACTCTCGGGCAAGTGCCCGACATCTTCCGAGCCTTAGCATCCTCCTGTGAGTGCTCATTTTGCACTCTCGGAACTCATACAACTGTATGTATAAGAAGGGGCTGTCCTGTGGAGGAGCAGTAGTATTTCTTTTTTTTTTTTTGAGACAGAGTCTCGCTCTGTCGCCCAGGCTGGAGTGCTGTGGCCGGATCTCAGCTCACTGCAAGCTCCGCCTCCCGGGTTCAGGCCATTCTCCTGCCTCAGCCTCCCGAGTAGCTGGGACTACAGGCGCCCGCCACCTCGCCCGGCTAGTGTTATTTTTTAGTAGAGATGGGATTTCACCGTGCTAGCCAGGATGGTCTCGATCTCCTGACCTCGTGATCCACCCGTCTTGGCCTCCCAAAGTGCCGGGATTACAGGCTTGAGCCACCGCGCCCGGCCGAGCAGGGTTATTTCCTGAGAGCTCCCTGAGGGTACGGATGACGTCTTTCTTCCAGCACAGGAGTGAGCCTGGTTCTCTGTAGGTGCTCAGTGCACACCTGCACCAGGCTGGCACCCAAACCGCGGGCTTAGCTGGATGTCTAGTCCCTACTAGGCCAGGACCCCAATTCACGGGGCCCCCTTTTCTCTCCCTTGTTTGAGGAGGACCCAGCTCCACACCTTCCCCTTAGCCTTTGACTCATGGTGAGGCAGCAGCGGAGGACCGACCCCACTGGCTACAGGCTGCAGTCCGGCCGGGGCCGCCTGGGTCTTAACGAGTCCATGAGCCCTCCCAAGATACAGTTTTGCCCCAAACTCAATTCCATGCTTCTGGTTGAAGCCCAGGTAAGGAAAACTGGATCTAAGGGATCCAGAGGCAGATGACAGTGGAAGTCAAGGGGCACAGCACAGGTGAGCATGACTAATTCCTGCTAATTAGCCCCCCCACCCCATTTCATGGATAGAGGTCACACTAGTATCCATGACATATATGAAGTCTGGGGAACTCAAAGGTTACCTACAGCAGCAGGGGCAGGCAGTGTGTGGGTGAGTGCAGATAATTCTCACTCCTCAGGCCCACTGTTAACATGGGTGAAAGCTGCATTGGCACCCATGGGCAGCACCCTGCCAAGGTCGCTGGGACTCAGGGATATAAGGATGGAAGAAGGAAGGGGGATGCCTCTTTTTTCTCTCTCTCATGTGCCTCGGGCATTCACTGGGAAGTGAAAAGAACTAGGGACACCTTGTTCCCCTCTTTCTGGATGGATCACGAATCACCTTCAGTCTTGACTTCTCTCAAATGCCTCCCGAATCACTGGGATTCCTTTGAAAAAACACCTTATTTTTCTTTTTTCCTCCTCTGTCCTCCCTTTGTGGGTGGGTGATTGTGTTCCCATGCCATAGGACACCCCCCTTGGATGCATCCCCACACCTTAAACTGCTGAAAACTGAGGTTGGGGGAAGGGAACGCAGAAGCCTGACATGCCGGCAAAAGGGTAAAAGTTTTTTTCACGAGTCAGACTTCTGACCTCTCTCTCCCTGTGCAAACCAGTAAAATGAATGATAAAATCACTGTTTATATACTCTGTAAATGGAAAAAAGGATTTGTGAGGCTAGTATTAAGCTGTAGCCAATCTGGTGTGCTTTGTGTATCTTTCTGTGTGGTTCTGTCATAAAGAAGGGCACTTTAGGATAGAATGGGGTGCTACCACTGTATAATCCTGCTGTTCAGGCCAGCCCAGCACACTGGTCAGTAACAAACTTTGCTGTAGTTCTCCATCTTGTTTTACATCCTTGGGAGCTTGACCTCATAACCACATGGCAGTACTTTCTTTTGGTCTCCGCCGTTTTACGGTGGTGGCCCAGGTTCAATCCTGGCTTGGGGAATGAGTACTTTCTGGTTAATATACGTGTGATTTTACCATTTGCTGATTCTCTTCCCCTCCACGAACAACTTCTAGCTTCCTCTCTTAAATCTTCCTTTCTCTGAGCTACCTTCAAAGATGCTAGATTTTGTGAAAAGTGCTTACCACCTCTTTGAAAATACCTCATACACTTGTGGTTAAGTCATAACCTTAGTTGAGGCTTGTTGGTTTCACCTGTGAGGTTACTTCAAAAGCCAGAAATATTGGCCACTTGGCAAGACTAAAGTTGGGTAACAAGAGATTTAAAGAATTTTCCTAAAGAGTGCTGAGCTTAATTAGAAGTGGACATCCAAGCTATAGGTACTTTTAAAGACCTTTATGTTTTTTTTCTCTTCTTGGAACTTATTTTTCTGGAAAAGGTTTTTTTCTCAGTCAACTGAATTATTTTTCTGCATTTTGTCTTGCCACTCTTGGTGCACACAAGAGAGGCCCTAAGACAATTTCAGACAACATGGGACTCCTTGGAGAAAACAGAGACAGCACCAAGGACCTTATTTTGGGAAATACCTTCTGTTTTCCTCATGGAACCCCAGGAATAAAAGCAGATAGATCACTTTAAAATCAGTTTTTGTCGTCCAGGTTTGCCTGTTTATTTGGTCCCAGAAACTGCATGCTTTCCTAGCCCTGCTTCTTGAAGGAGTCCACTCTGAGGCCAGTAATCCAATCAGGAGATTGGTAAATGAAAAAATCTCACAACTGCTAGATCTTCTTCTGTCTGTCTGTGTAATCATATATGTGTTGTTTGTGATGGTTATATAAACAGGAGCTTTAATTAACTGGCTTAAAAATGAGCACTTAGATCAAATATTTTTTGAAGGAAAAATAAAAGCTGTAATGCCTTTTAGTTCACATGACTTTAATCTTTGAGAAATAAAAACAATTTTAAAGATAATTGGTAAAATACAAGTGTCTTCCAAATGTAAATATGTGGCCTAAATTATGCGGGTCAGATACTAGATTTGCTAAATGTTTCAAGTTTATAAACTGCTTCTTTGACTTTTGAGAACTGTTCAACTTGCCTGCTTTACAATTTGGTAAAGCCTGGGACATATGGAGTTAATCACACCCCTAACTATGCTGGAAAGAGTCAGACCTTCTCTGTGCCTAGCACATGATTAAAATAACTTATCAGGTTTTACATTAAAATTAAAAATTTCTAAGAGTTGCCCTTATAACATGTAATTGACACTACTGAAAATAGATTTACATGCAAAGTGTGTAAGAAAAGCAAAAAGTATTTTTAGTAAAAGATAATAAGAAGGCATGGGAATGTAAAGTTTTGCCTCGTTTAGAGGGTTAAATGATTGTTTAGATAAGATAAAGCTAAAGACTTAAATAAGTGGTGGAAGGTTTTTAAAAATCTTGTAAAAGAAACTGTGTGTGAACATATTTAACAAAAATTGGTAAAGAGTATGAAAGGTTTACAAGAATCTCACCTCATAGTCAAACTTGTTAAGATCGGATAAAATTATCTACAATGTTTCATTAAAAATTTGGGGTTGACATTATTAGTAAACTAATGCAAGAGTAGAATTTGGCTTTCTCTCCTGTGAACAGGATTTTCATATAATAGTAAAGGATAATACAAGATTTTTGTTTGCCTTGTGAATAAACTACTGATGAAAAGAAGGAGAGGACAAGAGACAGATTTTTTTTTTTTTTTTGAAAACTGAGTCTTCCCTGCTAACAAGTAAAAGCTCTTGCCTTGTTTTAAAATTTTTGAGTCATCACTTTAGCTAATACATAAATAAGTAAGTGTTTTAAACCTTTAAAGTATTTGACAGCCTTCCCAAAATCAAACTTCAGTTTCAAGGTTGTCTTTTCTGACCCCTAACTACTGGATGCTACAGAGGGCCCCTGGAGTATCCAAAATAAAGGTAATTAGGATTATTTGACATGTTTAGTTACATGGAATTGCCAAAATAATGTTTAATCTTCTTTAGGTTATATTTTAGTGAATATTAATATGTGTTCCAAAATTGTATGGGATTTCTGAAATTCTAATTTCTGAGTATATGTTATCAATCATAATCAAAGTTATTAAGTTATTATAAATCACAGAAATAGCCAAATTTATTTGTCAATCATGTTTTTGACTATAACTACCCTGAAGACATTTTGCCATTCACAGACAATTGTTGCCTTGCTTTGATTCTTTTCAGAAGATGGTTTATAATCAGTTATAGGACTTTGACAGGTGCTCCCAAATGCAGGTTTCTGATAACTTTGGTGATTGTGACACTGAAATAGAAGAAAACATACAGAACTCATAAAGAGCTGAAATGTTCATGAATATCAAGTAGAACAAGAATTAATGGAATGGACTGAACTGATAGAAAACTGAAGTAATCTTTCTAACTTTTTGCTTAAAATGTTGGTGTTCCTTGTTTTGTTTTTCGGAGTCAAGGAAACTTTTATTTTGAGCTATTTACGGCCTTTAATAGTTGAGTAAGTTATACTCCTATGAACAAAATTTGGAGCATGTTTGTTTCTCTTTGCCTGGTCTCTCTAGAATTTGGAAACTATTTGTGAGTAATCTTAACTTATGGCAATATAGTTGTTTTGCATCGGTGCAATAACAATCCATTTTCTTTTGCAACAGGATGCAATTGTAGAAAGTGGCTGGCTGTTTTGCCAAGGCTTTCACTGGAAAGTTGTGCTTCCCTTTGAAGAATCAAGCTTGATTTGCAGACCCAGTAACAGTCCCTTGAGAAAACTGGCTTTCATACCTTGTCAACACAATCCTGTACAGGGTTCTTAACCTGAGGTGAGTAAAGAATGTCACTTTCTAATAGGCCCAGGAACCCCATGTTATCTTGAAACCTCCATAAGAGGAAGTTATCCAACTCATAGGTAGTTGAGGGTAAAAACCCATGGCTGGGCTCGGCTTTAAAATGTCCTATCTGAGATTCCTTGTGGAATACAGCTCTATCAAAGCCAATTTTAAAAGCTCATGTGAAAAATAATTGTTCTTGCTGCACTTTATGCAAATAATCTGGCCAAGTGTGAGACTAAAGTTTATTTTGCAAACAACTCAGTCATATCATGATTTGTTTTTGACAAATATGAGGACAAAAGAGAGAAAAAATATGTTTCAAAACTCACCATGCAGTAGTCATTAAATTCTCATGTCATCCGTTGTTTTTAAGTTTTTGCTTACATTTTAGACTAACCCTGCTTATTCTTGTGAAGCAACCAGTGATCTCTGGCTGCAGCTCAGAAGAAAGAGAAGGGATGGGTAATGAAAAATCTGGACCAATATCCTAGTTCTAATTATTGTGCAAATTCTGCCAGGTGATGGGAGTAAAAAGGGTGCTTATAACCCAGAGGTTTCCTTTTTTGGGAAAATAAGACCAAGGGAGCCAACCAAAGCCAAGTCCCATGCACTTACTCTTAGCAGGCTTAACTATAACCACTAGTTATCATGCATGCTGGCAGCCTTGGGATTTTTGAGCTGTCCTTTTCCCTTTGTTTCATTTTGATTCATGTCCTCTAATAACTCAGTTTGTCTCTTTTCACCTTGAGGCCATCAAACTCCAAATGCTCATATAACCGGAATCTCGGGCAATGGTCCCTCCTGCTGGGTACCTTTAGATAGGCCTCTGAGGAAGCTCCGACTACCGTTTCCCAAAACAGTGCCCTCCTGTCAGCAGGAAGCAGTTAAGACCGGTCTTTGTCCTTGTCCTTATCCTTATCCTAACGGCACTTAGATGTACTTCTTTAGAAAGTGGGCATGACAGCAGCAGGAGGCAGTCAACGCCCAGGCAGATGGGGCAGGTCCCCAGTGAAACCCTACCTCCAAGCCAAGGACAGTTTAAAGCCTGAAAGCCAAGCTACAGGTTAAATCTTTGGACCAGGTTGAGGACTTGTCTTCCCGTTTGGCACGCTTTCCTCTGATTGGTCCCCACCCTTTACCTATTTTGCATTTACCTACCCTTTCCTAATTGGTTTTTCTACACTGTTGTGCCTACCATTGAGTGGTGTCTTCCTTTAACCTTTATTGGATACTCACAAACCAATCAGCACTCACTCTGCATTCTGAGTCCATAAAAGGCCCTGGACCCAGCCATATGGAGGAACTTACCCACCTTGGGTAGGAAGACCAACCCCACGTCCCCCCTCACTGAACGTTATTTTCAACACTCAATAAAATTCTTTTCTGCCCTCCTCATCCTTCAATGTGCAGCATATCCTCATTCTTCTTGGGCATGGTACAAGAACTCAGGAACCACCGAACATGGTACAAGCTATAACACAGGCCAGTTGGGGCCTGCCAGCATGGCCGAGTGGGGCCCAGGCAGAGCATTGCCCGCTGGGGGTCCCTGATCTGCAACGTGACTGAGAATAAAAATCCTACATTGGTTTTACGTAGCAGAAGGTGAAATCTGATGAGAAAGGGTGATGAAAGGAAGAGTCACCCATGCAGATGTCTCTGGGTATGTGGGGGAGTGACTGGTCTCACCTTGACTTTATTCTGCATCTAGGCAGGTGGGTTTGTAATTGACACGACCAGTGTGCAACTGAACAGACTTTAGTTTTAGGAGCTGGACTTAGATTGCAGTCCTAAGGTTTCAATTGGCCCGTACTCGTTCATGGGAGGCCAGCAGAGGATTCACTCAGGGATGACCTGTGGCTGCAGCTCTTCCAGATGTCCGAGGCCTTTCCCATTCTCTTTGGGTCTGGCTGATACATGACATTAGTGACAGTTATTCATTTGGAAGAGGCAGTGCAATGACTTTCCCTTTTGCATAAGAGGTATTGGGGGTCCTGAGATTTTTAGTTTCCTTTACAAGGCCTTCCTGCAAATAAGCACAAGAGAACCCAGAGTGTGGGGTCTCTGGCTGTCTGAGCAGTTTGGCTGCTGACGCTGAGGACAATGTGAGAAAGCCTGTCCTGGTGGAAGGGAGAGCAAAGGTGGAGAGAAAGGAAGCTCCATATTGGTTTTTGAAACATGCCACAGCTGAAGGTCAGTCCCCAAAGCTGGTTATGATTGAAAGGGAGGAAAAGCTGCTCCCACACGGCTCTGGCTGAGGCTTCCGAGACTCTGCAGTTGGGGCCGTCTGTCTTTCCCAGGTGGGAGCTACTTCTTTTTAGGAGCGGGCTCACAGCGGTTTTCCAGTGCAGCCTTGCCCAGCGTCTCGATGTTTTGCTTCCTGCCTGGCCTTGGCACTCTGTAATGACCTCCTCTCGCCACACACTGTGGTCTCCGTAGGCTGCCCGCGGCTGACCCGAGGATGGTGGCCCCCAGCACACCTGGGTTTCTGAGGAACCTGCTGAGACTCTTGGGCCATGCCGTGAAACAGGGGGACAGCGTCTGCTCTCTTTCCATTTTTGTTCATTTTCAGTGCTCTGACCACCCCCCGGAAGCCTCACTTATGCATCCCAGAATCCAGACGGCCGTGAACAAAGCTGCTGTGGTTTGGGGCTGCAAACTGGCCCACAGCCCACCTGGGAAACTGAATCGAACCTGCCTCAGCTCCCCTCACCACAGGCACCATCCTCCTCACAGAAGTTTGATGTCTGATCATTTGGTACAGGCTGAGCCTCAAAGCTAAAATGGAAAACGCATTTTACGAGCAGATAACACATTTTTGGAATGACTGCTTTAAACATTTTGGATACAGATTCACAGCAAGGACTATTTTTAGATGAATTATCTCTTCTATTTACCATACTGACTTGTTGGAAGAAAGAAAAGCAGCATTTTAAAAAGGGAAAACATTCTTTAAAAGGAGTGACTCTAAATTTCCCCTCAAGAGTAAAAGGCTGTCTGTCTCTCACTCAGTGTGGTGGCTGCTACAGGAGGATCTTCCCAGGCCTTCTCTGGGAATTCCCATCAGATCACAGGAATGGTCCCTGGCAGACACAACCCAGTCTGCACCTTCCCTGGGCCACAGCTGACGGCACGAGGAGAGGTGTGACATCTGCCTGACCTAAGCGGTCAGGTTATTCCCCCTGAGAACTTAGAGCTGAGACCAAGGACTGAGAAGCTGTCGTGGGAGTGGGGAATTGGCTGCAGGTTGCCACAGGGACAAGAGTAGGGAACAGCAGCAGCAAAGCACACAGTGCAGAGAGGCAAAGACAACACAGAGATGAAAGATCCCAGGTGTGCTCCTCATTTGGGTGGCGTCAGTTGCCCTCACATCCTTAGAATAAATGTCCCATTTTTCAATTCCAGTGTAAGTGGGTTGCTGACATCAAAAACTGAAATGAGTGACTGAGGCAGGTCTCATCACCGAGGTTTGTTATGCCAGCTTTAGGGCGTGTCCAGGACAGGAGCCACACACACGTCTGTGTGTTTTTGGAGAGGTCTTCGGGGGGTTAGTGCCGATCCATTTCCTAATGACAGGGTCCTGCAGGGAGAGAGGCAGGTAGGTGGTGAGGGGGAGGGTTGCATCCTGTGAGACCTTAGTTCATGCCCAGCAAATCCATGTTTTACATAAGAGAAGGTGAACGTCTGATGAGGAAGGAGGACTACAGGACGATGCCTCCGGATCTCACCTTGACTTTGTTCTGCACTGGGGTAGGTGGGCTTAAAATCAACATAGCTGGTGTGGAATTGAACAAACTTTAGTTTCAGTTGCTGGACTGAGATTACAGTCCTGAAGTCGCAATTGGCCTGTCCATGTTTATGGGGGGCCAGCAGAGTATTTGCTCAGGGATTACCTGTGAGAGCAGAAGACAACTGAGGCCCTTCCCCCACCCATGAGCCTGGTGACAGCTCTTCCTTTGGAGGCCCGAGTTGTGTGCCTCAGCCGCCAGGCTTAACTTCCCCTTTCTCATAAGGAGTTCAGGGGTCCTGTGATTTTTTTTTTTTTTAATTTTTCTTTACTCTATTTCTTACAACCAAATAAACTTACCTTATATGCCTACATCGTAAATATTAGATGTTAGAAATTCACAGGTAATTTCCCCTGGACTGGAATTTGGGCTCATGGTTGGAAAACCCAGAGTCCTCTTCCCAGGTCTGTTCTCAGCCCCTGGCTCCTTCCTGTGCCTGTCTCTGTTCTGTGCTGGGGCTAAACGGGTTCCTAGTCTCGCAGGCTGACACTGGGGGCTCAAACTGCTTGACCCCCCATTCTGGGGTGTTGAGGTTCCTGTTGTCTCCCCTTGTCTAACTTTCTGTCTCTCAGAGTTTAACAAGCTGGGATCTTCTCTCTCTGCACTTCAGAATGCCACAGGATTTGGGCGGAGAGGCCGCTCAGGGAGTTTCTGGAAGGGAGCAGGGTTCAGTTTGCCCAACACCCTCTGCACCGGCTCTCACTGTGACTCTCAACCCAGGATGAGCCGCGTGTCTTTGCTATGGGGGTTTAGAGCTGGGAGAGGCCCTAGGCTTCTATGGCTTCTGCATTTTTGATGAGCAAACCAAAGCTTGGAGAGGATACGTTAATTCCCTGAGTTACAGAACTAATTAAGAGCAGACTCTGGGACTAAAACTCAGTTTGCCTGACTCCTAGCCCCACGGCCCTTCGTGGTCTTCACTATCTTCAGCCACTTTTGGAACGTACGTCCTGTCCTGGGCTCCACGGGTGCTGCTTCTCACTCATCCTGAGCCGTTGCCTGGAGTCTGACCCGAGCTGCTCGGCATCGTTAGGATGGCAGGGGATCCATGCCTTTTCTGGCGATGGAAGTCAGTCAGCAGTTTCTGCAAGTTCTTCTCTAACTCAGCCATAGGCCATTTCTTTCTTCTGGACTGTAGAAAATAATTAAAGTTGCCCTATTGTTTGTGTTCTTTCTTTCTCCTCTCTGACTTAAAGAAACACACAGGAGATTTTACATCTAACCATGACTCAGAGCCAGTACACGGCTGTGTTAGCAACCTGAGTCCCCAAATTTGTTCAATCAGAAGAAATTGCTTAATCTTTATTGCTTACTTATTATTCATTTGCTTGTTTTGGTTTGGCAAAGCTTGTGTTTGTTATGACAATTGAGAAAGTACTAAATTTGGGCTTGAGGTATTCATTCAAATATGCCATGCTGTTTCAAATGCTTCCGACGTCCAAAATACTGAGAGAATTTCCACAAATGATGGAGCCAAATGAGTAGGCTGAAGTGAGAATAACCGCTCAGTGGTCCAATCAGACTTTGCTTCCTAAAAATGCAGCAACTTACCAACCTGAAAGAAGCAACCTGCTCTCAGGGGCGTGGAGGAGCCTCCGGAGGATGGACTGGAAGCCATGCACACGTCCGCACTGCTTTTGAGAGTCTTCTGTCATCCACTCCGAGACCGCTGTGCCAGGAAGGTGAAACCAGGAGGTGTGTATGAGAGTGTGTGTGTGTACGCACACCGTGTGTGTGAGTGTGTGTGTGCATGGGCAGACGATGTGTGTGCATGTGTGAATGTTAGCGTGTGTACATGTGCATGTTATGTGTAAACACATGTGTACACGTGCATGTTTTGTGTAAGAGTATGTGTGTATGAGTGTGTGTGCATGTCGTGTGTGAGTGCATGTGTGCATGTGCATGCTGTGCGTGTGTATGCGAGAGTGCGTGTGCATGCCATGTGTGTGACTGCATATGTGCATGTATATGCCTTGTATGTGCATGTTGTGTGAGAGCATGTGCGTGTGCATGCCGTGTGTGAGTGCATTTGTGCATGTGTATGCCGTGTGTGTGTATATGAGAGTGAGTGTGTGTGCATACAGTGTGTGGGTTCATGTATGCATGTGCAAGATGTGTGTGTGAGAGCATATACGTGTGCATGCCCTGTGTGAGTGCATGTGTGCATGTGCATGCTGTGTGTATGTGAGAGTGAGTGCGTGTGCATGCCATGTTTGTAAGTGCATGTGTGCATGTGTATGCTGTGTGTGTATGTGTATGCGAATGAGTGTGCATGCATGCCATGTGTGTGTGCATGTGTGCATGTGTATGCTGTGTGAGTGTGTATGTGAGAGTGAGTGCATGTGCATGTCATGTAAGTACATGTGTGCATGTGTATCCAGTGTGTATGTGTATGTATGTGAGAGTGAGTGCATGTGCATGTCATGTAAGTACATGTGTGCATGTGTATGCAGTGTGTGAGTGTTGTGTATGTGAGAGCATGTGTATGCCATGTATGTGTCCATGTTGTATATGTGAGAGCATGTGCATGTGAGTGCTGTGCATGCCATGTGTGTGACAGTGCATGTGTGTGAGAAAGTGTGTGAAAATGAGAGCATCTGTGAGGGTGAGGTGCACTGGACAATACTGGGATGGAAACTGACTTACAGATCAATGGGATGACATGGATGATCTTAAAACACAGGTGAACAGATTTAAGGACTTAATTTATAATAACAGCAGCATCATGTTCTAGTGTATCAAAGGATTAATTATTCAAAAAATAGTATTTAAAGGAGTTTTGTTTGAATAAAGTTAGACTGTTTTCTCTACCATATGCCAAAGTAATTTCAAATATACTGAGTTATATGTAAAATTGAATTGGAAAGACAATAATAAATCAAAGATGATAAGCTGAACACAGAGACATCTCACATATCTTTATATTTTGAAAATGCACCTAATCTAACATAAAGGCATTTTGTTTGAAAAAAGTCACAGGGATGGTATGCACTGGAGGGTATGTGTGGTAATGAAATTCTGGGAGAGGGTGAGCAGTTGGACTAGTGGTAACCAATTTAGTGGATGCAGCAGAGTCCCGAGGTGGCAGCAGGAAAAGCTAAGGCCAGCGGGAACGGAGCCCCTAAGTCTTCAAAAACCTCAAGCATTGCCAGCGTCCATCTCTAGAACTGGGGATGAAGGGTGGAACTAAGAGATAAATTTGGGGAAGGCTGTTTGAAAAGACGTTCAAAAAGATCTCTAGGCCCCTTTCTATAGCCCAGGCCTCTGGCACATACCTGTCCTCTTCTTGGAAGAAGCCTGGGGCATTTGAGGAACACTTGGTTTTATGAAGGTGCAGCAGCTGCTCCCACACTGTCCCTTGTGTGCTCATGTGCACGTTGCATCTTGCACCACAGATTCTTCCTCCCCACCGAGGTGCTGCCGGGGTCAGCAGGAGGGATCAGGCTTTCTGCTGAAGAGCCTCTAGAGAGGTGAAGACACAGGCACCCATGTCCCAGCACGTGCCCTGACCAGACCCCTGCAGTCACATTCAGATAGTACAAGTACTGCTCATCTCCTTGGAGTCTTCAACCAGCTTTTTGGTCCCTGGGTGTTAATCATGACCAGGCAGCCAGGACAGAATGAGCACCTAGGAGAATTGAGAGAAAACTGAAAACACAAGTAGAGAAAAACAGCTTGGAAGGAGCAGAAGCTGTGCTGGCAGAACAGAAGGAGACCTGCCGTGAACATCCCTGGAGAGATGAGAAGATGCCACACTCATGAGCTGAGAACAGGGCACCACAGCAAAGGAGCATTCAGAAGAAATAATGGATCAGAGAAAATAACGTGTATATACACAGTAGATTTTTTTTATTGCTAGCATTATACAAAAACTCAGTGGAAGTTGTGAAAGATTAAAAAAAAATCACAAAAAGATGGAATGTGGGAAATAAAATATTAATATATTGCAAGATCAATCCAGAGGTTTTAATATCCACAATAAAAGGATTTGTAGAAGTAGAAAATTAAGAAAATTGAAAAATTAACAACAAATGCATTAGTCTGTTTTCACACTGCTATAAAGACTGCCTGAGATTGGGAAATTTATGACGGAAAGAGGTTTAATTCACTCACAGTTCTGCATGCCTGGAGAGGCCTCAGGAAACTTACCATCATGGCAGAAGGGGAGGCAAACACGTCCTTCTTCACATGGCAGCAGGAGAGAGAAGTGAGAGTGAAGGAAAAACTGCCATTTACAAAACCATCAGATCTTTTGAGAACTCACTATGATGAGAACAGCATGGGGAAAATACCCCCCAAGATCCAATCACTTCCCTCCCTTGACATATAGGGACTACAAATGGACATAAGATTTGGGTGGGGACACAGGAAAACCATATCAACAAAGTACAGTCATTCAAGAATATTCCCCAGGCTGATGAGACATGAGTTGCCCGATCGAAAGATCTCGCACATGAATGGAAACACTAGCATGAAGGCGTACACTGTGGCATTCAGAACTCTTGGGAGCAACAGGAAGAGGCCTGGAGCTGTCAAAGCAAAAGAATGGCACACAGGAAGGTTTTGTGCTTCTCAAAGAAACACTTGGACATAGGACGACATGGAGAAACACCTTTGTGTTTCTGAAGGAAATTAATTTCTAACACTAACATGAAATTCTACACCTGGTAAAATTGTCAATCAAATATCAGGAGAGAATAAAGATGTCTGCTGATATACAAGGTCTTACAGGCTTTACTGCCCAGGCACCGTTTCTCAGGAAGCCAGTGGAAAAATGCACCCCAACAAAATGGAAGCTGAAACAGAAAACACAGAGACCAGCGAGCTGAAGTTGGGTGTGCTGGGCAGGGAGGGCGAGGAGAATTCTCTCGCATGCAGATCCCACTCTGGCATCAGGCCTGCAGGTCTCCCTGCCCGAGGATGAGGAGATCGTTACCATCACCGACTGGCATGGTGCTCCCTGGATTGTCAGAGGAGAGCAGTGCATCCGGAAAGGACTCAGCCTTGACCTCCGCCTAGAGGAAGGACCTTGACCTTGAGTGGGGGAAGACTCAGCCCATTCTTTCTGCCCACTCCCTGAGATCAGCCTCCACATGCTGCACAGCTGTGAGGCCCTGGGCACCCTCTTCCTCCAGAAGGCCCTGGTTTGTCACAGGAAGCCAAGGCCATCACAGCCCAGAGACCCTTGTCTTTCCTGGAGCCTTGCTGGGAGAGGGGTTCTGTGGTCCCAGCGGCATACAACTACTGTGTGCCTGAGTACGTGTATGTAATTTAGGTGTGCATGTAAACTTTAGGATATGTATGTATATTTTAGGTTACTTACACACCTGTTTCATATTGCATACTAATCTATAGATGCATACATGCATACGTACACACTGGTCAATTCGTAAAGAGGAGTAATGATTAAGACAGGTGAGTAGATAGCAATGATTTCTGGGAATGAGGTAGAAAGTCTGATTTCAGAAAGACTTTTTTCCTATCAATCTGAGTAATTTTAAATTTATGACTAATTATAAAATAATATTTGAAAATCCTCCTTAAAAAATTAGAACCTTGCCAATAAATCCCAATGACAGAGTCCTACTCTACCCACCCCCACTCCCACCACATCTGGTCTGTTTTTCTCAAGTCCGTTTCTAAAGCACATTGATACGGGGTGAATGTTTGCCTCCCTCCCTGCCCCCATTCTGATGCGGAGGCCCTGAACCCCACGGTGTTGATGTTGGGAGGTGTGGTCTTGGGAACTTACGATAGGATCAGTGGCCGCATAAAAAGACACACTGGAGCCTCCTCTTTCCACCAAGTGAGGACGCAGGGAGGAGACGCCGTCTGCAGACCAGAAAGCGCGGCCATTGCCAGGATCCAAATTGGCTGGTGCCTTAACTAACCTTGGACTTCCAGCCTCCAGAACTGTGAGAAGTAACTATCTGCTATTAAAGTCAGTGAGTCTGGGGTATTTTGTTACAACGGTCTGAGCTGAATAAGACGTGCACACACACACACATACACACACAACACATACACACGCACACACACATATACACACATACACATAAAACCACACATGTACACACATACACACACGCACGTACACACACATACACACATATACACATACGCACACACATGCACACACTACACACACCCACACATATACCATACACACAAGCACATACACACATACACACACGTGCACACACGCACACATGCACGCACACACACACATACACACATATTTGGGCATTATTCTTTTTGGTCAAAAATAAAATGTGAAGTAAGGCTGATTTCTTTGTTATAAGCTGACTGTCCTCAAAATTTAAAATACAAGTTTATTTCCCAGAAAGGAGTAGCCTCTGACGTGAATGTATTGGCAGCCAACACTCACTGAGATCTTCTGAACAGCGGTTAAAATTCTGTATTATGGTTAATTAATGCTGTTGGTATTGATTTAATAGTTATATCTACCACGTAACTATTCATCATCATTCTGACCATAAGTATATAATTAACTAGATGGAAAAATTAGAAAGCTAGTTTTGACTCTTTAAAAAAAAAAACTTACTTTAAGTTCTGGGATACGTGTGCAGAACGTGCAGGTCTGTTCCATATACATGTGCCATGTGGTTTGCTGCACCTATTAACCCGTCATCTAGGTTTTAAGCCCCACATGCATTAGGTATTTATCCTAATGCTCTTCCTCCCCTTGCCCCCTACACCCTGACAGGTGTTGTCTCTGGAGTTAATTGCAAAAGAAAATGTGACAGAAAGGGAAAAAGATCGACAAAGGCACATGTGAAATTCTTAAACTCCGTCGAATTCTGGTCACTGCAGGGCTTGCTCCAGCACTCACGTTTGCATGTGGCTACCTCCCATTTCTCTTTTATTGAGACGGGTGAGCAGCAATGTTGTTTGGATTCAGTCAACATTTCTAATTAAACACAAATCATTTGAAAAAAAATAATTTTAGTAGTATTGCCAGGCATTTTTCTGCTTCGTTTTCAAAGCGTGGAAATTTTAAGGAAAATTTCATCCATGTGCGTGATTAATGTTAATTTGAGGCACTGATGATGATTTTAAACGTGATTTAATGAGTAAGTGGCTTGAGTGCCTAAAAACAAGCAGTCGCACTGCTGCCGTCTGCACACTTGCTGTGTGAATCTGCATACCTGAAATTCTCATGTTTCTTGTTGTACAAGGCTATGGCGGTGACCTAGCTGGAGACCCCATTTCCAGCCCGGAGCTCCCCTCATCGAGGGATTTCTCCACATGGGCAGGAGGCCTCAGGTGGGCCATGTGACTGTGGTCCCGGGACGTCCCCACCAGCTGGGGTCCATCATGATCCGGCCGTGGTGTTTCCGTGCTGCCCAGCCTTGGCTCCTGGGGCCTCCCTTCTCAGCGCCCCCCGTGTCATCTCAAGAAGGTCCCGAGCTTTGTGGCCACTTTGGGTTGTTAAAACAGTCCTGATGAAGGCTCCAGGTTCCTCTCGCTCTTCTCAGGCCAGGCTGGCCTGGGGCCCCACTGCTGGGCTACAGCCTGACTCTTCTCTTCCTTCAGAGAGAGTCTCTGGCAGAAAGTTTTCCGTGTGAATGTCTGCTCAGTTACCAAGTGATTTAGGGACATCCCTTCCCTTGGTGATGAAATGTTTGTAATGAAGTGTTCCTGGCTTTTTACAGTGAGGATGCTGCATAGACCTCAGCCTTTTAGACCAGGCAGGTTCATGGTCATAAACCATACTGCTTCAGGGTCCTCATTAGATCTGACCTGGCAGCTACGTGTCACCGTTAGGTGTACAAGGGTCTGGAATCACATGCTGGGAAATATCTATATGTACACACACACAAACACATACACACACATACATATACATATACACATACATACATATGCATACACACACACACACTCACACACCCCCAATAAAATGCACCAAGTCATGATGGGGACATGAGTCAGGATGTGTGCGTTACCTCGCGCTTCCGCAGGCCGTAGGTGCAGCTTTGCGGCCGGTGCCGACTGGACACAGCTCCGCATGCATGAGAACGTTTCCGAGCCGTGTGGGCAAATGTTCCTGCACCTGCAGTGCAAACGCAGCCTCCTTTTTTCGAGGTAACTGCAGCTTAAAACCGCACAGTGCCGGGGCTTTGAGGGCTGGGCAGCCCCACTCTTCTGACCTCCAAGTTCTCTTCCTGGTCATCTGCAATCGTAGGAAGTGCAGAAAGACCCGGGAATTTCCTCCAGACAGGGCACTCCGATGGCTTTGGCCATGTGTGAGATCCCAGGACCTACGGTGATGGAGAGAGACGGCTGGGCTCAGGAGCACATGGGCTGTTGCCTGTGGGATGAGGCCATGTGGGCTTCCTGAGGTCCTGTCCCCAGGATGCTGCTGGATTTCCTGGCAGCTCCATGACCCATCCCCTGGCATGGCTCCTTTCTGAAGCATTGAGGGCGCTGCTTGCTGCTTTGCACCGAAAGGGAGCTTCTCCCTGAAAACATCACTGTGTCATACTGAGTCTTTTTTCCATGACAGCCCAGAGACTGATCTCTTCAGTGGAGCTCTTGCCAATGCTTCCTCCTAACTTAGAGGAAAATCCAGGCAGCTCTGGTGCTCGGGGAAGATTTGGGAGGGAATATATTCACTCATTAGTACATGGATGGGGATTGGACTCATAGAATCAAATGAGGTCACCTGCAGGGATGCAGAGAGACGGGGGTGGAGGCTCATGGTCTGGCTCCAGGGAATGGAGACCCTGGAAGGTCTTGGAAAAGCCAAAGAAGAAGGAGAAGGGAAGCCATGATGGTGAGGTAAAGCCAAAGAGACGGCCAGCTCTGGACACCAGCAGAGGCCATGCCTGGAAGCCTGCGGGGACCTGGGCCTGCCGTGCATGTGAAAATATGGAACACGGTTGGTATTAACCAAAGTTATTTCATCAGGTTGCTGTGAAGAGAAGGCAGACTGGGGACTGGTGAGTATGTAGGAGGCAGAGCTAGGAAAAGCAGTGCAAATTACATTTTTGAGAGTGCCTGTGCGCGGAAGAGAGAATCAGGCTGGCCATCAGAGAGCAATTCAGGGTTTGGAGGGACGTAGTTGGCAGGAGAGGCTGGAACATGCACACACGTCAATAAGACAGATTCCGGGTCGGGACACTTTCTGGTACAGATGGATTCTGAGACAGAACATTTGCTCGTACAGTTCCGGGGAGGCCAGAAGGGATGGGGCCCCGGCAGACACGAGAGAGGAGCGTGATGCCCCCACCTCCTTCCTACACCATCAGGAGAGGAGAGGAGGCCGTTATGGTTTCTCGGCATGTCTGGGAGGAGTGTATGGGGTCCTGGGCGTGTGACAGCTTGTCAGGAAGATTCCGGAGCTCACTGGAGTCAGTGGTCACCATCTGTAGAGGGCCTGGTCTAAGTGTGGGGACTTTTCTCTAAAGTGGCGAGTTGCTGTGGGCAGCCGGAGAGAGGCCGAGTAGTTCCCTTCATTTGGAGTTCATGTGGAGTTGAGTTTTCTCCAAATGGATGAGGTGAAAATTTAGGAAAAACCTACTGAGGGCACTGGAAAATTAAATTAAAATTTTAATTTTAAGCTGGATGGTGGTTGGTTAGACCATAACCAGGGCTGAGTGATGGCGCCAAGGGTGGCTTTTCTAAGTGCACATGGCTGGGCCATGGCGCCCTTTGTTTGCTCAAACACTAGCTGGTTAATGCTGTGACGATGTTTTGTAGATGTGATTAACATCTAAACCAGCAGACTTTGAATAAAGTGAGTTACCCTTTATAACTTGGGTGGACCTCATCCAATCAGTTGAAGGGATAAAGAGAAAAAACAGAGGTCCCTTCAGGAAGAAGGAATTCTGGCTCCAGACTGCAGCATAGAAATTCTGCCTGAGTCTCCAAACTCAAGGCTACACCATCCGCTCTCCCCTGGGTCTCCGGTATGCCAGCCTGCCCTGCAGATGTCACTCTTGCCAGCCCCACAGTTGCATGAGCCAATTCCTTACGATGAATCTGTGTATGTGTGTCTGGTCGGTGCTGCTTCCCTGGAGAATGCTGGCTGATGCCCTGATGGTGATTATGTCGGGGATTTGATGGTGGAGGAGCTGTTGGACGGGTTGGTAGGAAGGAGAGGAGGCTGTGGCCAGGTGCCAGATTCCTTAGCTCACTGCCGTGCTCGTGTGTTCCTGTCGATCAGGGTGTTCCCAGGAGAGGGGAAGGCCGTGGGTGGCTAGGGGGTGGCTGGGGGTCAGGAGAGCAGCATCAGCCCTCAGGTCAGGGCTGCGGTGCAGTCCATGCAGACACTGAAGTTACCTAGAAGGTCAGGGTTGGGGTGCTGTCTGTGTGGACACTGAAGTCACACAGGAGGGTGGCAGGAGCCATGGTGGAGAGGAAGGTGGAGCTAGAAACCAGGGAATCAGATGCAACGTGAGTAAAACCAGGAGGCTGACAGAAGGCAGCGGTGAGGAGGCAGTAGCCACGGGGCTTCATTTCTATCGCCATGCAGTAAGGGCATCCGTGGGGAAAAGAGGAGACTATTTTGGAAGAAGAGTAACACAAGGGGCTCACAATAAGGCCAGTGACTTGGTGCATGGGTGTTGTAGTCAAGGGCATTGAATCTTGTGCAGACAGAGACCCAGAGAGCAAATGTTTGGGATGTGCTGCACCATGGATCTCCAGTCCATGCTACAAGAACAAATGCTTTTGAAAAAAATACAGGCAATATTGACAGAACTGTTAAAATTAAAACCATTTTCATTCAATGGAAGAAAAGGAGAAGAAAATTAGAATCCTCAGAAATGGTGACATCTGTAAGAAGTGATAGAAGCGGGGAGAGAGATTTAACACATATTTTGTTGTAATTTTAACAGGTTATGAAAAAATAATCTACACGAAATAAAAAGATGGGAATAAATTGATCATTTATGTTTTGAATATTTTAAAAGATGTTTTAATGTCATTGTGAGAATTCATTTTCCAAAGCATGTGTTTTCTTGATAAAAGCTATTAGTGAAAAATGAGAAAAATGATACGACGCGAATTTGATGGAAAGTGCCTTCATAATTCCCAAAAACTTGATATTGGAATGCTTTAAGATCTCATCACATATTTATCTGTAGTTTTCATGTGCAGAAGGATCTGACAGC
>NW_012106474.1:2082841-2086501 GCF_000951045.1 Mandrillus leucophaeus
TGTGACAGCTTGTCAGGAAGATTCCGGAGCTCACTGGAGTCAGTGGTCACCATCTGTAGAGGGCCTGGTCTAAGTGTGGGGACTTTTCTCTAAAGTGGCGAGTTGCTGTGGGCAGCCGGAGAGAGGCCGAGTAGTTCCCTTCATTTGGAGTTCATGTGGAGTTGAGTTTTCTCCAAATGGATGAGGTGAAAATTTAGGAAAAACCTACTGAGGGCACTGGAAAATTAAATTAAAATTTTAATTTTAAGCTGGATGGTGGTTGGTTAGACCATAACCAGGGCTGAGTGATGGCGCCAAGGGTGGCTTTTCTAAGTGCACATGGCTGGGCCATGGCGCCCTTTGTTTGCTCAAACACTAGCTGGTTAATGCTGTGACGATGTTTTGTAGATGTGATTAACATCTAAACCAGCAGACTTTGAATAAAGTGAGTTACCCTTTATAACTTGGGTGGACCTCATCCAATCAGTTGAAGGGATAAAGAGAAAAAACAGAGGTCCCTTCAGGAAGAAGGAATTCTGGCTCCAGACTGCAGCATAGAAATTCTGCCTGAGTCTCCAAACTCAAGGCTACACCATCCGCTCTCCCCTGGGTCTCCGGTATGCCAGCCTGCCCTGCAGATGTCACTCTTGCCAGCCCCACAGTTGCATGAGCCAATTCCTTACGATGAATCTGTGTATGTGTGTCTGGTCGGTGCTGCTTCCCTGGAGAATGCTGGCTGATGCCCTGATGGTGATTATGTCGGGGATTTGATGGTGGAGGAGCTGTTGGACGGGTTGGTAGGAAGGAGAGGAGGCTGTGGCCAGGTGCCAGATTCCTTAGCTCACTGCCGTGCTCGTGTGTTCCTGTCGATCAGGGTGTTCCCAGGAGAGGGGAAGGCCGTGGGTGGCTAGGGGGTGGCTGGGGGTCAGGAGAGCAGCATCAGCCCTCAGGTCAGGGCTGCGGTGCAGTCCATGCAGACACTGAAGTTACCTAGAAGGTCAGGGTTGGGGTGCTGTCTGTGTGGACACTGAAGTCACACAGGAGGGTGGCAGGAGCCATGGTGGAGAGGAAGGTGGAGCTAGAAACCAGGGAATCAGATGCAACGTGAGTAAAACCAGGAGGCTGACAGAAGGCAGCGGTGAGGAGGCAGTAGCCACGGGGCTTCATTTCTATCGCCATGCAGTAAGGGCATCCGTGGGGAAAAGAGGAGACTATTTTGGAAGAAGAGTAACACAAGGGGCTCACAATAAGGCCAGTGACTTGGTGCATGGGTGTTGTAGTCAAGGGCATTGAATCTTGTGCAGACAGAGACCCAGAGAGCAAATGTTTGGGATGTGCTGCACCATGGATCTCCAGTCCATGCTACAAGAACAAATGCTTTTGAAAAAAATACAGGCAATATTGACAGAACTGTTAAAATTAAAACCATTTTCATTCAATGGAAGAAAAGGAGAAGAAAATTAGAATCCTCAGAAATGGTGACATCTGTAAGAAGTGATAGAAGCGGGGAGAGAGATTTAACACATATTTTGTTGTAATTTTAACAGGTTATGAAAAAATAATCTACACGAAATAAAAAGATGGGAATAAATTGATCATTTATGTTTTGAATATTTTAAAAGATGTTTTAATGTCATTGTGAGAATTCATTTTCCAAAGCATGTGTTTTCTTGATAAAAGCTATTAGTGAAAAATGAGAAAAATGATACGACACGAATTTGATGGAAAGTGCCTTCATAATTCCCAAAAACTTGATATTGGAATGCTTTAAGATCTCATCACATATTTATCTGTAGTTTTCATGTGCAGAAGGATCTGACAGCTGGGACAGTTTGACTTCAGATTTTACAAAAAAAGACAATCCCTTTGCTCTATTTGCTCTGGAATGTGGGCTGTGATCAGAATCACACTTTTTAGTAAAATTAACTGTCTGTTCAAATTTTCCTCACCAGAAATCCAAATCATTCCTTTTGCAACAAAACAATAACAGTGAAGTGCGTTCCCTGAGTTTTTGGAGAGAAAAGAAAAATAAAGTTCAGAGGCAAA
Organism: Mandrillus leucophaeus; assembly: GCF_000951045.1. NCBI lineage: Eukaryota > Metazoa > Chordata > Mammalia > Primates > Cercopithecidae > Mandrillus > Mandrillus leucophaeus. Next base: position 2,084,867 of record NW_012106474.1, read on the forward strand.
ACTTGGTAGAAATTCTGCAGCCTGGATGACAGCGATGACTCCGCGCAGCAGGAACGTCGCGGGACTTGCCTGGCCACGTCCCCTTGGCCGGAGGCATGAGTGTTTATGCCAGGCTGAAGAAGTCACTTGAACTCATGTCCTTTGACTGAACATTTTTTATGAGACCGGCATAAATCATTTCTTTAAAAATGGCATCCTGGGCATGGAGATAGTCTGCTTTTCGCAAGAATTGTTACGGGCAAAGTCTCTCTTCAGATGAGAATGATTCTGCTTTGATTCCCTCTGCCTTCTGCCCTTGAGTAAGCTCACTGTGTCTCCTTAAACACTCTGGCTTTAACCAGTTTCTGTGTATCTTTCAGACCAACATTCCTCTCGGTTATCAGTCAATTGAGAGACTGAGAAATGAAGTCGATAGAATGAAAAGAAAATAGTCATACACAGTAAGCTCGATTTTCTTCCTACCCCTTCCTCATATCTTTGCCAAGTCAAACCGAACTACCTCCTTCTAGAAATTCGTCTTATAAATTATCTTCATGACCTTCAGGAAGCTAACATATTTAAAAATGTAAAAAGCACTAAAAATACTGCTTAAAAGATCAAGCGGACTTCAGCAGAATTTAGAACTTCTGTCCATCAAACAACAACCTTAAGAAAGTGAAAAGATAGGTGCTTTCATTAGTCCCCACCACACAGGAAGAAGCCCTAGAAAATCAATCAGAAAAACACAACCAGCCCAACTTAAAAGCTGAGCAACAGCCTGCATGGGCACTTCACAAAACGTGATATCCCAATGGCCGTGGAGCTATGAGGAGGTGATCAAGATTATCTGTTTTCAAGAAAATTAAAATTAAATCCACAGTGAGGGAGAATTGCACACTCACCAGGATGCATAAGGCTGGAGAGACTGAAAATGCCAACTTCTGGGGAGCTCTTGGTGATGAGAACTCACCCATCACTCTGGAAATATAAAGTGGTTCCACCATTCTGGAAAAATTATTCAGCAATATTTACTAAATTTAAAGATATGCCTATCCTATGACCGGAAATTCTGCTCCTAGCTCTGACTACGGGAAATGAGTGGCGAGGTCCACAAAAGGACACACTCGAGGACATTCTTAGCAGCTTTATGCACAGTAGACCCAAACTGGACACAGCCCAAATGCTCAGAACAAGAGAAGAAATAAATACATTTTTATAGCCTTGTGATGGAAAACTATAGCGTGATCAAACATAATGAACCACGAGTGTACCAAGAATATTGGTGCTTGTTTCACAACAAACATGTGCATGAAAGAAGCCAGACACAGAAGAGTTCCCACTGTCTGGTTCCATTTCCACAAAGTCCAAAACAGAGACAACTAACTGATAATGACAAAAATCAGAAGACTGGTGATCTCCAGATGGAAGTATAGACTTAAAAGGGACCAAGGGAAAATATGGGGAATATGAACGCTACTCAAAGGTTTCACACACAAGGAGGCAGAGTTGATGCTCAATAAATATTAGTTGAGTGAATAAATATCTTATTTTCACGTGTGTACAATAGATCAAGTACTAAAATTCTGAGAGCCGTACATGTGTTATGTAACTCATACAAAAACTCTGGGTTTGTTCTGAACCCACCTGCGAGACCAC
>NW_012106474.1:2086699-2088060 GCF_000951045.1 Mandrillus leucophaeus
CGTGGAGAGACTGGTTCCTCAAACACAAGGGTATTCTGCATTTCTGGACACAATCGCAAACCTGTGCAAGCAGTTCCATGAAACAAGAAAGGAGTATTAGGATAAATGGCATGTGATTTAATTAAATTTGCACTGGCTTTTCTACGTTGACTTTCACTTTGCAACCAAAGAACACCGTTCTCCCCGGCATTGCAGTAATTTAAACGTGTGGGGATGTGCGGCTCACTAAGCTAAATCCAACCTCATCAGATAAAATAGTTAGTTTTGAACCAGCTTGTGGATTTATTTATTTATTTTTTACCTCGTATGCATATTTTATTATTTTATTTTATTTTTATTTTACTAGTTTTGAGGGAACAGGTGGTATTTGGTTGCATGGAAAAGTTCTTTAGTGGTGATCTCTGAGATTTTGGTGCACCCATCACTCGAGCAGTGTTCACTGTATCCAAAGTGTAACCTTTTATCCCTCGCCCCACTCCCACTCTCCCCAAGTCCCCAAAGTCCATTGTGTCATTCTTACGCCTTCGCATCCTCATAGCTTAGCTCCCTCTTATCAGTGAGAACATATGAGGTTTGGTTTTCCATTCCTGAGTTACATCACTTAGAATAATGGCCTCCAGCTCCATCCTGGTTGCTGCAAATGCCATTATTAGGTTGAACCAGATTGTTTAACTTTGGGGTTGTGAGTCCTGAATCCTGTTTTCACAAAGACTTCCTGTATGATCTCGGGCAGTTCCCAAAAGCAGGCCTTCCTGCTTTGAGATGCTCAGTTCTCAGAGCTGGTGTGGGCTGCGTGGCGCTCTTCAGTCAGAGATGCCTGGCAGGTGTCCAGCTGCAAGAACCAGGACCAATCACCTTCGAGGTGTGCACCAAATACATCCTCGGGTGAGAGAAGCCTTTCAACACAAAAGCATAGAACGAAACAGAACCTGGGGCATTCACGCTCATTTAGAGCTCCTTGAATTCAGTTGAATTAAGATCTTAATCCTGGGGCGTGGCGTATGTAGCAGAAGAGTCTGGATTCAAGTTGTGCATGGTAACGCCAGTGTGTGTGTGTGCTGTGTGTGGACTGTGTGTGGTGTGTGTGGTGTGTGTGGTATGTGTGTGGTGTGTGTGCTGTGTGGGGTATGTGTGTGGTGTGTGCTGTGTGTGGAGTGTGTGTGGTGTGTGTGGTATGTGTGTGGTGTGTGGTGTGTGTGTGGTGTGTGTGGTGTGTGTGTGGTATATGTGTGGTATATGGTGTATGTGGTGTGTGTGGTGTGTATTGTGTGTGGTGTGTGGAGTGTGTGGTATCTGTGGTGTGTGATTGGTGCGTGTGTTGTGGGCATTTGGTGTATGTATGGTGTGTGTGTGGTGTGTGT
>NW_012106474.1:2090524-2104617 GCF_000951045.1 Mandrillus leucophaeus
GTGTGTGGTGTGTGTGGTGTGGTATGTGTGTGGTGTTTTTTTCGGGTGGTGTGTGTGGTGTGTGTGGTGTGTGGTGTGTGTTTTCTGTGGTGTGTGTAGTGTGTGGTGTGTGTGTGGTGTGAGTGTTGTGTGCTGTGTGTGGTGTGTTATGTTTGTGGTGTGTGGTGTGTGATGTGTGTGTCTGAGAGAGAGGAAGAGCCTTGCCCACCTCTTCAGCCTGCTCCTTTTCCTACCAGGCTGTCATTGGAACGCGCTGCTGGAGCACCTGGCGCATCCCCAGGAACCAGATGTGTGACACAGATTCCAGCAAGGGCGCTCTATTTGAGTGGAAACAACGTTGTCAATAAAAATGTCAGCAGGTGGCCTAGACTCAGTGTCCTGGAGAAGGACGGCGCGGGTCAGCCCAGCAGGGCGCCTGCCCTGAGTGGCCACGGGGTTCCAGGAGAGTCGTTGGGGCAGGATGTGCGGTGAACTGAGTGGTTACATCAGACCCTGTGACCTTCACCTGCCAGCCACTCGTCCTGCCACCACCCGCGGCAAGACGTTGTTCAAATCCTGCCAGCCTCTCTCTCCCAGGACTTCAAGTCTTCTTGAGTGACAGGGGCTTTTTCACTTGCCTTGTGGGGCGGGTACCCAAGGCAGTGCCCCGGAGGCCGGGAGGGATGGTCACTGCTTCCCAGGGCCTCCCCCACGTCTGTCCTCGGGAGGCCTGATGGTTTTGCTTTTTTTTTTTTTCTTTCTGTATTGGATTTTTTCTTTTTTTTTCCTGTATAAATGTTAAAAAATTGTATATCATTATATATTTATGGGGTTCAATATATAAATTGTATATTTATATATATTATGGGGTTCAGGACGTTTTGATACATGTATACATTGTGGAATGGTTGAGTCAAGCTAATGAGTCCGTCCGTCCCCTCACACGCTTATCTTTTTTTTGTGGTGAAAACATTTAAAGCGACTCTTTTAAGAAGTTGGAAATACACAGTGCATGATGTCTAGGGGAGGTCACAGAGGGGCAGGAGGAGAGGTTGGTGAAACGGCCTGACGTTTAGCTGGACAGGAGGGAAAAGCTGCCGTGTCCATTGCAGGGAGCCGTGGCTTTCGTTTTAATTCTGTGGACCATCTCGTGGCTTTCCAAAACATCCTCTGTTGTTTGTATTTGGTGAAGTCTCTGGGTCACTTTCTTTGCCACGAAAAACAGCAGTGAAGGAAAGGATCGTGAATCAAGGCAGTGGTGGGGGTGGGGTGCGGGGTGGGACGCACAGGCTGGGGCTGCCCGCTGTGGGAGCCCATGGGGAAGAGCGAGCTCCAGTGGACGGGCCTGAAATGCCACCCCATGTGCTCTCCGTGAGCCACTGTGCTTTCCTGTGAGCTCACGACTGCCGTCAGGATGGTTCTGCACTGAAAAAAATAATATACAGCACATCAGTCAGTGTGAAAAAGCTCTGGGGGTTCTCTTCCTCCTCACAGCTCTGGGGGTTCCCGTGGGTGGACAGAAGGAGCCCTGGAGGCCGGGCCAGGATGCGTCATCTGTGGCTACCACGTGAATTCTCTGCTGTGCTGAGTCAAGGCAGCGATCATCCAAGTGTGGTCCCTGTACCTGCATCAGCATGTCCTGGGACTTGCCAGGACACTGACCTGCTGACCCGGGCCCCAGCCAAGCCCTGCTGCTGCCTCAGGGGGACAGAGGCGGAGCCTCATCGTCTGATGATCCAGCCCTGCCGAGGACCTGCTGCACCTGCACGTGTGAGAGCCGGCCGCTGAATTAAGGTGACTTTGGAAGGTTTCAGGGCATGGGAGGAAGGGAGATAATTTGGGGCCGAGAAGCACTTTTGCATCTCTTTCCTGCCGAGGAGTGACCAGAGAGGCCAGGCACTGTCACCTGGAGACTTTGGAAATGAAGCCCTGAGCTGATTTAATAATTTCTGGCAAATTCTATATGGTTGCTTCATGAATTAGGGAAAACCATAGAAACTCAAGCGCAAATCATGCGTTATATCCCAGGGCCACGTGTTTAGTGTGGACTGTGGAGTTTCTACGCAGCCCGTCACACCCTGCCAGCCTCAGTACGGCTCACCTTACGCCACGCCTCTGCACGCACATATTAAAGGCTACCTCACCTCTGCAGCTTACATAGTTCAGCGATTCATAGTGTCTTAGTATTCCTAATCTATTTCTAAGTAACTTAATTTTCTCGAAAATAGTAGTAATTTAAAATGTTGTCCATATAGATGAGTAATAACCAGAAAACTCCTTAGGGATGCTAAAACATCATTAATTAGCAATAAAACAAATTTGTTAAATGTTTTATGAGCCGTCGTGGCATTTGTCATTCTGTAAGATTGCAAACATCGTTTTCCATAGATGTCATAATTCATTAAGAGAAGTGGTAACATTTGGAAATGTTTTTCAAAGAACAAGGAACTAGATTAAACATCCTCTGCTGCACAGCAGGGGCTGACTAGGGAAGACACAGGTGGTGTCTGAAACATTCTGTGTCTACAGAGTCATCTTTCATATCCTTCCTTCAGGGAGAGACTCAGAAGGGAGGTATCTTCCGGCAATAGCAGAGCATAGGAACCTCCTGATAGACCACTGAGAAGAGTCGGCATCGACGGTGTGCGCAGGGTCGTAGGGTGGGCTGGGGCCTCAGTGAGTGGGGTGCAGACAAGGGCTTCTCACCACCTGCCAAGGTTCCACTCAAATGCTGCATCTCCCTGAAGCCCCTCCCATCTTCACAGACCTTCATTACTGAAGGGTGGATGGTTGTATAGCTCACTGAGAAGGTGTCTGACTCCCTGACCAGACTGTGGGACTCTTCAGAATGAAACAGACTTTTCCTTCTTTATTTTCCCCGGTTTCTAACTTCGTCATGCACAGAATAAATGCTTTGTAAGACTCCACTAAACGATGATACTTCTCCAGGACAAAGGTGCCTGTGAGGAATAGGAAGGCCTGGTGCTGTAGTGTCTTAGATTCTGAGATGCCACATCTCCTGCTTATCACCCTGAAGTCTCAAAAGATAATCAGCTGGTTAAACACTGTGCTTTGTGCATACTTTGTTTTTAAAGAGCTTTTATTCTGACTGTTGGACATCACAGTTGTTCTTCCTGAACTCAGCCTGGGTTGAGCAGTGCCCCAACACAAATCCCTGGCACACTGACCTGGAGTTTAAGGCTCTGCATACCCCACCCAGGCATCCTGCTTCCTCGGCACAGTCCCTTTGCTGGATCAGTGCTAGCCGGGTCTGCCTCTCCAGCCCTTAGAAGCCACCCTCCTGCTGTGTCTTCACTCATTCTGTTACCTTCTCCCGGTTCCCACTGTGTTTGCTGCTTTGCTTTTTATTTCTCAAGGCTCAGTTCAAAAGCCACCATTTCCACCAAGACGTGGTGACCTCAACTGGATTGGAGACAATGCCTCGCCCCAGCTCCTCTGCAATGTGGTTCTGTGCTCTGAGCCTGGTATCAGCGCCGATGCTGTCCACATGCGCTGCTGGCTGGTCGCCCACTGGATGTGTCTGCCCCCTGGGGGACGGAACCAGGCCCTGGAATGGGATCCTGAGTAGGAGCACAATCTGGATATTCCTGCAGGAGTGAACAGACACTCTCAGGGCGGATGTTGCCAGGACAAAGAAATACAAGCAACAACAACAACAAAACTGGAGGTGAGAGCTGTGATGGTGTTGAGAGTGGCTCCTCATGCTTCTGTGCACCTTTAGCTTTCCAGAATGTTCCATTGGGGGTGTGAGCCATGATGGTGTTGAGAGTGGCTCCTCATGCTTCCATGTGCCTTTAGCTTTCTGGAATGTTCCATTGGGGGTGTGAGCCGTGATGGTGTTGAGAGTGGCTCCTCACGCTTCCGTGCAACTTTAGCTTTCTGGAGTGTTCCACAGGGGTGCAGACTGTGTCTTCAAATGTGAACACAGGTGTGCAGGGGCCTCCTTTTGATGCATGAGGAATAAGGAGACACGGGGTGCTGAGGTGTCCTCTCAGGCCCAGCAGTTAGGTATCCTAACACCGTGGACCAGCTTTAACCACACATGTGTATTCCTCACAGTGCTGGAGGCTGGAGGTCCAAGCTCAAGACGTGGGCAGGTTGGCTTCTCTGGGGCCTCTCTCCTTGGCTTTTTGTGGTGTCTGTGTGGGTGTCCCTCTGTGCACATGAATATGGGGTGTCTCTGTGCGTCCTAATCTCCTCTTCTTCTAAGGATGCCCCCGATATGGATTCGGCACCCTCATGAACTTGTTTTAACTTAATCAACTCTGTAAAAACCCTGTCTCCAATTTTTCAATGAGCTAAAAGTGGAAATACCATTTCACTCAGGAATCCCATGACTCAAAGGAAAATAAATACTTCTATCAAAAAGACGCATGCACTCACATGTTTATCACAGCGCCATTCACAACAGCAAAGACATGGAATCAACCTAGGTGCCCATCGACAGTCGACTGGATAAAGACAATGTGGTACATAGACACCATGGAATACTATGCAGCCATAAAAAAGAATGAGTTCATGTTCTTTGCAGCCACATGGATGCAGCTGCAGGCCATTATTCTAAGAGAGTTAAGGCAGTAATAGAAAACCAAATACAGCATGTCCTCGTGCACCAGAGGGAGCTAATCGCTGGGTACACACAGACACAAAGGTGGGAGCAGCAGACACTGGGGACCACTTGAGAGGAGGGGGAGGGAGGCAGCAATGGCTGAAAAACTGCCTGCTGGGTGCTGTGCTCAGTGCCTGGGTGATGGGACCCATAGAAGCTGAAACCTCAGCGTGATGCAGTTTGTTACCAGTGTAACAAACCTGCACCTGCATCCCCTGAATCTAAAATTAAAAAGAGAGAATGAATAAAGACCCCATCTCCAAACTCAGTCACACTGAGGGACGGGGGTTCAGGACTTGAGTATGAAAATTACAGGGACACAGTTCAGCCCTTCACAGCTCCTGACACCCAGGCTGGGGTTGCTGCTCTTCCCTGCACTGTGAGACCCCCAGCTGTGTCTTCCCTCAGGGACCTTTCCCAGCTCTCCAGCAAGACTTTACTGAGCACCTACTGCCTGCCAGGAACTGGCCTCCACACTGAAAACACCAGGGAGGTCCCTGCCTGAGTTGACAGAAGAGTGGATCCCAACAGTCAGAGGCTGCCACATTCTCCCTGCTGTGCAGTTTGTAGGCTGATGTGTTTATCCTAAGACAACAGGAGACAGCAAAGGGATTGGGCTTCACCCAGGGGCCTGGACCACCTTGTGCTTTGTGCATACTTGTTGAAGGAAGGGGCCTGCTTCTCCATCTCTCTCTATTTCTGTCTCCTCTCTCTCTTTCTCTCTCTCTCACACACAAACACACACGCACACACTTTTCAAGCTCTGTGTGGTCTTGCCCAGTTGTAATTTGTTTAATTGGCTCAGACTGGCGACGTGTCAGAGATCCAGGACCGCACAGGGCAGTGCAGACGTCACCAGTGATGGCTGAGGCTCCTGAGCGCCCCTCCTGTGCCTGGACTCCTGGGGATATTCCCGTTGGTGTTGGTCCCGCTGAGCCGCCTCTGCCTCCCTGTGCCATGGCCATCCACGTTACCTCCATTGCATCTCAGGAAACGGAGGCTCATGCAGGTTTGGTGACATGTCTAGGTTTCCAAACTGGAAAGTGCCTGCTGGAGTGGGGACCTGGGAAACCTCGTGTTCCCATCACTGTACAACCATGGGCTGGTCAGCAGGGAGCCTCCCTGCACAGGAGGCTGGGTGTGCCTGACCCCATGCAGGGGGTGATACCCACACCTGTGGGATTGATTGAGACCCACGGCTGTGATGACTGTGGGCATGTGTGTTACTTCCCAAAAGATTTCCCCATTTGTTGTATTTCCTCAAAGGCAAAACAACTTGCGATTTTACTGAGGAAAATCCATCTTGCTAAGGACTGAAGCCTGCTAGAAGTGGAATAGGGTGGTGCGTTTTTCTGCTGTGAAGGGCTTGGCAGGGCGTGGCTGTTTATGCACCTGTGTTTCCAGACAGCGTTCATTTCTGTCCGCTGGGATGTTGGGCCTCCAGGCTGTGTTCGTAGCTACGCGTTGACATCCTTGCAGCTGCCTGATGGATAGAGAGTGTTCGGCATGAACATGAAAAGACTTTTGTTCTGGGGAAAATTCTCCCACAGCACTTCCACTCCCCCACCTCCCTCCCCCAGAAATTCCTTTCCTGCCCCTCTTATTCCTGATTATTGGATTCATTTTCCTGGGAGGTAAAATCGTGAAAAGAACTCAACATTTTCAAATCACGGTAAAGAAATCAACCAAGAGGCGAGAGGACAAGATGCTTGGGCTAAATAAAACGTGGCCTTTCCAGCGCCTCTGAGTTTGACTTCCAGGTCAGAACTCTGCTCATGCACCAATGAAAGTTTAACGATTTGGAATCCACCAAAGACAATTTTCCTACAGCAAATGTAGTTTTATTTTGAAAGGATCTATTTACACTCGTGCTGGCGTTTGCTGGTGTTTTCGGTCTTGCTCCATCGAGCTTCTGAAACCTGCAGTGCCGTTGGCCAAGCCGCTGGAAATGCACGCACGTTGCAGAGATGTCCTGAAGGAAAATGCTCACAGGTGATCTTGAATATAGGTGTGGCTCCGTGGTACTGAGTCCGACTTCCACAACCGCTCTATTGATTCCGTCCTTTGTGTTGTCAGACTTCTTAGTATTTGCCAATCACATGTACCCTTGAGCGTGTTTACGCTTGTGAAACACTGTATTGCTAGCATCATCCATCATCCAACCAGGCCTTTTGTAGCCAATCCTGGAGAAATTGCCTCCAATTTTCTTGTCCCTACTCAGCCCTCTTATTTCATTCCAGTTGGTGCATAAAGCTTCCTATTTGTCCAAAATTTTATTTTTTACAGACCATAATGACTTGAGAATTAACATTTGCTCACCCAACTACAGCCATTGTTATTTCATCACTGGGGATGTAATTTCAGCCCCCAGGTTTCTCCTCAGAGAGCTGAATAATCGTGTCCATGGTTTGCTTTTAATAAACCCAGTCCCTGAGCTCATCACACTCTTGGTTTGAGGGACGGACACTTGTGGGCATAACACATGGCAGGTACGTAATTAGCCAAGTTGTATTTTTATTTTTTGCTGTGGAAATAATAACCAACAAGGAAAAAATTATCTTATTATAACCTTAGAACCAATTTTTGAGATTTCATTTTATGTTTTCTAATGTATCATGCCATATAATCGTGGTATTTTAAATTTTCAAGTGTTATTCCTCTGGTTCACAATACTTTTTAAACAATTATCCCTGATATCCTAATAAGTCCTCAGAATTGTCTCTTTTTGCTATGATATTCCCTAGTTGTATTTGATTGAAAAGAAATACTTTGAAATCCAAGTACTTTACCAGAGAAAGGTCCTGATCTATTTATTTCTTCTCCTGACTCTAGTTACAATGAAATTGTAGAGAGGTAGGGAAATTGTTCTTAAGTAACATGAAATAAACGACCATTTAACACCAGTACCAGCAGCAGTAATAGTTTATTCTTCAGCGTCTCAGAGATGCTATGTCTTCTTAATGCCTTATATTGAATAGGTGATCTAGTACATTAGTGAAGCAGCGCATTAGCAGAGGAATTCCTTCTGGAAATCTCTGGAGAGATGAGAGATAAAAACAGGTTTGAAGGTGAGTCAGGGTCGGGGCTCCAGCTTTTCCAGGCGTTTAGCCTGACCATGACCAAGGGCACAGGTCTCAGGTCTCCAACTTCTCACAGGTAGTGCAATTTCCTATCCTTGCTGTGAATTAAGTATTCCAAACTTCATGCTGATAACCCAAATATCAAATTCTAACTGATACAGTATTTGTGAAATAGGTTTATTCTCTGCAAATGCGAAGAGAGAAAGAAGAGATACAAAGTCTGTTCATGAATACCAAAGCCATTACTGAGTACTCTGCACAAGACAGTGACACGTGTGGTTCCTCTGGCCCTGCCATCAACTTCCACGGTTCCACCCACAAATGATATTTGGAGGCCTGCCCCAGGCCAAGCCCCGTGTGAGACAGAGATCCAAAGGCGACTGGGTCACGATCGCCCTTGCTTAAAGGGTTTTGTAGTTGAGTGTCTAAGTTAACTTAGGAACAGTGACTTTTGGAGATGTTACACAGAAACAGTGATTGAGAGAGTGGGTTGTGACTCCTGTTGGCAAAATTCAACATCTTTTGCTTGCCTCTTATGAATTGGGCAACTTTCAAGTTCATTAACCTTTCTTAGCCTCACTCTCCTCATGTGTAGAATAAATGTAATAGGAATACACTCCTAAGGTGGTTGTGAAGCCCACAGGCACACTCACACATGAGCTCAGTACAGTAGAATCAGCACATGGCACTGCTGTTGTTTTTGCATAAAGAATAAATTAGCAGGAATCATTATCATAACAGTCAATCAGATTGAGAATACTATATAAAAAGACTCAGGAAATTTATGATAGAAATAAGAAAGTAAGAAGTAAGCTAAAAATGTAGAATTATAACTTATATTTGATAAAACCAACTACTATTTTCTTTTTATATATTCCATCCATTATGTATTACACACACACACACACACACACAATTGCAATCTGGGGGATACATCCATGTTAACTGTTCACTTAAACTTTTATAACTGGTTTCCTCCAATTCATGATGTGTAATGTAGACATAATTGTCCTTAGAATTTATCTGAGTGTTTACAAAAAAATCTCCAAACTGACAAGGTTGCATAATGAAGCAAATAAAGTAATAACTCAAAAGCATTCAATAATAAACTCATCACTCCCAACTCAGGCCTCTCCTAAATGTTCTTTCTCATTTAACATTACCTTTGCCCCACTTACTGATCCAATTCGAATAAAACATAAATAATGAGGAAGGGAAATTCCAAGTCTTCATGAGTTGGAGAGATTCGTAAAACCTAGGAAAGTTACACTAGGGGACTGTTAAAATCAAAGGCAAATGCGGACAGGTAAGAAAAAGTTACTTGGATAGTTAACTGAAAAAGGAGCAAAATCAGAGCAAAGTAACTAAGGGTGACAACACCCCAAGACCTTCAAAACACAGTTTTTTGAGTCATGGATTATTTAGAAATTGTTGTGAAATTTACAAGGAGATTTTTGGATAATTTACTATTAACAATTACTAGTTAAATTCCATCGTGGTCAGAGATCATACTGGGTAGTACAAAATTTATTGAGACCTATTTTTAAATTTATTGAGACATATTTTATGGCCCAGCATATGGGATATCTTGGCCAATATTTCACGTGTACTTGAAAAGAATGTGTGTTCCATATTTGTTGAATAACGTCTTCTATAATGTGAATTAGGTAAAGTTTATTTATACTGCTGTTCAAATTCTTCATATTCTTACTATTTTTTTTCCTATTTGCTTTACTATTAAGATCTTAAATTATTCTTGTGAAACTGTCTAATTCTTCCTTTAATTCAATAATTATTTTGCTTCATGCATTTTGAAGCTCTATATCTTCCTAATAAATTGATCATTTTATTATTTTGAAGTTCTGCTTCTTATCCCTGATCATCTTTATTGTCTTGGAGCAGCACTGCTTAACATCCTGCTTGTCTGATATTACTGGGTATGCCATATCTTTTCCTACCATTTATCTTTTGTTGGCTTGTGATTTTAAAAAGTCTGAGACTCTCTGTCTTATTGGAGTGTTTATTATATTTATATTTAACTGCAGATGTGGTTGAGTTTGAGTCTACCATCATATTATTTATGTTTTATGTGTCCCAGCTATTTTTAATATGGTTATTTTTTTCTGCCATCTTTTAGTTAATTGTATGTTCTAGGTATACAATTTGATTTCCCCATTAGGTTTTTTGGATCTACCTGATTGCATTTAATTATTTTAGCAGTCACCCTACAGATTGCAAAGTGGATCTTTAGTTGATCACATTCTGATTAAAGCTAGTATTGGAATACTTTTTGTAATGTGTAATAACCTCAAAATTTTTAATTCCATTTACTCACTGTCCTGCATATGACTATATTTATAGTTTACTTCTGTATAAGCAGTAGAGACACAGCAAACCAGGATTAAAATCTAAGACTCAGCATTAGTCAGGAATGAATGCCGAGGTGCTTCACTCCAAACTACATGCTCTCTAACACTCTCCTACAGTTTCTCCAAATTATTTCATGGGTTGCCTTGTAGATATCTTAGTTGTGTTTCATATCTCTTGAGGTAAATTTTTAAGAAGGCTTTGTGAGTTGAATTAATCTCGTCTGCATAATAAGGAATGTCTTTCTATGACTTAGATTTGAATAATCATCTCTTGTCTGCCTCACCCCAAAACATCTTCAACTCTATCGGGGAAATAATTCCAGCTATTGTATTCACAGTTGTATCTCTCACAACTCAAGTGGAGCCTGAGGAATAACAAGAGCTCGTTAAATACCTGTCGCATGAATGAGTGAATAAATGAAGGGAGGACTTTTATGAAAACACTTCTTTACATCTGGAAATGTTGCCACCATGTTTTCTGGCATCTGATGTTGCTGCAAATGTGAAGCTGAGGAGACCCTCCAGGATGCCCAACCCAGGGAGAAACCCTGATGACTGGGGATCGGAAAAGAAGCAGAAGACATGTAAGAAACATTAGTTCTTTATTCTTATCATTGATTATCAGATTAGATTAACCATAAAGCTAACAATGCTGAGACTTGAGGGCCTTCCCCAAAACTGCTGGGCCTCCAGCAGCATGATGCATAGGTGTTTGTGAAATTTTCAAAAGACTTTTAACTGCTATCAGCAAAAGTGATTGTCTCTCTCAGTCCAACTTCCCAGCAGTCAAATTTCCCACAGTGGCAAATGATGTCAGAATTGCTACAGCATCTTTTGATTCTGTATAAGGGGAAGTAGAGCCAGGGGTACATTTGGTTCAGAGTTAGTGGAGTACGTGTATACGGTCATAGTCCCTTCTGTGTTCTGATAGTGTAATGGTTTTGAAAACTACTCCAATAACCCACTCTACTGACTTACCCAGCATCATGGTGTTGTTGCAGGAAGTCAGGGACCCCGAATGGAGGGACCAGCTGGAGCCATGGCAGAGGAATATAAATTGTGAAGATTTCATTTTAATGTGTACATTTATCAGTTCCCAAATAATACTTTTATAATTTCTTATGCATGTCTTTAATCTCTTAATCCTGTTATCTTCGTAAGCTGAGGATGTACATCACCTCAGGACCACTGTGATAATTGTGTTAACTGTACAAATTGATTGTAAAACGTGTGTGTTTGAACAATATGAAATCAGTGCACCTTGAAAAAGAACAAAATAACAGCGATTTTTAGGGAACAAGGGAAGATAACCATAAGGTCTGACTGCCTGCGGGGTCAGGCAAAAAGAGCCATATTTTTCTTCTTGCAGAGAGCCTATAAATGGACGTGCAAGTAGGAGAGATATTGCTAAATTATTTTCCTAGCAAGGAATATTAATATTAACACCCTGGGAAAGGAATGCATTCCTGGAGGGAGGTCTATAAACGGCCGTCCTGGGAGTGTCTGTCTCATGCAGTTGAGATAAGGGCTGAGATATGCCCTGGTCTCCTTCAGAGCCCTCAGGCTTACTAGGGTGGGGAAAAACTCCGCCCTGGTAAATTTGTGGTCAGACAGGTTCTCTGTTCTCAAACCCTATTTTTTGTTGTTTAAGATGTTTATCAAGACAATACGTGCACCACTGAATAGAGACCCTTATTGGTGGTTCTGCTTTTGCCCTTTGCCTTGTGATCTATGTTGGACCCTTATCAGTAGTTCTGCTTTTGCCCTTTGTCCTGTTCCCTCAGAAGCATGTGATCTTTGTTAGACCCTTATTAGTAGTTCTGCTTTCTGCCCTTTGATGCATGTGATCTTTGTACCTACTCCCTGTTCTTACACCCTCTCCCCTTTTGAAACCCTTAATAAAAACTTACTGGTTTGAGGCTCAGGTGGGCATCATGGTCCTACTGATATGTGATGTCACTCCCTGCGGCCCAGTTGTAAAATTCCTCTCTTTTTACTGTCTCTCTTTATTTCTCAGCTGGCCGACACTTACAGAAAATAGAAAAAACCTACATTAAAATATTGGGGGGTTTCCCCCAATATCACGATACAAAGTTGCATGGCCTTATGGCCATTTATGAAGAAATTAGAAAACAATATGTAGCCAAAAATGAAGTTAAAGTATTATAAAGGTGTGCTGTGCACTTTAACAACTTTTTAAAAATGCTATTTTCTTGAATTTTGTGATACCTGTGGTAACTATCATGTTTAAAATATTTAATTTATCATAAATTATTTTATTGCTCTAAATAAATATTCTCAACTCTTTATAATTTTATGCATACAGTTTTCATAGAATTCTCCAAGTTGTACAACATGCAGTTGAGATAAGGGCTGAGATATGCCCTGGTCTCCTGCAGAGCCCTCAGGCTTACTAGGGTGGGGAAAAACTCCGCCCTGGTAAATTTGTGGTCAGACAGGTTCTCTGTTCTCAAACCCTATTTGTGGGCTTAACCACAAAACCCGGGATCTCACTCCTATTAAAAATTATACAAATTGAGGTGGCTGGCAAGATGGCTGAATAAGAAAAGCTCCAGTCTGCTGCTCCCAGTAACATCAATGCAGAAGGTGGGCGATTTCTGCATTTCCAACTGAGGTACCCAGCTCATCTCATTGGGGCTAGTTAGACAGTGGGTATAGCCCACAGAGGGTGAGCTAAAGCAGGGTGGGTCATCACTTCACCTGGGAAATGCAAGGAGTCAGGGAACTCCCTCCCCTAGCCAAGGGAAGCTGTGAGGGACTGTGCTGTGAGGAATGGTGTATTCCAGTCCAGATACTATGCTTTTCCCATGGTCTTCACAATGTGCAGACCAGGAGACTCCCTTGTGTGTCTACACCACCAGGGTCCTGGGTTTCAAGCACAAAACTGGGCGGCCGTTTGGGGAGACACTGAGCTAACTGCAGTAAGTTAGCTGCAGGAGTTTTTTTTCATACACCCAGTGACTCCTGAAAAGCCAGCGAGACAGAACCACTCACTCCCTTGGAATGGGGGCTGAAGCCAGGGAATCAAGTGGTCTAGCTCAGCAGATCCCACCCCCACAGAGCCCAGCAAGCTAAGATCCACTGGCTTGAAATTCTCCCTGCCAACATAGCTGTATGAAGTCGACCTGGCACTCTTGAGCTTGGTGGGGGGAGGGGCGTCTGCCATTATTGAGGCTTGAGTAGGCAGTTTTCCTCTCACAGTGTAAACAACACTGCTAAGAAGTTTGAAGTGGGCAGAGCCCACTGCAGCTCAGGAAAGCCACTGTAGCCAGACTGCCTCTTTAGATTCCTCCTCTCTGGGCAGGGCATCTCTGAAAGAAAGGCAGCAGCCCCAGTTGGGGGCTTATATATAAAACTCCCATCTCCCTGGCACAGAGCACCTGGGGGAAGCGGGGGCTGTGGGCACAGCTTTAGCAGACTTAACCGTTCCTGCCTGCCAGCTCTGAAGACAGCAGTGGATTTGCCAGCACAGTGCTTGAGTTCTGCTAAGGGACAGACTGCCTCCTTAAGTGAGTCCCTGACCCCTTTGCCTCCTGACTGGGGGACACCTCCCAGCAGGGCTCAACAGACACCTCATACAGGAGAGTTCCAGCTGGCATTTGGTGGGTGTCCCGCTGGGACAAAGCTTCCAGAGGAAGGAACAGGAAGCAATCTTTGCTCCTCTGTAGCCTCTACTGGTGATACCCAGGCAAAAAGCAGAGTCTGGGGTGGACCTCCATCAAACTCCAGCAGACCTGCAGTAGAGGGGCCTGACTGTGAGAAGGAAAACTAGCAAACAGAAAAGAATTGCATGAACATCAACAAAGAGCATGTCCACACAAAAACCCCATCTGAAGGTAACTTACATTGAAGAACAAAGGTAGATAAATATACAAAGATAAGGAAAAGCCAGCACAAAAAGGCTGAAAATTTGAAAAACCAGGACACCTCTTCTCCTCCAAAGGATCACACCTTCTTGCCAGCAAAGGAACAAAACTGGACGGAGAATGAGTTTGATGAATTGACAGAAGTAGG
>NW_012106474.1:2105677-2107284 GCF_000951045.1 Mandrillus leucophaeus
GAAAATAATTTTCAACTCAGAATTTCATATCCAGCCAAACTAAGCTTCATAAGTGAAGGAGAAATAAAGTCCTTTACAGACAAGCAAATCCTGAGAGATTTTGTCACCACCAGGCCTGCCTTACAAGAGCTCCTGAAGGAAGTACTAAATATGGAAAGGAAAAAACAGTACCAAGCACTGCAAAAATATACCAAATTGTAAAGCCCATTGACACTATGAAGAAACTGCATCAACTAATGGGCAAAACAACCAACTAGAATCATAATGACATGATCAAATTCACACATAACAATATTAACCTTAAATGTAAATGGGCTAAATGCCCCAATTAAAAGACACAGACTGGCAAATTGGATAAAGAGTCAAGATCCATCAGTGTGCTGTATTCAGGAGACCCATCTCACGTGCAAAGACACACATAGGCTTAAAATAAAGGTATGGAGGAAGATTTACCAAGCAAATGGAAAGCAAAAAAAGTAGGAGTTGTAATCCTAGTCTCTGATAAAACAGGCTTTAAACCGACACAGATCAAAAAAGACAAAGAAGGGCATTATATATTGGTAAAGGGATCAATGCAACATGAAGAGCCAACTATCATAAATATATATGCATCCAATACAGGAGCACCCAGATTCATAAAGCAAGTTCTTATAGACCTACAAAGAGACTTAGACTCCCACACAACAATACTGGGAGACTTTAACACCCTACTGTCAATATTAGATGGATCAATAAGACAGAAAATTAACATAGATATTTAGGACATGAACTCAGCTCTGGATCAAGTGGACCTAATAAACATCTACAGAACTCTCCACTCCAAATCAACAGAATATATATTCTTCTCAGCACCATATTTCACTTATTCTAAAATTGACCACATATTGAAAGTAAAACACTCCTCAGCAAATGCAAAATAATGGAAATCATAACAAACATTCCCTCAGACCACAGTGCAATCAAATTAGAACTCGGGATTAAGAAACTCACTCAAAACCACACAGCTACATGGAAACTAAACAATCTGCTCATGAATGACTACTGGGTAAATAATGAAATAAAGGCAGAAATAAATAAGATCTTTGAAACAGAGACACTATATACCAGAATCTGTGGGACACAGCTAAAGCAGTGTTTAGAGGGAAATTTATAGCACTAAATGTCCACAAGGGAAAGCAGGAAAGATGTAAAATCGACACCCTAAGGTCACAATTAAAACAACTAGAGAAGTTACAGCAAACAAATTCAAAAGCTAGCAGAAGATAAGAAATAACTAAGATCAGAGCAGAACTGAAGGAGATAGAGATATGAAAAACCCTTCAAAAAAATCAGTGACTTGAGGAGCTGGTTTTTTGAAAAGATTAACAAAATAGATAGACCGCTAGCCAGACTACTAAGGAAGAAAAGAGAGAAGAATCAAATAGACAAAATAAAAAAATGATAAAGGGGAGATCACCACTGATCCCACAGAAATGCAAATTACCATCAGATAATACTATAAACACTTCTACACAAATAAACTGGAAAATCTAGAAGAAATAGATAAATTCCTGGACACATAAACCCTCCAAAGACTAAACCAGGAAGAAGTGGAATCCCTGAATAGA
>NW_012106474.1:2107334-2109614 GCF_000951045.1 Mandrillus leucophaeus
GATTTCTGCATTTCCAACTGAGGTACCCAGCTCATCTCATTGGGGCTAGTTAGACAGTGGGTATAGCCCACAGAGGGTGAGCTAAAGCAGGGTGGGTCATCACTTCACCTGGGAAATGCAAGGAGTCAGGGAACTCCCTCCCCTAGCCAAGGGAAGCTGTGAGGGACTGTGCTGTGAGGAATGGTGTATTCCAGTCCAGATACTATGCTTTTCCCATGGTCTTCACAATGTGCAGACCAGGAGACTCCCTTGTGTGTCTACACCACCAGGGTCCTGGGTTTCAAGCACAAAACTGGGCGGCCGTTTGGGGAGACACTGAGCTAACTGCAGTAAGTTAGCTGCAGGAGTTTTTTTTCATACACCCAGTGACTCCTGAAAAGCCAGCGAGACAGAACCACTCACTCCCTTGGAATGGGGGCTGAAGCCAGGGAATCAAGTGGTCTAGCTCAGCAGATCCCACCCCCACAGAGCCCAGCAAGCTAAGATCCACTGGCTTGAAATTCTCCCTGCCAACATAGCTGTATGAAGTCGACCTGGCACTCTTGAGCTTGGTGGGGGGAGGGGCGTCTGCCATTATTGAGGCTTGAGTAGGCAGTTTTCCTCTCACAGTGTAAACAACACTGCTAAGAAGTTTGAAGTGGGCAGAGCCCACTGCAGCTCAGGAAAGCCACTGTAGCCAGACTGCCTCTTTAGATTCCTCCTCTCTGGGCAGGGCATCTCTGAAAGAAAGGCAGCAGCCCCAGTTGGGGGCTTATATATAAAACTCCCATCTCCCTGGCACAGAGCACCTGGGGGAAGCGGGGGCTGTGGGCACAGCTTTAGCAGACTTAACCGTTCCTGCCTGCCAGCTCTGAAGACAGCAGTGGATTTGCCAGCACAGTGCTTGAGTTCTGCTAAGGGACAGACTGCCTCCTTAAGTGAGTCCCTGACCCCTTTGCCTCCTGACTGGGGGACACCTCCCAGCAGGGCTCAACAGACACCTCATACAGGAGAGTTCCAGCTGGCATTTGGTGGGTGTCCCGCTGGGACAAAGCTTCCAGAGGAAGGAACAGGAAGCAATCTTTGCTCCTCTGTAGCCTCTACTGGTGATACCCAGGCAAAAAGCAGAGTCTGGGGTGGACCTCCATCAAACTCCAGCAGACCTGCAGTAGAGGGGCCTGACTGTGAGAAGGAAAACTAGCAAACAGAAAAGAATTGCATGAACATCAACAAAGAGCATGTCCACACAAAAACCCCATCTGAAGGTAACTTACATTGAAGAACAAAGGTAGATAAATATACAAAGATAAGGAAAAGCCAGCACAAAAAGGCTGAAAATTTGAAAAACCAGGACACCTCTTCTCCTCCAAAGGATCACACCTTCTTGCCAGCAAAGGAACAAAACTGGACGGAGAATGAGTTTGATGAATTGACAGAAGTAGGATTCAGAAGGTGGGTAATAACAAACTCCTCTGAGCAAAAGGAGCATATTCTAACCCAATGAAAGGAAGCCAAGAACCTTGAAAAAAGAGGAATTGCTAACCGGAATAACCAGTTTAGAGAAGAACATAAATGATCTGATGGAGCTGAAAAGCATAGCACAAGAACTTCATGAAGCATACACAAGTATCAATAGCTGAATCGATCTAGCAAAAGAAAATATATCAGAGATTGAAGATCAACTTAACAAAATAAAGCATGAAGACAAGATTAGAGAAAAAAGAATAAAAAGGAATGAACAAAGCCTCCAAGAAATATGGGACTTTGTGAAAAGACCAAACCTATGTTTGATTGGTGTACCAGAGACGGAGAGAATGGAACCAAGTTGGAAAATACTCTTCAGGATATTATCCAGGAGAACTTCCCCAACCTAGCAAAACAGGCCAACATTCAGGTTCAGGAAATACAGAGAACACCACAAAGATACACCTCGAAAAGAGCAATCCCAACACACATAATCATCAGATTCACCAAGGTTGAAATGGAGGAAAAAATGCTAAGGGCAGCCAGAGAGAAAGATCAGGTTACCCACAAAGGGAAGCCCATCAGACTAACAGCAGATCTGTCTGCAGAAACCCTACAATCCAGAAGAGAGTGGAGGCCAATATACAACATTCTTAAAGAAAATAATTTTCAACTCAGAATTTCATATCCAGCCAAACTAAGCTTCATAAGTGAAGGAGAAATAAAGTCCTTTACAGACAAGCAAATCCTGAGAGATTTTGTCACCACCAGGCCTGCCTTACAAGAGCTCCTGAAGGAAGCACTAAATATGGAAAGGAAAAAACAGTACCAAGCACT
>NW_012106474.1:2115514-2115815 GCF_000951045.1 Mandrillus leucophaeus
GAACACCACAAAGATACACCTCGAAAAGAGCAATCCCAACACACATAATCATCAGATTCACCAAGGTTGAAATGGAGGAAAAAATGCTAAGGGCAACCAGAGAGAAAGATCAGGTTACCCACAAAGGGAAGCCCATCAGACTAACAGCAGATCTCTCTGCAGAAACCCTACAATCCAGAAGAGAGTGGGGGCCAATATACAACATTCTTAAGGAAAATAATTTTCAACTCAGAATTTCATATCCAGCCAAACTAAGCTTCATAAGTGAAGGAGAAATAAAGTCCTTTACAGACAAGCAAAT
>NW_012106474.1:2117989-2118344 GCF_000951045.1 Mandrillus leucophaeus
GGGCAAAGACTTCATGATTAAAACACAAAAAGCAATGGCAACAAAAGCTAAAATTGACAAATGGAATCTAATGAAATTAAAGAGCTTCTGCACAGGAAAAGAAACTACCATCAGAGTGAACAGGCAACCTACAGGATGGGAGAAAATTTCTGCAATCTATCCATCTGACAAAGGGCTAATATCCACAATCTACAAGGAACTTAAGCAAATTTACAAGATAAAACAAAGAACCTCATCAAAAAGTGGGCGAAGGATAGGAGCAGACACTTCTCAAAAGAAGACATTTATGTGGCCAACAAACATATGAATGAAAGCTCACCATCACTGGTCATTAGAGAAATGCAAATCAAAACCA
>NW_012106474.1:2118394-2123607 GCF_000951045.1 Mandrillus leucophaeus
GGGCAAAGACTTCATGATTAAAACACAAAAAGCAATGGCAACAAAAGCTAAAATTGACAAATGGAATCTAATGAAATTAAAGAGCTTCTGCACAGCAAAAGAAACTATCATCAGAGTGAACAGGCAACCTACAGGATGGGAGAAAATTTTTGCAATCTATCCCTCTGACAAAGGGCTAATATCCAGAATCTACAAAGAACTTAAGCAAATTTACAAGAAAAAACAAACAACCTCATCAAAAAGTGGGCAAAGGATAGGAACAGACACTTCTCAAAAGAAGACATTTATGTGGCCAACACACATATGAAAAAAGCTCATCATCACTGGTCATTAGAGAAATGCAAATCAAAACCATAATGAGATACCATCTCATGCCAGTTAGAATGGCAATCGTTAAAAAGTCAGGGAACAACAGATGCTGGAGAGGATCTGGAGAAATAGGAATGCTTTTACCTGTTGGTGGGAGTGTAAATTAGTTCAACCATTGTGAAAGACAGTGTGGCAATTCCTCGAGGATCTAAAACCAGAAATATCATTTGACCCAGCAATCCCATTACTGGGTATATACCCAAAGGATTATAAATCATTCTACTATAAAGACACATGCACATGTATGTTTATTGCAGCACTATTCACAATTGCAAAGACATGGAATCAACCCAAATGCCCATCAATGATAGACTGGATTAAGAAAATGGGACACATACACACCACGGGATACTATGCAGCCACCATAAGAAAGGATGAGTTCTTATCCTTTGCAGGGACATGGATGAAGCTGGAAACCATCATTCTCAGCAAACTAACACAGGAACAGAAAACCAAACCCTGCATGTTTTCACTCATAAGTGGTAGTTGAACAATGAGAACACATGGATACAGGGAGGGGAACATCACACACGACATCATGCCTGTCATGGTGGTGAGGGGCTGGGGGAGGGACAGCATTAGGAGAAATACCTAATGTAGATGACAGGTTGATGGGTGCAGTAAACACCATGGCATGTGTATACCTATGAAACAAACCTGCATGTTCTGTACATGTATCCCAGAACTTAAAGTATAATTTTAAAAAACTATAAAAATTAAGAGTCTTTTTAACATCTGTCTCTCTCTAAATATATATACATAGATATATACATGTACATATATGTATTAATAGATCAATCAAAATAGGCAGATAGATATAGATATAGAATCAAAAACAAACATGAGGGAAAAACAGAAGCAAATGATAAAATGGTAGAGGTAAATTGAACTTGATCAGTAATTACATTACATGTTAATCGTCTACACACTCCGATCAAAAGGCAGAAATTATCAGGATGGGTAAAAGCAAGACCAAACTATACGCTGCCAACAAGAGATAAACCTTAATAAGAAGATACAGATAGGTTGATAATAAATGGATACAAAAAGATGAGCCATGCAAATGATAAGAGGAAGATCATTGGAATAACTATTAATATCAGATGAAACAAACTTCTACACAGTGAGGATCACCAGATACAAAGAGGGAGTTTGCATAATAGTAAATGACACTTTATCAGGAAATTAGAATAATTTATAAAGGTACATGTGCCTAATAAGAGTCCTCAAAACACGAAGGAAAATTGACAGGACAAAAAATAGAAATAGACAATTTTATAATCAAAGAAAGATGTTAATACTCTTCTCTCAGAAACTGATGGAACATATATGCAAAAAGATTTAAAGTGTATCAATAAGGACAGAGTGATCAACAATCTGACATTACTCTGAATGAGTTCCTGACTCCAGAGGATCTGACCATGGGCTCAATACATAGTGGCTGAGCTGGCTGATGATTATAGATTCTTTGTGGGGGATGATTTTTTCTTCTTCATTCAGCACCTAGCAAGTCAGGCCATTGATGAATGCCCCCTACAGGGGTCTGAGGCTCACTTTGAGGAGATTGTGGTCCTTGAGGCTCCTGCCTTATGCAGTGGTCTCTTACACTCAGAGACCCCCTCACCTGAGCAGTCATTACAAGAGGTTGAGGCTTATCAGTTTCCCCAGGCCAAGCCCAGTCTCAGATTCCTTTTGCCTCACTAGATTCTTGTGTACCCCTTATTTCTTTGCCACCGAGGACTTCTTACTTACTTGCTAGCTCAGCAATGCATTTAAAGAAAATTTGATAATTGCACTCACGATTTTAGCTATTTTCAGTGCGAGGGTGGTTCATGAAACAGTCGGCTATCAAGGTAGGGATGGAAGCTATGTTTGAGACATATGGTAAAGTTGGCAAACATTTGTACAGTATAGATCATTACAGAGTTGCTTATGACAACAGAAAGTGGCATAGCCTACAGTGGCTAAGAAAATGGAACAGTTAAATATGATGTGGCGCATTCATGTTACTGAGTGTTATAGATGCACAGAGCATGCAGACGGAAGGGGCATAAACATTGATATAACCAGCAGCTTCTGAGAAGGAGCCCTGCACCTCCCTGTATGTTTCCAGCAGTTACTTAAGTGTTCAACATTTGCAGAAGTCATTCCAGTTTCCAGGAACCACAACCCAACATTCCTTTGGAAAACTGCCAAGCTTTCCTGACTTGCAGTAGGTACAAAAGTGCAGTTTTTCTTTTTCACTGCCTCGGATACTTTCAACCTGAAGTATGAAGTGACCCGGTCGTGACTCCTGCACTGGACCTGAGACTGGCTTTATTTAACACAGCTGTCTGAGACAACCTCCAGTTATTTTCACCGTGGGGGCTCTACTTTCTGTAATTCTTCCTTAACTTGCTAAGCACCAACTTTCTTTCATTTCTTTTACACCATGAAAATGGATTGGAAAAGCAAGTCACCTCTAAGATTCACTGACATTCCTTTAATTAAGCACACATTGCCCTGTGGACTTTCAAAAAGTGCTGCCTATCCCAAAATGATAGTATAAAGTCACAAAATTATGAGCAAGATGGAAATCACGTCTTCTCCTTCCATTCTTCTCACCTCCTTATAAACGTGGAAGATTGAATTTGGGTTGAATCTGTGTCAAAATTCAGAGACTTGGCTGTGGTTAATCTCGCGCTGCTACTGCAAAGGCCGTAATAACAACCAGCTGGGCGAAGAACGATGTCCAGACTGGAAAACAAACAGATCCTCCCTTGGTAAGATCGTGCTGCTGTGGCCACAGCCCGGTGCCACTACCCGGGTGTCAGGAATGGGATCAGGGTCAGGGAGTGGGTTGTCTCTGAGGGGCCTCCCTGCCCTGCCACCTGGGGACACCCCACATCATACAGGCTGAGTAAGCCTGACATGCTGACAATAAGGGAATCCAAAAAAGTAGAGTACAGTTTGCTCTGTGGCTGTCTCAAAGGACCAAAGTAGCAAAAGAATAAAGTCAGTCAAAGTTTAATATTTTAAAGCCAATATATTTCTTAATAAGAATATGAGTGGAAAACAGAGTGACACAGCCAATACTTCCCCTAAACTGCCATCATTTCTCAACCCAGGAAAAATTTCATCTCAAAAATAACAAATAGATTAGAAATGAATATGAATCACAATGAACCTTCACCCGCAGGTGAACATTTTAATAGATTTCCTGATGGATGAAGTCGAAGTCGGCCCAGGGTGTGCTCAGTCTCTGCGGTCACTGGATTCAGGCGAAGGCAGGTGGGACTTCCCTGGAGCACCTCCTGCCTCTTGCCCTGCCCAGAGGCCCCGACTGAGGATGTGGCACCTTGTTCCTTAGGCAGGTGTGACTTGGCTTTTATTGCGATAATAAGAACACAGTAAGAACTGTATATTCCTTTACTGAGAGAAAGAGAGAGCGAGAGAAAATCATGGGTTGACTCTAAGGGAACATCTTATAATGCCCTGCAAACTTTTTAAAATTTATTGAGTTTCTCATCTAAAAATGTTTTCTGTATTAGCTTTTGTCAATCAAGAAAAAAGATGAACAAGTCTCAATCATTTTAGGAGGCTTATTTGCCGAAGTTAAGAATGTGCACCTGGGGGACAGATCTATGCCTTTCTCCAAAGATGATTCTGAGGGCTCCAAATGTAAAGGGGAAAGGGTGAGATATTGAGAAGTTCACAATTTTCATGTAAGATATGGGATAGGGAAAAATAATCATGCCTTTGTCTGGCTCAGTGAGTCTGCAATTTTTTATTTTTTTGCATAAGACAACATAGACTGATGGGACAGAGGAAAAACGTAGGGAATCTGCATTTTACAGAAGGTAACAGACGAAATGGGGCAGGGGAACAACCAGATACGCGTTTGTGTCTGGTGGGCTGGGGGTGAGTGCAGCTGTCAAGAGAAACTATCAGTTTACATTGCCCTGGTGAGATCGTCACAGAAACACCTTCGACTAAAGATCTTGGAGCATCCTAGGAATTTCCTTGTGGGCAAAATATGGGGGAGGCATGTAGCTTTTCATCAACTAGGAACCAAAAAGAGGAGGCAGGTTTGCACCACCCAGTTCCCAGCTTAACTTTGCCCTTTGGCTCAATGAGTTTGGGGTCCCAAGATTTAATTTCCTTTCACACTTTCTAGACCATTGCCCAGACAATCTTTTGACCTGTGGTATCCGGCACAGTGAACCCACCTAATCCAAGAATGAAATGTGAATGAGAGCTGTGGAGTTATGCAACTTGGCTGATCCTGAGATTGTAGATAACAACGATCTTTTCTAATAATGACCTTATGAGGCCAGTGCAGAGATTTATGTCTATAATCCCAGCACTTTGAGAGGCTGAGGTGGGCGAGTGCTTGAGCTCAGGAGTTCGAGACCAGCCTGGACAACATAGCTAAACCTTGTCTCTACAAAAAATTAGCTGGGCATGGTGGTGTGTGCCTGTGGTCCCACCTACTCAGAAGGCTGAGGCAGGAGGATTTCTTGAGCCCAGAAAGTTGAGACTGCAGTGAGCTGAGATTGCACCACTCCACTGGAGTCTGGGCAACAGGGCAAGACCCTGTCTTAAAAAAAAAAATAACCATATGCATATAACCACCTGCCCCACCCTTACAGCCACACCATGTGAGTAAGACATGGAAGCTGTTTTATGCCTCTGGGAGTCTTCAGTCTTTTGTTTCCTGAACAATGAGGGCAGGATCTGGTTCACCCTCTCTGCCCAGCTCCTTAGTCCTGGCTCCTTTCCCTAGGAACAGGCTGGCACAGAGTTCCAACACTCGTCCCAAAATCATATGAGTCAGAACCAGGAACCCAGAACCGAGTTTTAAT
>NW_012106474.1:2123657-2125966 GCF_000951045.1 Mandrillus leucophaeus
AGAGGCCCCGACTGAGGATGTGGCACCTTGTTCCTTAGGCAGGTGTGACTTGGCTTTTATTGCGATAATAAGAACACAGTAAGAACTGTATATTCCTTTACTGAGAGAAAGAGAGAGCGAGAGAAAATCATGGGTTGACTCTAAGGGAACATCTTATAATGCCCTGCAAACTTTTTAAAATTTATTGAGTTTCTCATCTAAAAATGTTTTCTGTGTTAGCTTTTGTCAATCAAGAAAAAAGATGAACAAGTCTCAATCATTTTAGGAGGCTTATTTGCCGAAGTTAAGAATGTGCACCTGGGGGACAGATCTATGCCTTTCTCCAAAGATGATTCTGAGGGCTCCAAATGTAAAGGGGAAAGGGTGAGATATTGAGAAGTTCACAATTTTCATGTAAGATATGGGATAGGGAAAAATAATCATGCCTTTGTCTGGCTCAGTGAGTCTGCAATTTTTTATTTTTTTGCATAAGACAACATAGACTGATGGGACAGAGGAAAAACGTAGGGAATCTGCATTTTACAGAAGGTAACAGACGAAATGGGGCAGGGGAACAACCAGATACGCGTTTGTGTCTGGTGGGCTGGGGGTGAGTGCAGCTGTCAAGAGAAACTATCAGTTTACATTGCCCTGGTGAGATCGTCACAGAAACACCTTCGACTAAAGATCTTGGAGCATCCTAGGAATTTCCTTGTGGGCAAAATATGGGGGAGGCATGTAGCTTTTCATCAACTAGGAACCAAAAAGAGGAGGCAGGTTTGCACCACCCAGTTCCCAGCTTAACTTTGCCCTTTGGCTCAATGAGTTTGGGGTCCCAAGATTTAATTTCCTTTCACACTTTCTAGACCATTGCCCAGACAATCTTTTGACCTGTGGTATCCGGCACAGTGAACCCACCTAATCCAAGAATGAAATGTGAATGAGAGCTGTGGAGTTATGCAACTTGGCTGATCCTGAGATTGTAGATAACAACGATCTTTTCTAATAATGACCTTATGAGGCCAGTGCAGAGATTTATGTCTATAATCCCAGCACTTTGAGAGGCTGAGGTGGGCGAGTGCTTGAGCTCAGGAGTTCGAGACCAGCCTGGACAACATAGCTAAACCTTGTCTCTACAAAAAATTAGCTGGGCATGGTGGTGTGTGCCTGTGGTCCCACCTACTCAGAAGGCTGAGGCAGGAGGATTTCTTGAGCCCAGAAAGTTGAGACTGCAGTGAGCTGAGATTGCACCACTCCACTGGAGTCTGGGCAACAGGGCAAGACCCTGTCTTAAAAAAAAAAATAACCATATGCATATAACCACCTGCCCCACCCTTACAGCCACACCATGTGAGTAAGACATGGAAGCTGTTTTATGCCTCTGGGAGTCTTCAGTCTTTTGTTTCCTGAACAATGAGGGCAGGATCTGGTTCACCCTCTCTGCCCAGCTCCTTAGTCCTGGCTCCTTTCCCTAGGAACAGGCTGGCACAGAGTTCCAACACTCGTCCCAAAATCATATGAGTCAGAACCAGGAACCCAGAACCGAGTTTTAATTGAAGCTGATGTAAGCTTCTATAGAAATGTTGCAACCTGATACCTAAGTCAATAATAAAATAGATGTGTTTGCAAGCACCTTCCGTCTTTCTGCATTATCGAAGGGCTTCCAGTGTCCACCACAGACTCTTTCTTTGTGGGGGTGTAACCCTTCCAGTGTCCGCAAGGCTGAGTGAGTCCAGTTTATGTCAGTATTGACAGCCCTGGGAAAATAGATGAGTTTGCAGTGTGTGTAAATCGTGGTGTTTGAGTTGGGTGACTGTATAGTTTGTCATTTGGAGTGGGCACTGGGGTCCTTCTGAGCGTGGCCTAGTGGCCGTTCATAATTCCACAGCATCACAGGCGTGAACCAGGACAGGCCCTGGGAAGGGAGGTGATGTGGCCATGCTAAGAGTAAGCCTACATGTGAACAAAAGCTTGATCTTCGGGTTTCTTCCTTAACGCTGCTCAGATTCCTCTGCTAGCAGGGTGCCTCTGACTAAATATCCCACCCAGTCCAGCCCTCCCAGCTGGGGCCCGCAGGATCTGTGTAGGAACTGCAGTCACAGAGGCAGTTACGAGGAAGGTTCACTGAGTAGACAGACAATGGGCTGGACTGAGAAAGGCCTGAAGTGGTTGGAGACTAAGGCGAACTCCAGCCTAGAATGTATCGACCAGATAGTGTGATTTCCTCTTGGACAAGAGCAGTGGGGTTAAGGACGGGGGTCTTGCCATTGTTAGGGGCTCACCTGCACGGGAAGTGGAGAAGAAGCAGTGGGGAAGAGGATGAGGCGTAG